>NW_006399787.1:1902984-1909306 GCF_000299155.1 Elephantulus edwardii
TGATGGGCACTTAGGTTGTTTCCAAATCCTTGCTATTGTGAACAAAGCTGCAATAAACATGGGTGTGCATATATCTGCTGAACTGTGTGCCTTTTGATTGCAGCATAGCTTGTTACCACCAGGCCACCAGAGCTCTCTAGATATTCTTTAAAAGAAGGTAATTACATTTTCTTTAATACTCATTTTTAATTGTCTGATTAGTAACCCCTCCCTCCCCATCATTGTAATTGTATTTATCTGGAATTTACTGCCTCAAGATTCAAGGTTGTTGGATCTATTAATTTAATGTGAAGCACCTGCACTCCAATCTCTGTGCAGAACTGACCGTTGGTGGGTGTGCTGTATTTGTGAGTTGATTTTGTATTTGATTGAAAAATCCCATAATTCAACATTTCCCAAACTTACCTGCAAGGTAAGAAATATCACTGTCCCTTATTAGCATATAATTCCCTGGGAATTTTTATAGTAAGCAAACGTCTATGGGAACATGAAACAAATGAACGACTTTGTGTTAATAAAGGGATTGAGGAATGTTTAGAATCCATTTCTAGTATGATTAACATCAGTGAAGTTGAATTTTGCCTCTCCCTCAGAAGAATGGCATCGTGCTGGGGAAGGTGGAGGGTGAGAAGAGAAGGATTGACTCAGTGACTAACAACAGGCTCAAGCCAGCTGGAAGTCAGAAGGCTGCTTCAGTATAGTGCAAGGTTCAGACCTGCTGTTGTAGGGTCTCTTTAAGTCATAGTCAACCCCGTGGCACACAGCAAACACCAGCAACCAGCAATCTACCTTTCTGATAAACCTCTTTCCCTTTTGACCACGTTGTTGTTAAGGCAAGGTTTGAGCCAACTTGAACTTGTGTGCAGTCACGACTGATCTCAGTGAAATGAAAAAGGACCAGAATTTGCATAGTTTGACTGTACTGGAATGTTAACTAGAATTGGAAAAATTAGGGAACGGAATGGAAGATTTGGGGAAGGCATAATGAAACCTTGCTAAACTTTATAATCTGGAGTGCGATGTGCTGTTGTCTCTAAATATTCCTTCTGGCAGTTCTGTTTTTTTAAATTTAATTTTATTTTATTAATTTTAATGAATGTTCACAGAGATTTTGGATTTCCATTCATTCATTGTTCCATTTTTCTCCTTGCCCACCCCTGCCCCCCAGTTAGCTCTTCTCTGTGAAAAGTAAAAGAAAAATTCTTTCATTGTTATACAATACCTACCCCCCCACCCCCTCAAGTACACTCCCCTATGCAGCCTTCACCCTGGACTCTTGTCATGACCATAATACCCAATCATATATTGCTTTTAAACTGTTCTCTCCCTCATCTGTTTCAATGCAGTATACATAATTTATCCATTTTTTCTCAGTCTCACCCCAACCCTGATGTCAGTCCCATTTTACAACAGTGGCACTATGCAGTATTTGTCCTTTTGTGACTGAGATATTTCACTCAGCATAATGTCCTCCGGGGTCACCCATTTTGAATAATATTGCCTGAGTTCCTTGTTTTTCAATGCAGCATAGTATTCCATTGTGGGATATACCACAGCTTCGCTATCCATTCATTTGTTGATGGACACTTAGGTTATTTCCAACTCCTTGCTATTGTGAACAAAGCCACAATAAATATGGGTGTGCATATATCTGCTTGGGGGACAGTTATGGTCTCTTTGGGGTATATTCCCAGTAGTGGAATTGCAGGATCAAATTGTATTTCTATTTGCAACTTTTTTAGAAAACGCCATACAGCTTCCATAGTGGTTGCACCATTTTACACGCCCACCAACAGTGAATTAGCATTCCAGTTTCTCCACAACCTCGCCAGCATTTGTTGCTTGCTGTTCTGTTAAATTTTGCTGTTCCGACTGGGATGAGATGATTTTGACAGTTCTAATCTACCATTAGCTAGTCTGAGAGAAAGATGGGCAACCTCCCTTTGTGTGATTTACAGCCGAGAAACCTGCTACATGGCCAGCTCTTAGCCCTTTTCACATCCACAGGTTACGAGTTGAGTTGATGCAGAATGACGCTCATTCAAAAGGATGTGGACAGCCATTGTCTTTGATCTTTGAGCACTACAGCAATTTTCCCATTCTGTCTATCAAGAGATCTGGCCGCTATGCAATGTGTCCACTGCCCTTGGTTTCTACAAGGAAGATTAAGTTCTTCGCAGAGTCAAATGGAAAGGTTTTCCATTCCAGCTATCATTCTGGTACATCCATAATTTGTAAGTTCGGGTCTATTCTGATTTTAATTCATAGTCATGACTGGACCTGGCTGAACTGATTCAGAATTTTACTTGAAGATACGTCTCCCTCTCTGCCTTCATTAGCGGGAAGTAACTTCCATGACTCTTATACTGATGGGTTCATGGCAGCTAAGTATCATGAGACCATCGTCTGGATCATTTGTAAAACTTTCCTCTCTGCTGGATCCACTGATGGGGCGTGTTCCTCCAAAATAGTTTATTCTCTCAAGAAACATATATGTGTTTTAAGACTGCCTTTGAGAGAATACTTGGGTTGTTGTTGTTAAATGCCACCGAGTTGTAGACGACTCATAGCGACCTGGACACTTGTATAACTTTCATCATTTCTCCAAGTTCATAGAGTTTCTTACTGTAGCATAATGCAACATCTGAAAGCTAAGTGATAGAAAGCAGTAATCTTTTTATTATGAGCGTAGCTTTTGTGGGTCAGAAATTTGAGTAAGGGGGTGCACTGTCTCTGTTCTCTGATGTCGGTGGCTCCCCTGGGAATACTTGAAAGTTGTAAGTGACTCCCTGGCTGGGATTGCCTTGGGTTTCCTTCATTCACACATACAATGAAAGGACTGAGATGACCCAATACGGTGCTCAGCTGGGGCTGTGGTTGCGGCTTTCCCATTTGGCTTCTCCCCCGCACCGTGGTGCTCAGGAATTCCTGACCAGTGCCCTGAGAAGAAGCACCTGGTAGAGCAAGCATCCTCAGAGAACCTGGTGGAGCCTGCATGGCCTCTTAAATCAAACTTCAGACATCACCTAGGGGCCCTGGGTGGTGCCAGCTGCTTGTGATTGACTGCTAACACAACATCTGATGTTTTGGACCATCACAGGAGAAAGACCTTGTGATGTGCAGCGGGGAGGAGTGTAGCCAGGCAAATCCTGTGAAGCAATTCTACTCTAACGCGTGGGGTCGCCACAAATCAGAACTGGCCTGATCACAACAGGGTTGAGTATTTCATTTTGTTTTTTTGTTGTTTTTTTTTCAGAAGTCATATGTTACCACTTACTACATATTATTTTAAAAGAAGCAGTAATAAGTCTGCTCAGATTCAAAGATAGGAATACAAACTCCACTTCTTTATGGAAAGCCCCCCAATCAAACCCACTGCAGTGGAGTCTGTTTGGACTCAGACTGACCCTGTGCTGGGTTTCTGAGGCTGTCAATCTTGACAGGAGAACGCTGGCCTTCTCTTTGTCTTGGAGAACAGCTGGTGGATTTGAACTGCCAGCTTTTCAGTTAGCAGCCTGACAGGCTACACGCTGTGTCTCCAAGGCACAAGGAAAGTTTACCAAAGGCTCCGGTGCTGTATTTGAACAATGCCACAGTGCTCAAAGGATCAGGGAGGTGGTGAAAATGGACAACTTACTGCCCTGTAAGTCAGAGTCCCTGGACAGGCAACAGCGCTGAGCTAGCTCAGAACCATCTGCACATGGACCCCTTAGCTACATGCCAAACCATACAAAACCGGGGTTTTGTTTAGAGTGTGTTAGAGCAAACTGCGCTCCACAGAGCTTTCAGTGGCTGGTTTTTCAGAACTGTTAATCACGTGGTTTTGTCTTGTCTTCCCCCCCCTGAAATGCATCTTTGTGGATTAAATCCACCAACTTTTTAGTGAGCAGTAAGACAATAACATTGTCTTGGAGAGGGTGAAACCAAGTTTCTCCTTGGAGGCTAGGCTGTTTTTGAAGCTCCATCTCACATACTTTGGGCATGTGGCCTGGACGGACAGATCCCTGGAAGAAGGACATCATGCTTGGAAGGGTGGATGGACAGCGCAGGAGAGGAAGAGCTGGATGCGATGGATTGATACAGTAATTAGGGCACTGCAGGTAGGTGTATCGGAGTCAGTGAGACTGGCTCAGGACAGGCTTCAGAGCTGTTGTACACAGGGTCACTATGAGTCGCAGGCGACTTGATGGCGCATAATAAGCAACAATCACATTAACCATTTACATTACTGAGAAACTCCAAATCATAACCAAGGATTCTGAGGCTCCGTCTAACATACTTTGGACATGTTGTGAGGAGAGACCGGTCCTTGGAGAGGGACATCATGCTTGGGAAGGTGGAGGGATGGTGCAGGAGAGGAAGGCCCTCTATGAGGTGGATTGATTCAGTGACTGGGATAATTGGGATGGGAGTGTCAGAGACAGTGCGATTGGCACAGGACAGAGCAGAGTTTAGGACTGTTGTACATAGGGTCGCTATGAGTCGCAGGCGACTCGACGGCACATAACAACAAATAATCTCCATGTTGAGGCCCATAAAAGCGCATCGTTTAAAAAAGCTCTCTGGGTCATTTAATTGCAGGTCATTTCCATTATCAGAGCATTTCTATGAAGCAGGAAGATGCAGAAAGTAAGACACAGAGACAAGGCATGCTCTGTCCCAAGAGTCTGCAAACCAAGGGTGGTTTTCCCCCTTTGGGTCTAGGGTTCTCAGATTTCTGTCTGCCTCTATCATCCATCCTCCTGGAGAGAGCACACATTCAGGTGCAGAAACAGCCCAGAGGCTCATTAGGAGTCTGAGAAAGGAACTGGTTCTGTGGTTTATCTGAGGGTTTGCAAAGAGAGCATCTCAGGTGGCTCAGTTGGGTCCCACTGGGGCTAAACTGGGGGGGGCGGGGGCTGATGGGACAGGCCTGCAGAAAGTAGGCGTTGGAAATGTGCATTGACCAAGACAGGAACATGTGTAGTATAAGGATTGCTTGGCACGCAGTGGGCCTTCCTTTCCCCAATTTGGAGTTTATCTGACTTTATGCCCAAAACAAAGTACCTGGGAAATATAGATACATTCAGATCTTGACTTGTATCCAAGTGCTTCTTTGATGTATCCGCTTGTATGGATTACAAGCATCTTTACCTGAACAGGTACAACCAGCACTTGGCTTTTGATCCATTATTCTTACCTGCTCTCCCCCCATTAGAGTAATTGGCACTTTTGTCCCTTCAGTTGCTCAAATTAGGAACACAGGAGTCACAATCAGTCACATGCTGAACCTCCTTACCACTGTTGCCCCAACATTATTTCATCCAACCAAAGATCTATAGATGTAAACCCCCAAACGATCTTGAGTACACGCTTGGTACCAGAAGCCAGGAAATTAAAAGACAAATTGCACTGGGAAAGTCTTCTGTCAGAGACCTCTCCAGAGTACTGAAGAGCAAAGATGTCAGTCTGGAGACCAAGGTGTGCCTGATACAGGCCATAGTCTTTGCAATTACTTGCTATGCATCAGAAAGCTGGACAATGACTGCATCAGAAAGCTGGACAATGATTAAGGATGATAGAAGGAGAATTGATGTCTTTGAGCTGTGTTGCTGGAGAAGAGTATTGAGTATACCATGGACTGCTAGGAGAACAAACAGGTTTGTCCTAGAGAAGGTGAGACCAGGCTACTCCTTGGAGTCAAGGATTCTGAAGATTTGTCTGATGTACTTTGGGCATGTTGCAAGGAGGGACCAGTCCTTGGAGAGGGATGTCATGCTTGGGAGGGTGGAGGGACAGCGCAAGAGAGGAAGACCCTTGATGAGATGGATTGGCTCAGTGACTGGGATAATGGGGTAGGTGTGTCAAAGACAAAAAAAATTGACACAGGATAGAGCAGGGTTTAGGGCTCTTGTACACAGGATCGCTGTGAGTTGCAAGTGACTTAATAGCACATAACAACAATGGAAGCTTTCTCATCCAAGTAAGCATCATCTTTCTGTTCAATACTTTTGTAATATTCTAGTTTGCATACAGAACTGCACAAGATCCAGAACAAATCCTTGCTGAGTGCTAAACCATAAGGCCCATCTTTCAATTTCACAGTTGTTGGAGAAACAGTTTCACTCTGAAGAGACCATTGAACCCAACCAGGTGAGAGCATTTCAAGTTATTTGAAGTTACATCTACTCCTATTCATTTGCCACACCAACTCCAAGGGAGTCTGCGTGACAAAATCACCCGATTGAGGTGAAAATTTCAAGGAAGTCAGCCTCTCGGAACGTGTGCTTTCTCCATGATTGTTCTTGGCCTTTCTGTAATTTCTCTTCTATTGTCTCTTTGT
>NW_006399787.1:1909712-1912049 GCF_000299155.1 Elephantulus edwardii
AATTTCCCTGATGGTTTTGTGTCTTGGGATATATTTTTCAAAAGGTTTGAAAGTGACCAAAGGAAAGATGTTATGAGAGGTATAGGCGGTAAAATAAATCATGAGACACAAGATTGGGATGATGAATTTAGGCGATATTATGACCCAAAACATCTTTTGTATAAACCTAAACCCCCTTATTGAAATAGTGAAATAATGGAAAGTGTAAAAGTGTTGTCTTTTGAATGGAAATAAATAATATTGTAGATTCAGCTAAATATGTAAACTGTATCAGCTTAAATTTAAAATGTAACTTTTTACTTTGTAACTTTGTAACCCAAACAAGTTGGAAAACAGGTTTGAGAACAGGTTTAAAAAAGTGTTTAAGGGAAAAGCCATTGTCTACCAAGCTCTCCAATTACCAAGGAACCATGACCATAAAGAATAGCTGTGTGCAAAAAAATAATGTAAACTTTATGCTTACTTTTGTTGTCTTTTTGGCTATTGTTAAGCCCCTAATTGTAAAAATGGGATATAAATGTATCATGTGAAATGCAATACACAAGGGAGAATTAGAATGACTTAGAATTAAAATCATCAACTTGACTGTCTTGTGTTCTTTCATTGTCCCTTCGCTGAACTTCTACCCACCTTCGTGTTCCCTCTTCGAGACCCTAGACCTCAGGCTTACAAGCCCCTCCTGACTGGAGCAGCCTGTGGCATTCATTCAAATGTTTATCAGACCACTATGAATCCAGGATTTCTTTTCTGAAGAATGCTTTAAAAATACAGTTTAGAGACACAAACAGAGATTTGTACACCCATGTTCATAGTAGTGTTGTTCACAGTCATAAGAATATGGAAACCTCCCAAATGTCCAACAAAAGATTAACGGATTGAGAAATTGTGGGACATTGAGAGGATGGAATACTATGCAACATTCAGGACCAATGATTTTTTTTTTATTTTATTAAATACTGCACGAGATAGAAGAGATGGGCGAGCATTATGCTGAGTGAACTAACTCTGTCTCATAAGGACAAATATTGCATAAAGCCAGTATTGTAAAAATAGAAGGAAAATTAGTAAGATGTGTTTGAGGGTCCAAGGGAGGAAGGAGAGGGATTCCAGGAGCTGAGGGTGGGCAAGAGGGAAATCAGGGGGTTACAGAGTTTGGTGGGCAGAGGGAGAGGATGAAGGGATTAGAATAGATCTAGCAGGGACCTGAAAAGATGGGGTAAGAATGGGCATGGTCCAGTGGTGATTAATTTTACAAAACACAATGTGTGGGACTGAATGTGTGAAACACAAAGTATATGAATTTTGCATGCAAACCAACATAAAAGAAAACTTTAAAAAATATAGTTTAAATTTTTTATGTGTGAAAAGAATTTGGATAGCTGTCACCTGAATGAATTCGTGAATGCTACCATATGCTTGCGAATCTGGAGCTCCCTGCCCCGTGTTGATATTCTTCTGAAAGAGTTCATTAGATGACAGCCACTCAACACCACGAGAATTTGTCTCCAGCAAGTATTTATTCATAAAATAAAATGCTGCTGAGCTCTGTCCTGGCAGATAGCTCATGGTTTAATTGTCCAGGTCGTGGGAACCATTTTGGGTTAACTCTCTAATGAAAAGATAAGGATGGACATGTGGAGAGGATGCGTTCTGCTGTTACATACCGGGTCGGACTCTTTCTTTCAAATGATTCCTGAAGCAAAGAGTCGACTAATTGAAGTCACAGGAAGAACAAATTGCTCCCCAGAAACAACCATGAACCCTGATGCACCCAAACATTGGAATGATTTTCATTTTTAGGAAAGACTTTGACATTATGATTTAAGATTAACCTTTGAAGAAGATAATTACAAATGAAATAAACACTAATTGGCATGCTAATGTTCCAGAAGAGTTGACAGTCTCTTTTCTGTTTGTCTGTAATGTGGGTTTTTCAAAAGGTCAGTGTAGAGAAGTTGCTTTAAAAGTTATTTAATTATTGATGTGCAGTCATGTCTGTTAATTTGTAGATGAGATGCATCCAAGGGTAGAAAGATTTGCTTACAGCTGGTAAAAAGAATGAATTATTAATTTATTAATACTGAATGAAAAAGAGTGTAAGGGATTAAAAGCCTTTATGCACCTAACAACAAAAACAACAACCACATAGAGAGAGCTACGTTGGCCTAGTGGACAGAAAGTTATGCTACCAAGTCCAAGGTGGGTGATTTCAATCTGCGGCCAAGTTCAAATTGTTTTCCTGTCAAACATTCTTCTAGGTGATATAGCACTGGTCTGTGCATTGCTGTACAGAGGTAACTCGTGGTTGCTGTGATGCTGAACACTGTGACACTGATG
>NW_006399787.1:1912157-1915813 GCF_000299155.1 Elephantulus edwardii
AGCAGGAGTGGCATCCACTTCTGAAATGGCTTGCCTCCAGAAATTCTATGAATAGTGCTCAGGCCTTTCATTCATAGGGTCGCTATGAGTCATCTACAATTCAACGGCACTTAACAACAACAACAACAACATGTTTAAGAGTGAGAAGAGTGCTGAGGAGAAGACTGAGCTAGTTGAAGAAATTGTTTATAAGCTTGACAAATAGTATAGTAAATAATAATTAATTAGTATTTCTTTATTTTCTATTATGTCTCAGGTAGAGTTCTAGATGCTGAGACTCTAGTCTGTTAAATGAGCACTGCAGGGGCAGAAGTTTTTGCTTCACTGGTATCTGCATTCTAGTAAGAAGAATTATGTTAGTACCACGAGAGAAAGGAAAGGAGAGGGCAAAGAAGAACCCAGAAGTAGAGTCACGATTGGATCCTGAGGGCCTCACTGAGGAGCTGGTTGAGGGAAGCTCTGAAGGAAGTGAAGGCAAGTTTAGTATCCAGGATAAACACATTCCAGTCAGAAGGACCAGCCAGTGGAAGCAGAGCTACTTCTGGTGTGTTTGCTGAAGCAAGGAGCTGGAGCTGACAGAGAAATGGGCATTATCAGACAGGTAACTGGGAACCAGATCATGTGTGGGCCTGTCGGCCAGTGAAAGGATTTTGTCTTTTAATCAAAGAGAGGTCGAATGTCTTCAAAGCGATCATAAAATCTGATAGCTTATTTTCAAGAGATCAGTCCGGCTATTGCTTTGAATGCAGACAGAAGGGAGCAAATTAACACCAGAAAGAGTCCAGGAAAAGAAATGGTGGCTTGAATCTGAGTTGATGAAGATGCTGAGAACGTTTCTAGTTTGGATAAAAGGTGAGACTTTATGATGATACAGGGTATGAGAGAAAAAAGAATAAAAAAAGGATGTCAAGATATTTGGCTGGCAAATATAAGAATGGGATTGTCATTTCCTGAAATGAGGAGGGATGTCATTGAGGGAGATTTAGAGAGAATCATCAAGGGTTCATTTTTTCTTTAACATATTCCATTTGAGAAGGATTCCTGGTGGTATAGTGAATTACATGTAGAGTTACCAACTGTGAGATCAGCAGTTCAAATCCACCAGGTGCTCTGTGAGAGAATTATTTGCCACAGAGATTTACAGTTTGAGAAAATTGATGGAGGGTTGTCATGAGCTTGAATCAACTTAATGGTTTTGATTGTCTACTATTAGATATTCAGGTGGAAATGTTTAATTTTGTTTAAGTGGCTCGCGGGTCTGACATTTGGGAGTGTAAGTATTTAGGCATCACCAGCATTATTTAAAGTCATGTTGGTGGATGAGATTGTCAAGAAAGACATTGAAAACAGAGACAAAAAGAAGAGCAAAAATGGAGGCCCAAGTCACTCTAACATCAGCATATCAGGAAGAAAAGAAGGAACCAGAATGGAGACTCAGAAGTAGTAGTCAGTTATTGTGGTTATGTGCCGTCGAGTCACCTGGGACTCATGGCAACCCTGTGCACAATAGCTCTGAATAGCTCTATCCTGAGCCATTTGGGTAAATGCAAATCAAGTGAGAGGAGTGTCGCAGATGCTACTGAAGGAAAATATTCTAGGAAGAAATAGTTACCAACTGGGTCAGATGCTTCTGAAATAGAAACGGAATTAGTCATTTGCTTTAGCAACTATGGAAGGCCTAGTGATTGGGGAAAAAGGCAGTTTCAGTGGAATGAAGGGAGAGGAAATCCTGAGTGGAATAAGTTTAACAAAAATGGAGGGAGGGAAATTAGAGACTATGTAGCCACTCTTTTTGAGACACTTTCTTGCAAAGGCATATTTATAAATAGAGGAGCAGCTGGAAATGGGTATGAGTTGAACTGGACATTTTAACATTTAACATTTCAAGAAGGTTAACGCAATTATCTCATTCAAGTCAGGTTCTAGGCAGACCTGGCTACTGCAGGTGGATAATACATCTCATTATTAGTTACAACTGAGCCAACATTATGTAGAAGAGAATGAGGGCCCCGGGCCCTCTATAAAGAGGGTGAATCCACCTTATTGAGGGCTTTCCTTGGTTTCACTGACCCTCTGATTTATCAGCCATGATGAATGTTTCTACTGAATGATCTTTCCTGATGATGTTAAAGCAAGTGAGTTGAAGTCTTAACTTTTGAATCTAAGGAGCATTGTCATTGTACCAAAGAGTCAGAACTGACTCATATCTGACCCTCCAGCTGGTTTTCAAAGGCTGATACCACACAGAAGATTGCCCATCCTTCTCCTTCAGAGCAGCTGGTGGATTTGAGCCACATGCCTTCAGAATTGCAGTGCACATTCTTACCACTAGGCCACCAGAGCTCCCTAAAGAGCATTAGATGTCTTTTAATTTACAGCTTTAAAAAAAAAAAGTTTTAAGATAGGAGAAACTATAATGTGAATAAATGTTGATGGGAATAATCCAGGAGAGAATAAAGTATTGATAGTGTGTAACTGAAGGGAGAGGATTGCTAAAGCCATGCCCTTGAATCCTTAAGACGAAATGAGAGCCAGAAGCTTTGTAGTCTGGTGTTAAGAAACTGCACTGCAATCCCAAAGGCACACAGTTTGAATCCACCAGCACCTCTGTTGGAGAAAGACAGGCAGTCTCATCCTGTGCAATTCCGTGCCTTCGAAAACCAGCTGGAGGGTCAGCTATGAGTTGGTTCCAACTCTAACAGCACACAGCAACAACAACAACCACAACCACCACAATGTTGAGGAGGTAACTCCTCCCCTCCACCCAGTAGAGGGGATAGTCTTAAAAAGTGATTTGCAATACAAGAGGTGAAATAGAGGATGTAGACATAGATGTAGGAAAATGTGATAATAAGAACATGATGAATTGATTGGCTTTCTTTCCTATGAAATATAAATCAAGGAGATCAATTGGGAATGAGAATGAGTGGAAAGAAATAGTCTTGAAGGAAGGGTTAAAGATATGATATGGCCATCTAGGAGAATGGGAGTGCATAGGGGAAAAGATGTGATTGTGCAGAATTTAGGGCTGATTAGTCATGAACGATTTAAAGTGAAACCACATACCATGCTCAGCTTCAATGTACAAAGCAGGTGGGCATTGAATTGAATCAGCCTGGAGATTTCCCAGGGAAGGATGATGAGGGAGAGGACAAGGTAGATGGCTGGTTGTGTGCACATGTCAGTGATTACAATGGTAGATCATAGAATTAAAGTCTTATAATGTAGGCGTAAAGATATGAAAAAGGTGGAGATAAGAAGTTCAGTATCAGAAGTGAAAACTTGGCCACATGCTGATTGTGGAACAGACCATCAACTGCCCATATGCAAATTCAAATTAAAGCTAAAAGGGGAGCTCTGGTGGCCTAGTGGCAAGGAGCTGCAACTACAATCCCAGAGGTGCATTGTTCGAATCCACCAGATGCTCTGCCGAGGAAGGAGGGACTATCTCCTCCTGGACCAGTCAGATCTGATTTGACAGTACACTCACACAAAAAGAATAAAATTTAAAAAAAGTTAAAAAAAATTAATGCTAAAGAAGTTTAAATCATATCCACCAGAACAAAATTTGATCTTGAGTCTATTCCCCATGGATTTAAAAACCAACTCAGGAGTAGATTTGAGGCCTTGAACGCTAATGAATGAAGACCAGATGA
>NW_006399787.1:1919798-1920467 GCF_000299155.1 Elephantulus edwardii
ACAAGAATAGTGTTGGATCTCTGGTGGTCTGGTGGTAAGAAGCTGTGCTGCAATTCAAAAGGCACACGGTTCAAATTCCACCAGCTGCTCTGTGGTAGAAGGATGGGCACTCTCCTGTAAGATTTACTGCCTCTGAAAACCCGAGAGGGTTAGCTATGGATCAGTTCCAACTTGATGGCAAATAACAATACGGAAGTGTTAGAGGAGTTCCTGGATGATTCAGATTATTAACAAGCGCAGCTGGTAACAGAAAGGTTGATGGTTCAAATCTACTGAGAGGCACCTAAGAAGAAAGCCCTGGTGACAATTTACTTCTGTTAAATTAGCCATTGGGAATCCTGTGTATCCAGGAGCACAGTTTTATTCTGACACACATAGGAGACTGTGAGTCAGAGCTGAGTCGACCCTAAGTGGTTTTACTAGTCTAGACTTGGAAAAATCACAGTCCTTTGGAGTTAAAAGAATGGAAAACAACACAAATTATCTATCATCTATCTGTCAATCTCTATCTATCTATCTATCTATCTATCTATCTATCTATCTATCTATCTATTTATCTATCATCTAACTATCTTTTTATCTCTATATCTCTATCAAAGTTTCAAAGGAAGAACCTGGAATGTAGTAAGTACTCATAAGATGTTCTACTTAGTGTTTAATTTTTTAAAA
>NW_006399787.1:1921743-1934253 GCF_000299155.1 Elephantulus edwardii
GAAAAACAAGGAACTCATGCAATATTATTCAAAATGGGTGACCCTGGAGGACATGATGCTTAGTGTTTAATTTTAACTTAAAGTGTTGCGCTGGTGGTCTGGTGGGTAAGGAGTTGCGTGACCATCCCCAAGGTACAAGCTTAGAATCTACTAGCTGCTCTTCTAAGGAAAGATGGTGTCTTTCCCCGTGTGATTTTCAGTCTCTTAAAAACTGATGCTGGAGGATGAACTGTGAAACAACTGTGGCTTAACAGCACAGAACAACAAAGTTTGTAGAAGAGAAACAGTAAAAGAATAAATATGCTGCTATTTTCTTTTTGTTCTTAAGATTCATTGGTGTCAAGGATTCCTAGATAAAAATGAGAATTGACTAACTTAACTGTTCAGAATTGACATGACTTAGTAAAATCTCATAAGCTTTGCTAACTATAGGATTCAGATTCAGCTGCAGCTGCTATTCTTTCGAGCTCTTTGTTTTTTTATCCAGGTAAAAACTCTCACTCAGTTAGCGTTCATTGTGTAAAGGAACATTTTTTGCAATTATTCTTTAGTAAAGGTGAAAATCATTTTCATTTACTCTTTGACCAGGCATAGATATGAGAAGAACTGCTCAGATGTAATCCCTTGATAGAAAATGCATTGTCACTGAAGACAGTGGTCCCTAGCCCTCTGGAGAACTTTATGTTATTTAATGAAAAATTATTTAATGAGAATAATAGGCATTGTCTTGGATAGAAGAAATACAAAGATTTGTATCATTGTGAGGATTTTTGCCGTAATGCCATCACACCTCTCCCACTAAAAGTCAGTCAGCCAATGAGTACTACAAATGACTTCTCAACACAGGTAGGCTCTGATCTCTGAGGTGTCCAAGTTATGACAAACCAATTTATGGCTATCTGCTTTTTTGGATACATTTTATCATTAGTAATATGTACTACTACAGTGTTGCACCACACAAGTAGCTGGTGTTATCATTCTTAGATATTCACTCACAGATAATTAAGAGTTGGATTTCAAGAGATATAAGTGATAAAATTTAGTAATAATGAACATGATTTCTATCTATCTATCTATCTATCTATCTATCTATCTATCTATCTATCTATTTATTTATTTTACGAAAAGGTATTGGACGTCTGTCAGCACTTGTTCACAACAGAGTCATCAGGATGGAACCTCCACTGGAAGTCAGGGATTACCTGTCAGAACATATCTCTCTATCATTATAGATGTCTCTTGTCAGAGGCTGTGGTAGTGAGGGATGCTACTGATCAATGCATTAGAGTATTTTGAGAACCAAGTCTCATGCGGTTGTTTTGTTTTGTTTTTTTTTATAAATTCATATGCTTTAAAGATGCTAGGCAAGAATAGATTATCTTATTTTGAGCAAGAAGCCAGCATTTACAAAATTCTGAAAGGTTAATTGTCAATTCCTCCTCTTTGAAGTTCTTATCTATGCCACAAAGGGAACTATTGACTCTCCTTTGCTGTCATTGAATGAGTGTTTGTATGTGTGTGTGTGTATGTGTGTGTGTGTGTATCTTGGTAGGAATGGATTACTTCAGTTGCTTCTCCAACAAGTTACTTCCTTTGCCGTAGGTCTGACTTGACTTTGCAAGCTGGGCAATACAAGAGTCTTTCTGACCTACTTGAAACTCATTTCAGTCAGTGAGCAGAGCTCACTAGTAGACTAAGCCCCTCTGATATTTCCCTCCAGAAGGTTCCTATTCTTTCCAAGATTATTGCTTTTTGGGTTCCACTTAGCAAGAACATAGACAAGCAGACAAGAGCTCTGCGCTGGTTTTGGGCTTTGATTTCTCTGAGAAAGGTCCAGTGCCTCCCAAATAGCCAAGAGGTACATATGCATAGTTCTAGCCAAGTCATGAGGACAAATATATCTAGGACTAATATAGTTAAGATGGATGAGTTCTGGTGTGGAGTAGATTAACTGTTGGCTGCTAACTAGAAGATTGGCAGATCAAACCCACCAACCTCACAGTGAAAGAAAGATGAGTCTGTCTCTTCCTGGTTAGGATTTAGTCTTGAATAATCTAATGGATTATTCCCATGAGCCACAATTGACTCGATGGTAGTGGGCTTGATCATGGATAGAGTCAAAAGAGAGCAAGCATGGTGGCTTGGGAGTGAGTTAAAGAAGACTATCAACTGTGATGAATTGCAACACACCTTTCAAATAACTCCCCTTAATCTTGGAACTCCAACACTCATCTGTCAGCGTGTTGTAGTGTGTTGCTCTGCTGCGGATGTTACTGGGATTCCAGACACTAGATGCATCACACACAATAGACAAATTTTCCGATCAGACAGACTAGGAATAAGAATGTGGTGAAACAATGGCCAGTGGAAAGCTTATGAACAACAGCAGAGAATTTCCTCATAGTGCCAGAAAGTGAGTCCTTGAGGTTGGAAGGCACTTAAAAAATGGCAGGGGAATATTTGCCTTCTTAAAGTTCAGTCAACCTTAATGAAGTGGATGGAGTTAAGTTTTCAGGATCTTCCTTTGCTGGTGTACAATGAAAAATGGGAAGATACAAATGTAAACATCTGTTAGTAATTGGAATGTAAGAAGTATAAGGCTAGGAAAATTGTAAGCTGTCTAAATGAAATGGAATGTTTTAAGGTTCATATTCTAGGGGTTCTCAAAACTGACTGCTGTTGAACTGAAACTGACTCAAGACTCTGAGGCTGTAAATCACATGAAAGGATATCGTCTATCTTTTTCCTTTGGAGTCACTGGGGGCATCAAATTGTCAGAGAGCCAGACACTTGGATTAGCAGTGCAACTTCCGATGAATTGCTGAATTGAAATGAACTGGTATTGGCCATTTTGATGCAGGCAATCATATGATCTACTATACTGGGAACAACATATTGAAGAGAAAAGGTGTCATCTTCACTGTGAAAAAAATAACGTTTCAAGATCTATCCTCAAGTACCATGCTGTGAGTGATAGGGAAAGTAGCTATGTGAATACAATAAAGAACATTTAATAGACTATTATTCTGATTGACACACCAGTCATTAAGGCAAAAGAGAAGAAATAGAGGATTTGGTTTTATTTTTGTACCTTAAAATTGATCAAACATTCAGTCAAGGCACACTGATAATTACTAGTGGTTGGAATGTGAAAGCTGAAGAGAAAGGAGAAGAATTGATGAAAAAATACAGACGTGGAGATGAAACACCAGAGAAAGCATGAGAGCATTTTAATGCCCTCTTCATCTACATAAACAACAACAAGACATACAGGCCTCATCAGATAGAATAATAGGAATAAAAGAAATTACATCTACGGATCTAGACAACAGATGTACCCAATAACATCGTCAGAACAAGGTCGGGGCTGGTGTAGAACAGACCAGTTGCTCATATGCAAATTAAACCTGAAGCTGAAGAAAATTAAAAGAATTTCATGGGAACCAAAACATTGGAATTAGAAACTATCTCAAGAACGCACTGAGCACCAACAACTGAAGATCAGAAAGTTGAGGACATCAAGGACATTACGCCTGAAGAAAATGACAAGGAAGAAAGAAAAGGCCACAATGGACATCAAATGAGGCTCTGAGACTTGCCCTAGACTGTAGGGAAGGGAGAAAGCAAGTAGAGGAAATATGAAGTAAGAGAGTTGAACAGAAGATTTCAAAGGGAAGCCCCAGAAGGAAAAGTGAAATAATTACCTGTGCAAAGATCTGGAGTAAGACAACCAAAAAAGAAAGACTATACCTAGCATTTCTCAACCTGAAGGAACTGAAGAAAAAAAAAATCATGCTTTGAGTTGTAATAATGGAGGATTCTATGGACAAAATCTTGAACATTTCAGGATGTATCAAAAGAAGATGGAAGGAACAAGCAGTCCCTGATAAAAAAGAAATTGGTTTACATTTAACCATTTCAGGAGATAGCATATGATCGAGAACAAATGACACTGAAGAGGAAAAAAAATAATCCAAGATACACTGAAAATACTGGCAAAAACCAAGACTCTAGGAATTGATAGAATGCCAGTTGACATCTTATGAAGAATGAACACAGTGTTAAATGTGTTCACTGACCTAGACCAAGATTTGGAGATAGTGATCTAGCCAACTGACTGGAAGAGATACATATCTGTGCTCATTTCAGATAAAGTATATCCAATCCAACAGAATGAGAATAATGTCACAAATATATCATGAAAGTAACATTTTGATTATGATTATTCAAAAACAGCCAGAGCTGTCAGTGTAGCAGCATATTCTTCCAGGAGTTCAAGCTGGACCCAGAAGAGGTGATGGGATGAAAGACATTATCACTAACACCAGACGGATCATGGCTGAAATCAGATAATACCATAGAAATGTGTTTTATTGACATGTGGAGACATTTGACTGTTTGAATTATAATAATTATGAATAATATTGTGAAAATTAGGGATTTCAGAACATTTACTTGTGCTCATGGGGAAACCCGAGCTCAGATCAAAACAGAATGAGAAGATAAGGTACAATTTAGAATTATGAAATGTGTATGTCAGGGTTGTTACCTTTCATCATATTTGCTCAGTCTGCATGCTGAGCAAATAATCGGAGAAGCTGGACTATGTGAAGAAGAGCACGGCACCAGGATAAGCAACATGACAGATGGAGGAAAGGGTCACGATGTTAAAGTTTTCATTTCACAAGGATCTACAATCAGCACTCCAGGTAGCCAATGATGCACTTCTCTGTGTGTATATGCTGCCGAAGGCTCGCTGACCCTGGTATTTTCTATTGCCCTATGTTCACGGGAAAGATGGACAGTGAGTAAGGAAAACGGAAGAATTGATGCCTTTGAATTAGGATGTTAATGAAGAACGTTGAATACAAAGAAATCTGTGTCGGAAGACACATCTACCAGAGTGTTCCTTAAAGGGAAGGGAGAAAGACTTTGCCTCATGCCTGTGTTATTAGGAGAGACCAGGCCCTGGAGAAGGACAACATATTTGGTAAAGCCGAAGATGAATTTAGTCCAAAGGATACTATTGTTGTTCAGTACTCTTCAGTTGATTCTGGTTCGTTCTGTATAGAACAGAATGAACACTATCATCAGATCCTGCAACATCCTCAACAAGAGTAGATAGGCTTCAGCCCAGATGTTGTTGCACTGGGTCAATCCATCTCAGTAAGCACCACCCTCTACTTTACTAATCTTTCTCTTTACCAGATAGGTTGCATTCTTGCTCCGTATTTATTCAATCTCTATGCTGAGCAAATAATACACGAAACTGACCCTCCCTTGGGTTTTCAGAGGTGGTAAATAGCACAGGAGGAGACTGTCCATCCTTCTCCTGCAGAGCAGTTGGTGGATTAAAGCTGCGTGCCTTCTGGGATTGCAGCACAACTTATACCTTTAGGCCACCAGACCTCCCTGTCTAATTTGTTGGGTTTTTTTTGGTTTTTTTTTTTTTTTTTTTGTGAACTGTTAACTCAGAACTGACCCATAGCTGACCCTCCAGCGGGTTTTCAGAAGCAGTATTCGCATGGGAGGAGATTGCCCATTGAGGAGATTGCCCATCTTTCTCCCACTGTCTACTTCAGGGCTCTTATATATAAAATTAGAGCTCTGTGTCCTAGTGGTAAGAAACTGCATTGAATCTCGAAGGGACAAAGTTCAAATCCACCAACTCCTCTGCAGGAGAAAGATGGACACTCTCCGCCTGTGTGATAAATGCCTCTGAAAACCCGCTGCAGAGTCAGCTATGGGTTGGTCTCGACTTGATGGTACTCAACAACGTATTTAAAATAAAAGATATGTGCTTATCTTTGGAAAGGTCAGTATGAAGAAACTTTCTGGAATAATGAAAGTGTTCTAAACTTTGATTGGGAGAACATGGCACACCAAATAAAATCCATGTATATTACTATACAAATTATATTTAAAAAATCTTTGTAAGGAGTAACCTTAAAAAATAATATACTTAACATCCTGTGGATCCCTGCATGGTTAAAAAACCTCTGTCCTGATTTTTAAGACCCTTAAAGTTATAGTCTTATGAGGGTTGTAAAGAAAATTTTTTTTTTATACCAAGATGGCAGCACCAACACCCGTGGATTTAAAAAGAATTTGTTTCATCAACTAATAGCAATGAAAGCTTATTTTTAAATTTTGTTTTTATAGGCACAGGAGCTGAGAGATATTATCATAGAGATTTTGTTTCTTAGGAGATACTTGTAATAAATAGTAAGTGGGACGATTATGGTAATTTTCAACAGTAAACTTAATGCTCGTGAAAGTGGGTTATGTAATTTAGACCTTAGAGAACTGTTGTTATGAAAGGCATTGCATTTCAGTGGGTTCTTTCCTTGGGGATTATTAATACAAACGTATTATCTTTCAAAATAAGATTAAAAGAAAGCAAGGTAATAAAAAAAGGGAGAGTATAAAAATAGAAAATGA
Organism: Elephantulus edwardii; assembly: GCF_000299155.1. Lineage (NCBI taxonomy): Eukaryota > Metazoa > Chordata > Mammalia > Macroscelidea > Macroscelididae > Elephantulus > Elephantulus edwardii. The sequence continues at coordinate 1,928,185 of NW_006399787.1, forward strand.
GATTACCTACCTTGACTTTAAAAGTCACTAAGCAAAAATGTTATTAAACTAATTTGAAAAGGCTTTTTTAAAAATAGCAAAGATTCAAGTATTTCTTTTCACTCTACATGAGTGAAAGTGATTGTTATGTGCCATCAAGTCAACTATGACTCATAGCGACCCTATGAACAACAGGTTGACCCTCACCCTGGCCTGTGCTGTCCTCATCAATGCCACCATGGTAAAGCCCTTTGTTTCGGTCGCTGTGGTGGTACTTGTTTCAAATTAGATTATGTTTTAAGAGACTTATAAAAGGTGTTAAGATCTGTGAGAACTTGCCTGCCCACTGGGCGCTCAACTAGGAGTTCCAGAATATGAGACACAATTATACTCAAATATCTCCACTCTGAGACCCCTGTGGACTTACACGTCCTGGAAAATAGCTTTCTTCTTGGGTCCCCTAAGTATGCTGGTGACAACTGAAAATATGCAGATCTCTCAAAATCATGACATGAGTACCTGGGAGCTCTGGTGGCCTTGTGGTAAAAAGCTGTGCTACAATTCCAAAGGCAAGCAGCTCAAATCCACCAGCGGCTTCACAAGAGAAGGATGGACAGTCTCCACCTGTGCAATTTACTGCCTCTGAAAACCTGCTGGAGGGGCAGCTCTGGGCTGCTTCTGACTCAACAACACACAACAAGACATTTATAACTCACCCTTGTCTCATAATCTTCCTCTATCTCTCAAAATCATAACAACTCTACCTGGCATATTAATCATATTTGTGGTTAAAGATGCAAAATGGCTTGATTGTTAATACAATCAGTAAAATGGGAGTTGTTGTTGTTGTTGATTGTTAAAAGATGTCTGGTTTATTGGTTTGTTTTTTGGTGGTTGTTTCTTTTTTAACCTTTTATGAGGTAGAATTGGTGGAAGATCTATCAACAATCTACGTTATGCAGATGACACAACCCTGATTGCTGAAACTGAGGAGGACCTGAAGCACTTGCTGTAGAGGGTCGAAGCCTTCAATATGGACTGAGGCTCAATGTCAAGAAGACAAAGATTCTCACCACTGGGCCATCTGGCAGCATCAGGATGGATGGTGAAGAGATTGAGATTGTTCACAGCTTTAGTTTGCTAGGCTCCACAGTCAACACTCTTGGCACCAGTAGCCAGGAAATTAGAAGATGTATTGCAATGGGAAAGTCTGCTGTTAGGGACCTTTCCAAAGTTCTGAAGAGCAATGGTATCTCTCTGGAGACTAAGGTGCATCTGATACAGGCCATAGTCTTTGCTATCACTTGTTATGTATCAGAGAGTTGGACAATGACTAGGGAGGATAGAAGGAGAATTGATGCTTTTGAGCTGTGGTGCTTGAGAAGAGTATTGAGGGTACCATTGACTGCTAGGAAAACAAACAGATTCACCCTGGAGAGGGTTATACCAGGCGGCTCCTTGGAGGCAAGAATTCTGAGGCTTCATCTAACATACGTTGGACATGTTGTAAGGAGGGACCAGTCCTTGGAGAGGGACATCATGCTTGGTAGGGTGGACAGACAGTACACTAGGGGAAGGCCCTCTATGAGGTGGATTGATTCAGTGACTGGGGTAATCGGGATGCATGTATCAGAGACAGTGTGATTGGCACAGGACAGCAGAGTTTAGGGCTGTTGCACATAGGGTTGCTATGAGTCACAAGTGACTCGATGGCACATAACAACAACAACAAAGAAGTAGAAATATGTGCAGTCTAACTCTTTGTGCTTTAAATGAACTCGAAGATGTTCCTAAATTTAGCTTTTGCACCAAGTAGCTGTCCAGCTACAATTTATGAAATATGCGTCGAGTACTTGACGTCTCATTCAAGGTCTAGAGGTCAAAAACAGCAAGAAGGTGCTTTTCTCCATGACCTTAGGATCTAGTTTTGGGAGAAAATATGTGCTATAGAGTAAGAAAGATTTTGAAGACCATATAGAATGAGGCAGGGAGATCACAGTCAGGCATTGTCCATCAACAAATAAGGCAAAAGCTGTGCTCGGATTTGAGGCCTGAGACTAGATTCTTCTCTTCATTTTTTTCTTTCCTTCTGCAGCCCCCTTCCTTCAAAAGCTTACATTTCTATTTTCCTCGTTTATTTTATTTATACATTTCAATTTTAATTAAAACAATACATTTATTTTCTCAAAATTCAATATACATGAGAAATACTATAACACAAACACCAGGCCTCACTCCAGCTCCTCACAATATGGTTTCTGATGACCCTGAGACAGCCGCATTAAACTTCTGGAGTTTCCTTGTGTACTTGTCAATATTTCTTGATTTGTCAGTTTTTTATTTAATCCATTGACTCTCTACCTTTTAAGCTGAGGATTTAGGTTTTTTTTATCACCCTACAAGGATCCCTGGTGGCACAGGGGTTAAAGAAGTTGGCTGCAAATCAAGAAGTCACTGGTTGGGAGAGAATGGAGCAGTCTGCTTCTGTGAGGATTTACACTCTCTGAAACCCTATGGGAAGTTCTGTTCTGTCCTACAGGGTTTTTACGAGTCAGAACTGACTCAAAGGCAATGGGTTTGAACTTGACTGTCACCCTATAGACACGTGCAAAGCCTCTCTGACACTCCTCCAACTCTTGAAATAGTTCTAGAGGACTTTTGTTAAATTCATATTGTGTGTTTTGGTTTTTACCACTCCGCTGTGAATTGCTAGGCCCGATGTTGTTGTTGTTGTTGTTGCCATAGAGTCAAGTACAACCCACAGCAACCCTACGAACAACAAACCTGAGCCATTTCCCACCCTGTGAATCCTCATCACCTCTGACACATTGAGCTCACTGCTGCAGTCACGGTGTCAATCGGTCTCATTGAGGGTTTTCTTCTCTTTCACTGGCCCTCCATCTTTCCAAATCATCTCCCTTTCACTTCCTTTCTTGTAAAACTTTTTTTGCTTCTTCATGATATGTCTGTCTCTCTCTTTGGCTTGCATAATTGGATACAAATGGATCTTTTGTTCAGTCTTCACACACACCCCCCAAAAGTTCTACAAAACTCATCCTAAACTAGTTTTTCAAATTGTCAAATCTGTCAGATACAATGATATAAGATTTCTAGTAGATCTTCCTCTTGGGGTCCTCCATCCTGCTCTGTGGTGGTTGGCTCCAAATTCATTGTGATCCCACTTGAAACTAAACAAAACATTGACCAGCTCTGAGTCAGCAACAAAGCCGGCTGCACATTTAACTGCTATCATTGGCTGATTTATTTGGAATTTGATTTCCAGGTCTTTTTCTTCCTCATGCATTGTCATAGATTGAAATATGCCTCCCAAAGTATGTATCAGTTTGAGTAGGCCATGATTCTCAGTGGTTGGCAGTTATGTTGTGGTTTAATCATCTCTCATATTTTGATTTGATAGAACCAGTCAATAAGTTTTACTAGGATTAATCTGGGATATTTATAACACCCTTACTCAGGTCACAATCCTGATTCATGTATGGCAAGTTTCCCTGGGATGTAGGCTGCATCATCTTTTATCTTACACGAGATAAGAGAAGAGGGAAGTGAGCAGAGAGAGGGACCTCAGTGCTACCAAGAAGAAAAGCCAGGAGCAACGTATATCCTTTGGATCTGGAGTCCTTGTGCTTAGAAGCTCCTAGACCCTAGCAGGATTGATCATAAGGACTTGACCCAAGAGCTGTCAAAAAGAAAAAGAAAGTGAAAGAGAGAGACCACCTTTCATTGGAACTAGTGTCCTGAATATGAACTTCTAGCCTTCTAAAATGAGAAAAGAATACATTTCTGTTATTAAAATCACCCATGTATACCATTTATTAGAGTAGCATTATGTAACTAAGACATACATCTTTATTATTAACGTTCTGCTGAAAGCTGCTCAACATGACAGCCACACATAATGTTGGTTCACTGTCTGAGGAGTAATGTCTGCATGTTGTTGTTGTTATGTACCTTTGAGTTGACCATGACTCATGGCAGATCTATGCTCAATAGCTCTGAATCCTGCTGCATCCTGAACCAATCTTACTGTCTCTGATACACCTACCCCAATTACCCCAGTTCCTGTGTTAATCCATCTCATCCAGGGTCTTCCTCTCCCTCCACCCTTCTGAAAATGATATCCTTCTCAAATGATTGGTCCCTCCTGGCAGCAGCATTCCCAAAGTATGCGAGACGCAGCCTCAGTAGCTATTATTTTTCCACAGGAGAACCTCTCTGTCCACATAGACGTGGCTGCCTGACTGGCATGTTGAAGGATAGGGACTTCTGAGTTTCAGAGAGCATGGACTTTCTTTTAGGAGTAGCCTGAACATCTAGTCATAAAAGCATCAGAAGAAGCTGTTATCTAACATTATGAACAAAGGGGCTCCTTTTACTCTCTCTCTTCCCTTCTAAGGAAAAAAAAAAGACAAATATTCTCTTGATGTCTTACTCACAGCAAAGTTGGTCCACTGCAAACTCCTTCAAATGCATCCTTGGAAATAACTGTCAGATCTTTATTCTTGTTCAGGTATCTAGAAGAAAGAGGGAGAGGGAAACAAAAGAGGGATAAGAAAACACACACAGGAAGAGAGAGAAGAGAAGAGAAGAGAAGAGAAGAAGAGAAGAAGAGAAGAAGAGAAGAGAAGAGAAGAGAAGAGAAGAGAAGAGGAGAGAATGATAAGTTGAGGTGAATCAATCACACCAGAACCACAGATACCAAAATAAAATGTAATCAAAGTTTCTCTAGTTCTTAGCTAATTATAAAAATCTGGGAAATATTATTTTTGTCTTAGGCATGGAACATGTTTTAGATTTTAATTGTGCAAGCTATATACATTAATTATGGTAGAAGTTTTTGAAAATGAGTATACTTATGATTTTTATTGCATTTTTTTATTTCATAGAAGGTGCTTTGCTTCTCTATTTCCCTGATCCATGCTATTGTTAGGTGCCTCAAGTTTCTTCTGTCTCACAGTGGCCCCATGTACAAAAGAAAGAGACCCTGCCTGCTCCTGCGCCATCCTGACATTCTCAGCTGTGCTCAATCCCACTGTAGACACTGTGAGGATTTTTCTCAATGAGACATACTCCATAGAGATTGTATTTGTCAATCCCCATCAGTACTGACTTAAAGTTTATTTCTCATCATTGAATATTGTTCCCATTTACTCTTGAAGATTATGTTTAAATCAATCATAATAGCTCCCCTAGTGACAACAGTCAAGAATTCGAAAGATATGCTGCCTTGAGCAATTTTGCTGTCAAGGACTTCTTTAAAGTACTACAGAACAAGGATTCCATTTAAAGACTAAGGTGCACCTGACCCAAGCCATGGCATTTTCAATGACTTCATTTGCATGTGGAATTTGGAACATTAACTAAAAACATGAACGAATCGATGTGTTTGAATTGTTGAGTTAGGAGAGAGTATTGGCTGCCATGGACTGCCAGTAAAACCAAGTAACTGTCTTGGAGAAAGTATAATCGGGGTGCTCTTGAGAGGCAAAGATGGTGAAATGTCACCTCACAGATTTCAGGCATGCTGTCAGGAGGGCCCAGTCCTTGGGAAAAAGACATCATACTTGAATAAGCACAGAGTTGGCAAAAAAGAGGAAGATTCCCAAAGAAGTGAAAAGGCGCAGTGCCTGCAATAATTGGCTTGAGTATGTTGGAGGTTGCAGAGTTGGTGCAGGATGGGGTAAGGATCTGAGCTGTTGTTCCCAGGGTTACGAGGAGATGTAGCCACCTCAGTGCAGCCAACAGCAACAACAGCAACAACAACAACAACAACGCTTAAATCAGGAACCAAATGAAGGTGCTCAAGGTGCTGGGTGGTGATGGACACTGAGAGATTCAGATTTTTTCTTTTTAGGGTAGGAGTGACAGATTTAGTAAATAAATTTATATAACGCTCAATTAAATATGAATTTGAGATAAACAAGGAATAATATTATAATAATATAATAATAATATTATAAGGACTCTCCTTCGAAGGCCCTCTATGAGGTGGATTGATTCAGTGACTGGGATAATTGGGATGGGAGTGTCGGAGACAGTGCGATTGGCACAGGACAGAGTGGAGTTTAGGGC
>NW_006399787.1:1934353-1955332 GCF_000299155.1 Elephantulus edwardii
CACACCCTATGCATTCTTTCTTGACATCCCTGTACTAAATTTTTTATTCTAGCTTTGGTATTATTATACTGAAAAGTTTTCTACTGTTTATGTGAAATGAAAATTTGATTTGGTGTTCTATATTGGTAGCCATGTTGGTTGATAAGGTTATAGACTAGACCTTTCATGAAAAGGGTTTGATGGTTTCATGGATCTTTCTAAGTTAAAAATATATGGGGAGTAACATTTTTTAAGCAATATAAGTCACATAGTGATTTTGAAACAAAACATTTCCTAGGGAGATAAAAGCTTCCAATGATTTTGAAACTTCTGCTTTTGCTCTCTAGGTTTTTTTTCAAAGAACAAAACTATCCAAAAAAAAACAGTAAATAAATATCCCTGATATAAATTATCCAAACATACACACATTTTTAAATTGTTGTTATTGTTATTAGTTGCTGGCCATGGAGATTCCAACTTATAATGATCCCATGTGAGTAGAGCAAAATTGCTCCATAATTTCTATTTTATAAAAGTTTTTATCTTTACTGTGATTTGGCTGAAAGTCTACAGACAATTTAGTTTCCTGTAGGATTCGCAAGATGCTGACTTTTTGGAAAGAATTGTGAGGCTTTTCATCCAAGGTGCTTTTGGGCAGGTTTGAAATGCCAACCTTTTGGTTAGTAGTCCAGAAATTAACCCATTTGTGCCATCCGTGAACTCCTCACACATGCTTAGCTGAGTCATTTCAGATTTGGTAAATGGCTACCAGTTGATGAGAAGAAATATAGTGGAAACTTAGGTGTACAGATGTTGATTCCATTCCATTGCTCTGATTGTGGGGTTTGGTCTTCACAATAGAAACATTAAGGATGATTGTTATCGATAAGAGTGTGATAAATTTAAGGCCAGAGAGATTCCTTCTCCAGAGTTTCCCAGAGAAACTCCTCCTGCTTCATGAGCCAGTCCTTTTTTTCTCAATGAGGGCTGCAGGGGATGGGGGGAACATGAATTTTCTTTTGGTGTGTCAAGGAGATACAGATTCTGTTGCCTATGGAGGGCAAAGTTAGGGGCAATATCTCTGTGCAGGTCCCTAACTTTAGCCTCCTGATCAAGTTGCCTTATTCAGCTTAAGTCCTTTGTAGAGTATGAAATGTAAAACAAGAAAGGGCAGCCACAGGGGGAAAAAAGAGTGCTGGGTGGGGCTGTAGAGGGAGAGTTTACTGCAGTGTGAGGGATTAAACAAATGACATGTAAATAGTGGAATTCCATGCAATGAGCTCTCACAAACTGAGGTTCATCTAGTCTTTCAATTTTTTCTCAAGTAGAGATTGGAAATTACTAAATCTAAAGCAGCATACACTGATCTTTCTATGTACTGCACTGTTTGTTAAATATCTGCTATCCAGGACCTCTTTGAAGTCCTAAAAAGCATAGATGTCAGTTTGAAGATCAAGATGCATCTAATACAAGCCATGGTCTTTTCCAGTGATTCCTATGCATTAGAAAGTTGGGTAATGAATAAAGAAGACCAGATAAGAATCATTCCCTTTGAATTGTGGTGTCAGAGAAGAGCATTGAGTATACCAGGAACTGCCAAAGCCACAAACAGCTCTGTTGTGCAGGAAGTACCACCAGGAAGCTCCTTAGAGACAAGGACAGTGAAACTTCACTTCACATACTTTGGGCATGTTAATCAGGCGGCTCCAGAACCTGGAAAAAGACATTATGCTCAGAAAGGAGGAGGGTCAGTGAACGAGAGGAAGACCCTCAAACAAGATAGATTGACATCGTGGCTGTAACAATGGGCATGTCAGAGGTGGTGAGGAACTCCAAATAGCGTAAGGTTCAGATGTGTTGTTCGTAGAGTCACTATGAATTTTAGTTGCCTGATAGTACCTAACATTAACAATAAATAGCATCTCATTAGTTATTTTCTTCCTGCCACCTGCCACTTTGCAATTTCCTTATTTTTTTGTTTACTTATTATTTTTGTTCATTTTTATTGTTTACTTATTTCCTCTCTACCTCTCATCTAGAAGAAATGTTCTGTGCCTTATTCATTGTGAAATCCAGTACTCTGATTCAGTGCCACCCTAATTATTTGTTGAATAAGTAAGTCGATACCCCTGCATTCCAGAATAGTGAGGGCTGATGTCAAGCTTCAAGTTGTCACTCGTGATTGCTTTAAAGAAAACAGAGTAGAGAAGACTTACTATATTTTATGGTAGCAAATAGTCAACTGACCTTGGCAGTGAAATCGTAGTTGGATTATAAATGCCACAAGGGATGGACTAGACATGACCTGTTTAAGCAGTGGTTGCATATCCAGTTTCTAGGACATTTTTAAGTCTGACACAGAGAAGGTCAAATAAGCCCATATATGTATGAGGATTCCAGTCATCAGGTAGTACCACAGGTTAATGTGCTTGGCTGCTAACAGCAAGGTTGTAGTCCACCCCGACAACTCAGATGAAAGGCTTGGTGATCTAGTTTTAAAAAATCATCCAGTGAAAAAGCCATTGAGCACAATTCTGGCCTGATATGTATGGGTCACCTTAAGTGAGAATTGACTAGCTAACAAACGGTTGGTTGAAGGTGCTACGGTACCTTTCCGATGCATCACTGCCCAACTTGATCACTATTTGACTCTCTGCTGTATCCACGGAGTTCCTGAATCCGTGATCGCTGGAGTGGATGAGAGCCACGTTGGAAGAAACAACGACAGGAGAGAAGGTCTTTAACAGAATAATTTTGTAAAAGGATAGCTAACCCAAGTGCCAGCGTACCGGCTGCCCTGGCTCCGTCTCTCTTTGTATTCTTTGGATAAGAGCAGCTCGCAGATCACATCCTGTTCCCAGACTGGTGAAAAGCAAGCTAAGAGCTGGTGAGCTCATCTCAGTTTTTGCCCCCCTCTTCTCTGACTGCTCCAAGTGAAAAATCAGTTCGTTCTAATAATTAGAATTTATTGTAAAACTAAATAATTGTTTGTCCAATTTTGTGGCGGTTTTATCTGATATGTAATCTGCCCCTGGGGATCATGGGGCTGGTTGATAAGTGCTGTGGTTTACCAGAAACGCTGCTGGGGTTTCAAGCTGGGAAAGCCAGCCAGAGTCCAGGAGGAGACGAGGAGGATGCAGGGAGGGGCAGCCAGCTTGAACGGAGATGAACTGGGCTCTTGGAGAGGCGCAGTGTCCAATGGGTGCTGGGCATTTTATTAGGTGCCAAACAGGCTCTCTGCCTTCAGCAGTTTTAAAGGTGGCTCCTTCAGCTTTTTAGCCTCACCTTTAGACTGCTGCTCCTGTCTTCCACCAGAATCTAACAGGCAGGGTGAGGAACTTGATATGCAGAAGCTGTGTTGTTAGGTGCTTGTCACTGTCTCAGTTCTAACTCAGGGAGACTCACATGTACAGAGCAGACCTGTTCTCATTTACATTTCAAGGCTGTGATTAGCACCAGCTGTCTATAGAGAAGGAAACTACTTCCACTATCTCCATTTATCACAACAAATTCCGAGATTCACACAAACTAAGTTTATTCCTTGGCCAAGATCTTAATTCTAAATCTTCTGGAATCCCCAGCCTATAAATCAGGTGAGGCAAGTTATGGTAAGCTAGATCAACCCAGATAATGATTATTTAATAAAAAATATTTGCCATCAAGACAATTCCAATAGAACCTCATTCTATAGGGTGTTCAATTACTGGGTTATGTGATTGCCAGGCCTTTCTTGCAAGGCACCTTGGCTGGACTTGAACTGTGCGTTAACCACAGGACCATCCTGGTAATAGATGATTTTCTAAAGGGGTGATAATCTAATCTTTTTCTTGCAAAGACAAGTTAAACATAACTGAGTTTAGATTAGAAGAATCAGAGATGAAAGGAAACATATGTAGGTTGAGCTTTCTAGATATGTAATGCTGGGAAGGGTTGTGAGATAAGAACTGGTATCTCCTGGAAAAGAAAAAAAAAGATAGACACCACTCTTCACTGATTGGAATGTATTTGAGAACTTACTGGAATCAACAAAGTTCTTTCTAGGGCAAAAAAAGTCTACCTTTTCATGAGGGAGGGAGGATTAAGAAGCTGTGCTCTGATGTGTGAGCTGTAGCTCCTGGTGAGCCCTGGTGGTGCAGTGAAGGAGCCTGGCTACTGAGAGGCTGGCAGTGTGCACCGCATCCTCAGCCACTCTGCAGGGGGAAGAAGAGGGAGGCCGCTTCCAGAAGGACTCACAGTCCAGAAAACCCTGCCGGGCATTTCTACTATATTCTGTACTGTGCCTAGGAGTAGACATCAACTTGGAGGCAAAGGATTTGGTTTTGGTTTTGATATACCTTATTGTTAAGGGAGAACAATGCATTCAGACAAGGAAAGGTGGCCATGAGTGAGCTGTGACGGAATGATCAGTTGGCAAACTCTTCAACGTGTATATAGGTATCAACACATAGCAGCTGATATCTTTTCACGTTGACCTTACACTTGGAACAAGACTTTCTGGATGGATAAACGAAAGCTCAATTGCCAGTACTATCTAGAGAGAAGCCCTCTCTATGTTATGTTCTATATTACATAATATAGAAGTGACCTATGTCAGAGGGGAGGGCGTATGAGACTGTTGTTATTAAGTGCTGTCAAGTTGTCTGAGACCCTATGTACAGTAGCTCTGAAGCCTGCCCTGTCCTGAGCCACTCCCATTGATTCCGATACACCAACCCCCATTGCCCCAGTTACCGTGTCAATCTATCTCATCCGGAGTCTTCCTCTCCTGCACTGTCCCTCTACCCTTTCGAGCCTGATGTCCTTCTCCAAGGACTGGTATCATGAGCAGAGAATTATGCTGTTGTTGCTATGCTTTGTTGTCTGGGGAGTTTCAGGACACATCTCATCTCTGAGACTAGATTTCCGCAGATTACACTACAGCTCCTTTAGGGGGAACCTGGGTTGGTACCTGTTTATCTTGTGAGAGCCACATGGGAAGGCTTCTTTCGGAAGCTCTATTTCCTACCCACAGGTTGGGTTAGTCACAGAATTGAAGAGCCCTGTCTAACCCTCACAATAGTCCCAGAGAGGTTATTTACTGTAGGGAAATCCTCTCAGTACCAGAAACCAGCTCCCCTGTTAGTGAACCATTACAGATGAGGCAGTGCTCAAGATTCCAATTGGTCGAGGTGACAACGAACAGTGAGGCTTTGTACAACCAGCTGTTCAAATGTTAATCCCGTGAGAATGAAGAACCTGCCTAATCCCATAATCTTCTCTCTCATCATTGTTTCTCAGTGCTCCCAGATGTGGTGCTTGGCTTCTGAAGAGCTAATATGTGAGTCCAATTAGCACATTAATTGAACTAACTTCTTTTTTCATAATGATTAATTATTATGGTAGGTTCTTAGCATATTAAAATGGGGTTTTAATTTGTTTTCTTGTTTGGTTTTATTTGGTTGACCAAAGGTTTATTGCCAGAAAAAAATGACAAGAATTTGAAAACAGGAAACAACATACAGAGAATCCGGTATCATGGGAGAAGCAGAGGTGAAGGGTTGTTGTTTGTTGTTAGATGCCATGGAGTGGGGTACAGCCCACAGTGACCCTATGAACATCAGATCTGGACTCTGTCCTGTCTCACACCTTCACCATCTCTGGACACACTTGAGCCCATTACTGCAGTCATTGTGTCAGTCCATCTGGTTGAAGGACCTCCTATCTTTCACTAACCCTCTACCTTTTCCAAGTATGATGTTTTTCTTCAAGGAATAGCCTCTAACAACATACCCAAAGTATGTGAGTTGTAGCTTAGCCATCCTTGTGTCAAAGGTGCACTCTAGCTACACTTTCCCCAAGATATACCTGTTTGTTCTTTTTGTAGTCTCACTCCAAACGTGGTGGTGGTTGCCCATGGTGGACAGTGTTTGCTAGAGCTTCCCGACTAAAACAAGCCTGGAAGCAGGAGCGGCATCCACTTCCGAAATGGCTTGCCTCTGAAAACTCTATGTACGAACAGTGCTCAGGCCTTTTGTTCATAGGGTTGCTATGAGTCATCTATGACTTGACAGCACCTAACAACAATAACAATGATGGCATAGAGAGAGCTATGTTGGCCTAGTGGACAGAAAGTTATGCTACCAAGCCGAAGGTGGGTGATTTTAATCTGCAGCCCTCAGGCTGGGTTCAAATTGTTTTCCTGTCAAACATTCTTCTAGGTGGTATAACACTGGTCTGTGCTTTGCTATACAGAGGTAACTCGTGGTTGCTGTGATGATGAACACTGTGACACTGATGTGCCAAACGTGGTAATGGGCACCCATGGTGGACAGTGTTGGCTGGAGCTTCCTGACTAAAACAAGCCTGGAAGCAGGAGCTGCATTCACTTCCAAAATGGCTTTCTTCCAGAAACTCTATGTACGAACAGTACTCAGGCCGTTTGTTCATAGGGTCGCTATGAGTCGTCTACGACTCGACGGCACCAAAAAACAACAACAACTCTAGAGCTTGAAGGCATCAATTCGTCTTCTGTCATGTTTATTCAGTTCCAGCTGTCAGATGCCCAGCAAGTCACTGAAAAGACCATGGCATGAATCAAGCATTCCACAGACCTCAAAAGGACATCATTGCTCCCCAATAATTTGGAGAGGTCACTCACTGCAGACTTTCCCAGTGTAATATGTCCCCTGATCTCCTGACTGCTGGTACCAAGGGTGTCAATTTTAGATACAAGTAAGATGAAATTGTTGACAGTTTCAATCTTTTTTTCCATCCATCATGATGTTACTTATTGAGCCAGTGGCAAAAATCCTTGTTTTCTTAATCATTGAGATGCAATCCAAATTTAAAGCTGTAATCGTTGATCTTCTACAGCAAGCTCTTCAAGTCTTCCACACTTTAAACAAGCAAGGTTGTGTCATCTGAATAATGAAGGTTATTGGTGATGATTCTTCAGATCCTGATGTCACATTTTTCTTCATACAGTCCAGCTTCTCAAATATTCCATATACAGATCAAGGAGGTATGGAGAGAGGTACAACCCTGATGCAAACCTTTTTTAATTGTCTCCCATCCAAGTTCTGACCAGGCCTGACCCTGACCTTTCTTAATTGTAAAGCGTGGAATGTTCTCTTGCTCTGTTCACACTATAGCTTCTTTTTTGTTGTTGTGAGAATTATAATTTTATTACTGTTCATCTCAATGCACTAAGGAAAATTTCTAATTTGACAGTCCTTATTCCCATATATAGCCCAGGATACATCATCCACCAATAGTTTCAGGATTTGTAAATTAAATTCATCAGGAAGCATCTACCCCCTATATTACATCATTCACCAGTAGGTGCAGGATTTGTAAATGAAATTCTTTGGGAAGAATATCCCTGTCAAATCTCTGTCTTCGAGATTGTAAACCCTAATGTCAAGGACAAGGGTGATAACAAAATATATGAGCAGTGCATAAAGTAATAGGGGCTATGTGGGGCATGTGGCATTCAAGGCCTTGTCTACAAAAACACAATGGCTTTTTGCTCTAGGTTTGGTTTTGAAGATGCACAATTAAGTATTCTGAGATTCCCATTCTTCTCAACGTTAATCATAACACTGAGCTAAAGGAAGGAGGTTGAAGAAGGTGCTACTTGCCCTACAGCAAATGTGGGGGGCACCAGACAGGTACTGAATGACATTCTGAAGTGACACACACATGAAAGACATCTCTCTGACTCAGACAACCAAATGGGAGGGAAGGTAGCAACCTCTTTGGATATCTATTTGTCTTGAAGATCTCTGGTGGCCTAATTGGTAAGGAGTTGTGCTGCCAACCCAGAGGAACACAGTTTGAATTCAGCAGCTGCTCTGTGGGAGAAATGGAGGATCAGCTATGAGTTGGTTTCCACTCAGTGGCACCCAACAGTAACAACAACAATTCATCCTGAAATGGAGGGAGAGAAGAGCCTACAACCTAGAGATTGCCTCTGGGATTCTTGCTGCCCTTGTTCTAATGCTCCTGATAATGGTGGGGTGGTATTAGTAAGCTCAGAATTATAAATAGGTGTGTGTGTGTGTGTGTGTGTGTGTGTGTGTGTGTGTGTGTGTGTGTGTTATAAAGCTGACATCAGTTTTCTCCAGTCTACAAAACTGGGTATTTTGTCTTAGAATTCTTTGTTTCCTTTCTTTAGTAATGTAAAGTAGTTTGAGCTGTTCCTTTACCAGTAGAGGAAATGCATCTTTCCCACATCAGTGTTTACCTCTTTGAAACTGTTCTTCCCAGTCATATGTACATTGTAACTTGATCTGATGTTTACCAGGGAAAGAAGTAGCCTTTTTAAAAATTTTTTTAAAAATTTTATTATTTTTATGTGAGTGTACCGTCAAATCAGATCTGACTGGCACAGGAGGAGATTGTCCCTCCTTCCCCGGCAGAGCATCTGGTGGATTCGAACTGTACACCTCTGGGCTTGTAGTTGCAGCTCCTTGCCACTAGGTCACCAGAGCTCCCCTGAAAAGAAGCAGCCTTTACTGAATTAGCTTTTATCTTTCTAAAACCTGTTTATCTCAGTCATATGTTAACTACTTTAGAGGAGGTTGCCAGTTTACTGGTTATCTTGTGTGTGAATGGTTTTGTTTTGTGTTTTTTTTTTGTTTGTTTCAGATGTGGAAATTCTTTGATTTTACTAACAAAAGTGTATTGTTAAGTGAGTTGGTGTCTCACCTTGGTATAAAAGCCTAATGACCACTCGCAGACTGGGAGGCAGTCTTTGAGGGGAACTGCTATCCCCCCAGATCTGTAATAAAGTACATATGGATATTGCAATCCATTGGTTTATTGGCAACTGACAACGGAAAGAACCCCTTGTATTCAGTAACGACATGAAGCAGCATTTTTGCTGTTAGGTGCCATTGAGTTGAATAAGTCTTGTAGTGACCTTATGAACAGCAGACCCGAACCTTCCTCATCACCTCTGAAGTTCTTGAGCCCATTGCTACAGTCACTGTATCAATTCATCTCACTGAGGGTCTTCTCTTTTGCTAACCATCCACCTTTTCAAGCTCAAAGTATGTGAGATGAAGTTTCACCATTCTTGCCTCTAAGGAGCATAATAGTAGCACTTCTTACAAAACAAATTTGTTTGCTCTTTTTTGACAGTCCATGAGATGTTCAACATCATGAGTTCTCTGATGCACAACTCAAAGGCATCAATTCTTCTGTTATCCTTAATCATTATCTAATTTTCAGATGCATAGCAAGTGACTAATGCATCCTATTTCCATACATTTTCAATGTTTATGCAGAACAGATCATTTGGTAGGTTAGACTTTATGAAGAGAAATGTGGCATCAGGATTGGAGGAAGACTCATCAACAACCTGCATTATGCAGATGACACAACCTTGCTTACTGCAACTGAGGAGGACTTGAAGCACTTGCTGCAGGTCAAGGACTGTAGTCTTCAATGTGGATTAAAGCTCAACATAAAGAAAACAAAGATTCTCACCACTGGGCCAAATTGGCACCTTTGTGATAGATGGAGAAGAGATTGAGATTGTTAACAACTTCAGCTTGCTTGGTTCCACAGTCAACACTCTTGGCACCAGTAGGAAGGAAATCAACAGGCAGAGTGCCTGAAAATCTGTTGTCTCTAGAGTACTGAAGAGCAACTGTGTCGGACAATAAGGTGTGCCTAATCCAGGCCATAGTCTTTGCAATTACTTGCTATGTGTCATAGAGCTGGACAATGACTAAGGACAATAGAAGAACTGGTGCCTTTGAGTTGTGGTGCTGGAGCAGAGTGTTGAACATACTGTGGACTGCCAGGAAAACAAACAGGTCAGTCCTGCAGAGGGTGAAACCAATTTTCTCCCTGGAGGCAAGGATTTTGAAGCTCTGTCTCACATACTTTGGACACATGGTCAGGAAGGACCAGTCCTTGGAGAAGAACATCATTCTTGGAAGGGTGGAGGGATAGCACAAGAGGAAGACCCTGGATGAGATGGATTAACCCAGTGACTAGAAAAGTGGGATTTCATCTGTTGGAGACGATGCAAGTGGCTGAGGATAGGGCGGGATTCAGAGCTGTTGTTTTACATAGGTGTCACTATGAGTTGCAGGTGACTTGAAAGCACATAACAAGAACAACATAATCTTTGAACACTATTAGATAATCATAAGAGATTGGTGTGTTTATTGTCACTTATATTCACAGAAGCAGCAGCCGTATATTAAAAGACAAATAGGATTTAATTCTTACTCTCAAATGGAGCTCCAGTGGCCTAGTGCATAAGGAGTTGTGCTGTCAATCCAAAGGCAGGTGGTCGAAAACCACCATTTGCTCTTAGGAAGAAAGATGGACAATCTTCTCCCACGAGATTTAAGCCTCTAACAAACAACTGGTAGGTCTGCTATGAATCTATTCCAACTTGACAGCAGTGAGCTTTATTTATTACTTATATTTTGACCTCTGTTTTCTGACTTTAAAGCTCAGGCCTGGTCCTCCTTCAGACTCATGACTCCGTACCACGATTCTCACCTTTACCTGAGGCTTACATAATGCTTTTCACGGAAAGCTTAACCTAGGAAAGAGCAAGTTTCCCTCAACTAGAAAGCAGAACCTCAAAGCAGAAGGACGACTTGATGAACATTCTTTTTATAAGGGCAGAGTTTCAACTTTTGATTCAAAGTACTTTGGGGAAAAAAAAAGAATTCTTTTCTGTTTGAAATTGGACCTGACCTTTCTAACCCTGAAATATATTTGTCCAAATATGCCTTTTCCTTATCTCTTGCTTGTACCCTCCAACATTTACCAGGAATTGGGATTAATAAGCTACATGCATATTTATCATACAATGGTCCTCCCTACTGAATACTTCAAGATGAATTTCAGTAATGGATGGTTCCTAGGCCAACTCTTGCTGCCTATTTTTTTTAAAGTTAAACTTTATTGAATAATCACACATTTGTTTACATATTATCTGTCACTGCTTCCACATTATAATCACAGAACTGAGTAGTTCTGATGGAAATGAAAATATTTGCTTTTTACAAAGATGTCTACAATTTTTTCCTGGGCTAAGAAATAAGCAACAGTGGCCAGAGAAGTTAGGTGTCCAAGCTTTGGAAGTAGTAGAAGTCAGTAATAATGAACCCCTGCAAACTGCAGAGAAAAAGAGTCCTGTGTGAGGGGATGTAGTCTTTTATCATTGAGTCGGTACAACTAATAGATGACTCTCTAGCAGGTTTTCAGAGGCAGTAAATCAGATGGAGAAGATTGTATACCTTTCTCTCATGAATAACTAGCTGGGAGATTAGAACTGCATGCCTGTTGGATGGCAGTGCAGATTCTTACCACTAGGTCACCAGAGCAATAAAATGTAAAAGCCACTTCAAAAGACAAAGAAGGTTACCGCTTTGACTTCATTTTCCTAATCTGCAAAATGTGGATCTTGGACAAGAAGATTGGTGGCTATTCCTTACCAGTTAAGAACCTCTTTAAGGTACTAAAGAGCAAGGATGTCAGTTTAAAGACTAGGGTGCCTTTGATTCAAGCCATGGTATTTTTCAGTTGCTTTGTGGCACTTGAAATTTAGACAATGAGGAAAGAAGGCCAAAGAAGAATGGATGCCTTTGAACTGTGGTGTTGGAGAAGAGTATTGAATTAATTACGAACTGCCAAAAGAATAAACAAGTCTGTCTTGGAGGAAGTATAATCAGGGTGCCCCTTACAGGCAAGGATGGTGAACTTCTTATCACAGACTTTGGCCTGTTATCAGGGTGGAACAGTGGTTGCAAAAAGACATTGCACTAAGATAGGTAGAGGGTAGTGAAATAGAGGATGACCCTCCGCAAGTCAGATTGACATAGTGACAGTAACCACGGACATGGCAGAGGTTATGAAGCTGGCACAGAAGCCAACAACTGAGATCTGTTATTCTACAGACCCTAAGTCTAGTTTGTGGACTCTGAATCTCTGGCTTTAACAAATGAAAACTTAAAAGATCATAACTGCCGATGACTAAGTATGGCAAGATACACATGCAGGAACACTGAGAACATAGAACCTAATCTTGGGCGTTACCAGCTCCTGTTACGGGAAGCTGTGTTGTTGCTGTTGTTAGGTGCCCTTGAATCAACAGCAACTCACTGTAACCTTGTGACCAACAGATCTGAACCTTCACTATCCTGTGCCAGCCTCCTGGTCTCTGATATGCTTGAGTCTATGAGCTTAGTAAAATGAAAGGATGGTATCTCCAATTAGGAAATAAATGTGATGCATAATGATTTATCTTATACCACTCAGCCTTCTGTTTTAGATTCTTCTATGGTTATTTGTTTTTTTAAAAAGACTGGCATCAACCCTGTTGACCCCACCAGGAGGTAATCAAGAGAACGGACTGCCACTCTCCATTTGGTACGGAAGAGTAAGAAGTTCAAAAGCCTGGCAGTGAGTGAGTCACCACTTCAAAAGTGAAGTCTTGGTTTCGAGAACTCAGAAATGCAGGCCTAAGTACAATGGCTTAAAAATGTTCTGTTCAGCATGAAGAAGCCAGAGAGTCGGCATCCAATTCCCAAATCAATAAGACAGTTGGTTTAATTACTATTGGAAAATGCTTGTCATTCCTCTGTAGTATCTGTTCCCCACTGGACCCTCATCATTTCCTTCACCTGCTCCCCCCACTGACCAAACTGTGCAGCTCTGCAACTGCATCCTGGCCCATCCTCACCCTTCTGCCCCCAACCCTCACCTCCCTGTACCCCCAATATGCTTTTCCCAATAAAAAAAATTAAAAAAAATGTATGAGCATTTATCCTGTGAAAATGGAATCAGACCACAGTCTACCCTCTAATTCTAAACCAGAAGTCTATCAACATCACTTGTCTATATGTGTCTGCCCTTTGCATTCAGGTCCACTGCATATGATTGTTTAGCTGGTGTGCTTTCTGTTTGCTACATAAAAAGAGGTGGACAGAGCAACTTTAAGGTCATCTGAGAGCTTGTTAGAAATGAAGATTCCTAGGGTTCACTGTAGCTATACTGGATCAGAATCCGCATTTAAAAAAGACTCTTCAGGTGGTCTGCATCTTCTTTAAGTTTGAGAAACACTATCATAGAAACTTGGAAGCAGGAATGGCATCCACTTCCTAAACAACATGCCTCTGGAAACACTATGAACTTTGAGAAATGACAATAGTTCTAGGAAGACTTCCGGTCTTTTGTTCATAAGGTCACTGTGAGTCACGCTTGACTCAATGGAAATCAACTCTAACAACAATCCTAGAAACAAATTTAGAATCTCAAGGCTTGAAGAGTTCTCAAGGATCAATTCTAGCATGTAAAGTAATTATGTTATATAATTGCTATATTTGAAATTGTTAAAGAGCAAAAGGTGAAATCACAAAAAAGAGCAAGCCACAAGACACTGCAAAACATGACCGAGTAAGTTAAAAAAAAACCCAACACAAAGAGAACTTCTGGAAGAAAAAGAACGGTTACAAACTTTGGCAGGGGTGGAGTGGGGGAGGGTGGATTATAAATGAATGGTTATAAGACAAATCAGAGGGGAAAAAAGTCTGCTGTTTGTTATTTCGTGACTCTCACTTCTGATCTCCCCTCTTTCTATGCATGAGTTTTAATTGTAACTTTAACTTGCAAAAAACCTGGGCACTTGCATTGGGCTTTTTCTTTAGAAGATTTGTACTTAGCCCTGCCAGGAGGTACTGTTAGTGGGAGACCATGCCGGCTTATATCCCGACTTCCTGGCTCACTGGACGTGTCTCCGGTTCACACCACCCTCAGATGCCTCCTCACTGTGCTACATTCCAGTTTCCTGGCACTGCCAGTGCTAGTACTTGCCCATGAGGGAACTCCACCCTTGATGAGGACTAACCACTTTAGTTTTCTTTTTTAAATTACTTTATACTGGTTTACTTACAAAGTTCTACACATTGTTTTACACGCCAGATCTTTCCTCTTTCCTTTACCCATCCCTCCCTCCATCCATCAAATTGTGTGACCCTATGATTAAGCACCCCTTTTCCCCTCCTTGAATCCTTGTACTCCTACAATAATGGTCTTTTGCAGTGCTGGTCTTTAATTTTAGACCTTGTTTTGTTAATTTATTTCCCTATCTTGGAAATATGCAGTAATAAGTATGCTTTCTGTCCCATCTAGTTGTTTCATAGTAGGAATGCCCTACAAATTAACTAGTTTATATGTGAGAAGATACTACAAATACTATCCTTTGTTTGACTAGTTAAACAATATATCAGTATGACTTAACCAGTCTATATAAGCTCTCAGACATAGGGCACATAGGACCATAAAACCTGATATAAAAGTTTAACTAACCTAGAAGTCCATGCCAATGGTATCTTTTTGCCAACATCCTGTTCTAGGCATTATTTATTTTTTTTTGAACAAACTTTTCAGCTATTTCTGAGTCAATCAAATAGAAATTGACATTTTTCTTGAGAGTATATGAGAAAGGACTAAGGGGAATTTGACATTTAGAATTGCTTTGGGCTTAATTAAAAACACCCCTTACTTAAGGATGATCTTCAATGAGATGGATTGACAGTGACTATAAAAATGGGCTCAAGTATATTAGAAATGATGAGGATGGCACTGGAAGAGGGCAGGTACAAATCTGTTGTTGAAAGTCGTTATGAGTCACCTCAACAGTGCCTAACTGCAACAATACTATACCTTTGACCATACATAGGTTTGTTATTATTGTTATTGAGCCAAATATGGCCTATAGCTACCATGCACACAACAGACTGAAACCCTGCCCAATCCTGTGCCGAAGATTTTGCGGATGATATTTCTACATGCATTATCTGAATGTGTTATAAATACATTCATGTATGTGGTAGAACCAATGGAAGACAAAATGATGTTAAATTTTTTTTAATCCTAATGAAATACTCTGAGGAATGAGTTGCTGATTGTCATGTGGCCTCAAGTTGATAGTTATTTGGAACATCAAGGTCAATTGGCATAAAGAGTTTCTGAAGACAGTGTTCTGTACCCTAAAGTCTGGTTTAAATCTGCCAGCTTCTCTGCCGGAGACGGATGTCTTGTGTGATTCACTGCCTCTGAAAATCTGCTGGAGGATCCGCTATGAGTTGATTCCAATCTGATGGCGCAAAACAATAATAAACTCACCTAATGTGGTGAGTTTTAAAAGTTTGTGACCTACCATCTAATGTGCTACTATTGGTCTCTCCCTGTTTGGAACCAAAAAAAGAGGGGGGGAAAGCAAAGTTCTATAGAAAGAACTAGTCCATGATCCAAATAGACCTTTTGAACCCCAACCTTCAGGACACTGAAACCAGAAAAACCAGATGGTGCCCACCTGCCATGCTGAATGCTCTAAAGGGAATACAACAGAGAGTTTTGGGAAGAGAGGAAGATAAATATGAGACAAAACTCAAAATCACACCACTGGACCAATTGGCAGCATCAGGATGGATGGTGAAGAGATTGAGATTGTTCACAGCTTCAGTTTGCTCGGCTCCACGGTCAACACTCTTGGCACCAGCAGCCAGGAAATCAAAACATGTATCACGATGGGAAAGTCTGCTGTTAGGGACCTCTCTAAAGTATTCAAGAGCAATGGTGTCTCTCTGGAGACTAAGGTGCATCTGATACAGGCCATAGTCTTTGCAATCACTTGTTATGCATCAGAGAGTTGGACAATGACTAGGGAAGATAGAAGGAGAACTGATGCCTTTGAGCTGTGGTGCTGGAGAAAAGTATTGAATGTACCCTGGACTGCCAAGAAAACAAACAGATTCATCCTGGAGAGAGTTAAACCAGGCTACTCCTTGGAGGCAAGGATTCTGGGGCTTCGTCTGACATACTTTGAACATGTTGTAAGGAGAGACAGGTCCTTGGAGAGGGACATCATGCTTGGTAAAGAGGAGGGACAGTGCAGGAGGGGAAGACTCTCTATGAGGTGGATTGATTCAGTGACTGGGGTAATTGGGATGGGTGTGTCAGAGGCCATGCGATTGGCACAGGATAGAGGAGGGTTTAGGGCTGTTGTACGTAGGGTCGCTATGAGTGGCAAACGACTCGACGGCACATACAACAGAGACTGGTGGAACTCTCAAGACTACACCCTCAGTCACTAATTGAGGCTGGAAATAACTTCCCTCTAGGATAACTGTTAGCTAAAAAGTAGACAAGCATATAAAGTGAACAATTTCATCAGGGAGATATTCAGTCCTTGGTATAATCAACCATACAAAATCAAATGGGTAGCACTTTCCCCAAGCGCAAAGCTCAGAAGATACAAAGGGAAATTATAAGAAGTAAAGCACAAGGAGAAAGTGGGAAGTGGGCTGTCACAACATGGGGACTGTATTAATGTTTTAAAACAAAATATGCATGAATGGTTAGATGGAATACCAATCTGCTCTGTTAGCTTTAACTCAAATATCAATAAAAAGGGAAATGATGGAAGTAGGAACCATAGAGAGAAAGTAGGAAGTGTACTGTTACAATATGGGGATTCAAACAATGTCATAGACCAAAATATCTATAAATGATCAAAAGCAATAATTGTCTATTCTGTAAATTTTCATTCAAACTGCAACAAAAAGTAAAAAACATATCCATTTCTATTATATATATAATAGATGAATATTTACACACACAGTCATGTAGTTTCCAATAAGATAATTGAAGAAGACTTCATGGTTCTCCATTGGATTGAGATTAATATTTTGGGATTTAGAGTTGGAGCTAGGACAAGTATCTACTGAAGTTAGACCTTGTCAAGTTCCTTGTCAATTTCCAAGTCTTGCTCACACTGATTTTGGTTGAGAGATGCTTCTGTAGAATGTAAGCCCCTGCCCCTAGTTGTAAGAGATCTGTTTATATTCCAAAGGCCCAGTGAAGAGCATGAAAATCAGCCTGTCAAAGCAAGTGTCAGCTGACTTTCTGAAGTCACAAAAAATGAGCAGTCATTGCACCAATTTAGGGATTGGTGCAGGTAGGGATGAATGCCTTCTTTGGTGATATTGTTGTTGGTAAGTGCTATTGAGTCAAGGACAACTCCTCGAGACTCCCAGAACAGCAGATCTGAACCATGTTTGATCCTGTGCCATCCTCAAAAGCTCTGACATACTTGATCCCACTGCTGCAGTCACTGTGTCAGTCCATCTGATTGAGAGTCTTCCTCTCTTTCACAAACCTATCACCTTTCATGCTTCACAACAAGCATGATGTCCTTCTCCAATGAATAGCCTCTCCTAGAAATATACCATATTGAAGACTACAGTCCTTGACCTTTTGCAGCAAGTGCTTCAGGTCTTCTCCAGTTTCAGCAAGCAAGGTTGTGTTATCCGCATACCGTAGATTGTTATTGAGTCTTCCTCCAATCTTGATGCCACACTTCCTCCCCATAAAGCCGTGCTTCCCAAATGATCTGTTCTGCATACAGATTGAAATGTATGGGGACAGGATGCATCCCTGACACACTCTTTTCCTGATTTTGAACCCATGCAGTATTTCCTTGCTCTGTTCTGAGCACTGCTTCTTGGTCCAAATATAGGTTTTATATAAGTATGATCAAGTGTTCTGAGATTCCCATTCTCCTCAAGGTTAGCCACAATTTATTGTGACCCACACAGGCAAGCCTTTGCATGAAACACAGATAGACAGAAGAACTGAGACTTTTTAAGTTGGTGAAATGTTAGCGAAAATGTCTTGGAAAAGGTGCAGCCTGAGGGCTTCTTGTAGGCAAGGGTGATAAAACTTCATCTTTCATACTTTGGATGTATTGCTAGGAAAGGTTATTCCTTGTAAAAGGATATCGTGCTTGGCAGGGTGGAGGGGCAGCAAAAGAAAAGAAGACCCGCATTGAGATGGATTAACGCAGTGACTGCACCAATGACCTCAAATGTATCAGAGATGTGATGATGGCATAGAATAGGATGTGATTCAGATGTGTTGTTCATAGGGTTGCTATGAGTCGTACTCTACGTGATGGCATCTAACAACAACAGTGTTCTGAAATCTTACCTTCAGTGCCTAAAATGGTGAATATCTAAAACGTCACATCAGAATTTTTTTTAATTGTACATAGATTTTTGGAAGGTTTGTTTTTTTGGAAGTGCATGGTCAATACATCTTCCTAGTCTGACTTAATTTGGATCCCAGCTTTAGAATAATAGCTGAAAAGAACAGACGAAAGCATTTCCTTATTATAGAAGTAAACAATAGATTCCGTGTTCTTCCTTGTCCCACCCACTTGGTGCATATGTCTTGTCTCTTCCCTTTCCTAGCACCAGCAGCATCCCCTTCCACCCTGCCTATTCTGTCCAGAACCTCACTCCCTCATGCAAACACTTGAGATGATGTTTCAGGCCTTAAGTACTTTGGGCATGTGGCCAGGAGGGACCAGTCCTCATAGAAGGACATCATGCTTACAAGGGTGAGGAGACAGCATAGGAGAGGAAGACTTTGGATGGGATGGATTAATATAGTATCTGGGGCAATGAGGGTAGGCGTGTTGGAGTCAGACTGGCTCAGGATAGGGCAGGGTTCAGAGCTATTGTACATATAGGGCTATTATGAGTAGCAGGCAACTCAATGACACATAACAATAACATAGTTTTCTTTAGCTATTCAAGTTTAGTTTTTCCAGTGTGTTTCAGAAAAGGCATATCACACAAAGTTTAAAAATAAGAAAGACTTGGAACTCTGATCTTCTTGGAGGGGATGTGGAGTGGGTGGGGTAGGTGAAGATGCTACCTACAACTTACACAGCATCCAGTTTTGTTCCATTGAAAGTGTGTCCTTGGATTGAAGTAAAGTGATTGTTGCTTAGTTTCCTGTAATGAACAGAGAAAGAAGAAATCAGTGACTTGTAAGAGGTGGGCCCTTCTCTATAGAGTTGAGTCTCATTTCTTCTGTATGTGAAGATTTTCAAGTCCTGCATATATGAACGCTATAAAAACATTATGCTTTGTTTGGGACATAGAATAACATTTCATAGTTAAAATGCCAATTCTTTAGAATCAGACTGGTAATACTAACTTTGCATTGGGCAAATATGCTTGGATTTGCATTGGGCAAATCTTAGGCAAACAATCTCTTTAAAGTGTACAAGGTTGTAAATTGTTTAGTGTGGCTAGTCTTTGTAACTCCCAGTGGGAAGACTGTGCAAATGTGAGGTAATTGTGGCCCAAGGGAATTGAGTAGCTCGCTAAGAATATAAAAAATAGGCATGACACTTTTGAATGCAATCATGCAAATACAGTGTATGAAATCTTAATGTGGGAATTGACTAGTCTGACCACCTCATTAAGCTGAAAATTAGCCATCCAAGAGGTGAGAAGGTGGATCTCAGAGCCATCAAGAGAGAAAAGCCAGGGGCTGACTGTCAGAGGTTAACTGTGCCCTTTGGATCTAAGCTCCTTTTGCTAAAATTCCTCCACACAGGAGACTGAAAATAATACCAGAAAAGTGGAGGTAAGGAAACAACCATGATAGCAGCAGCAGTAGGACCATGAGACCAGTAAGAAACAGAGCAGTAGAGACAGGAGTTGAGAAAGCTGGGAGCCCTCAGGCAGGAGGCTTGGGGACCTGCTTTTGGGTACTCATATTGGCAGAGCAAAAAGAACTTTGTCACATTTTGTGAGTAGGATATAGGCCAAGTCTGAGACACCAAGGCTTATTTTGGAGCATGGCTGAAAGAGGCTGTCCCAATTGAATAATTGTATCCTGAGTTGTTTTTTATCCTAAAGTGTATCATTTGAGAAGATGGACTCTATGAAGAAGAACGTAGCAGCAGGATTGGAGAAAGGGTCATCAACAATCTGCATTGTGCGGATGAAACAACGTTGCTTGCTGAAAGTGAGGAGGACTTGAAGCTCTTGCTGCAAAAAATGGAAAGACTACGTCTTTCATTGTGTGAAATCTAAGATGTACCTGATCAGGCCATGGTATTTTCAATCACTTGTAATGTGTCTGAGAGCTGGACTATGACTAAGGATGACGGAAAATGAAAAACCAATGCCTTTGAACTGTGATGCTGGAGAACAGTCATGAATATCCCATGTGCTGCCTAAAGTACAAACGGATAGATGTCCTGGAGCGGTGCAGCCAGAGTGCCCCTTGGAGGCAAGGATGGTGAAACTTTGTCGCACACACTTGGGGCATGTTGCTAGGAGCGTCTAGACCTTGGAGATGGACATGAGGCTCGGAAAGGTGGAAGGTTGGTGAGAGGAAGACCTGCAACTAGATGGCCTTACTTGGTGACTGCAGCAATGGGCTCATGTATATCAGAGATGATGAGAATGGTGTGAACAGGACAAGGTTCAGATCTATTGTTTATGTCACGATTGTCATGAGCCAAAAGCTGTACTTCTGAGTGCTGGGAGTCAAGGTGTACTCTACTCAATGGTACACCACCACACAATAACTTTCCTAATAAACCCCCTAACTTTGAGTATGATCTGTGAGTTCTGTGTGGCCATTGCAGTAAGTTATTAAATCTAGCAAAGAATTAGAAGTACTTTGGGAGTGACAATTGGTATTAGGACTAGTAAAATCTTAGGAAAGTGGAGGTATGTCTGACCTCGTGGGAATTAGCTCTGGCAGAGGATGCTGATGATAGTTACCCAGGAAGTCACTTAAATTAATTGCAAACATTCTGAAAGAGACAACAATAAAAAAAATATCAACTGTACCAAACTGGAGGATGCAATACTCTGTGTAGCTTACAAGGTTCATCTTTGATTTCCACTGCTACAAGAATGTGACCCATCTTCCCACAGCATTCTATTTTTCAAGAAAAGCCATTCATTCCATTGTTTCTGAAAAATTGCCCAATTCTAAATGGAAGCTGAGAACAAGTGACTTCAGGAGAGAATGACAAGGAAGATGAGGAGAGAAGATTATATAACGGTAGTAATTTCAGGATACTCCTCTAAATCTGAACATTCAGATTAAGACAGACTAGGAAGAAGGATTGGCCACCCACTTCTGAAATAGCAGGCCTCTGAAAACCCTATG
>NW_006399787.1:1960087-1971793 GCF_000299155.1 Elephantulus edwardii
CCAGGCAAAGGCATTAAAGGCCAAGAAAGCGGTCCTGAGGTAATGCCTTCTGGAGGCCTAAGACTGAAATTCTGAAGGCAGCTGAAACACCCATGGAAGAGTGTCCCTGGGAGAAACAAGCTTGACTATTATGCTCTTGTCAAAAGTTTCCCCTGACCACTGAGTTAGCCATGAAGAAGAGAGATCATAATATCACACTTAGGTTCATTGTGGATGTCAAGGTCAACAAGCACCAGATCAAATAAACTGTAAAGAAGCTCTATGACACTGTTGTGGCCAAAATCAACACCTTGATTAGGTTTGATGGAGAGAAGGGCTATGTTGAACTTGCTCCTGACTATGATGTTTTGGATGTTGCCACAACAAAATTGGGATCATCTAAATTGAGTCCAGCTGGCTAACTGAAATATAAATTTTTCTCTCATACACACAAAAACTCACTTTCTAATCTTTGCTAGAATTTTAGTGGTTTGATACAAGTTCAGGCTTGATTTAGGTGGGTTATTACTTGTAAATGAGGTATCAGCAAAATTTGATTGTGAATTATCAGTCTAGTTTTCCCCAGGATCACGTAATAATCTGGGATAGGAATGAAGACGATGGATGACTGAATTGATTTATGGCTGGATATCTTTAGGATGCATATGCTATCAAGTGAGGTGTGTTAATTATTGAATAAGATGCCGTAAAGACGGAATGAATTGATGCTAGTTGGATGGCATCAAGGAGGAATTGAAATCAATATGCACAGAAGGCCTTCTAACCTGAACCAGACCTATTGCTGGGGAGCTGAATTGGACTCATAGTGATCCTGCAAAACAAGGTAGAACTGCCCAGACACTGTACAACGGTGGCATTTTGATAAAAGCAGGTCTTTCTCCCCTGGTTAACAGCTTAGTATTTTACCCATTGGAGCACTAAGACTCCTTTTTTTTTTTTTTTTAAATAAAACTTTTTATTTTAATTGTCATTTTAACAAAAGTTTACAGAAAAGTTAGATTTTCATACACTCATTGTACATTTTACCCCCTCTCCCTCCCTTTCCCCTTTTCAAGCTGACAATTCTAATACAAATTCAAACAAATTCTTTCAATTTCCATCAACCCCCCATCCACAAAATTGTACAATCCAATGATTAGTCCCCCTGCCCCCCTGCACAACCACATCCCTCTGCTTCCAGCCTCTCCTACCCATCCTGGATCCTTACACTCATTCTACAATAACGGTCTTAGACAATATTTATCCTTGTGGGACTGAGTTAGTTTACTCAGCATAATGCTCTCCAGTCCCTCTCAAGTTAGATAATCATTTACAAAGTTATTGTTCCTGCGTGCTGCATAGTATTCCATAGACTCCTTCGATAGATTATGCACCCAACCCATAGCATGACGAATTGGAGGTTTGAATAATTAACAAATATCCATCTGTCAGTTTGTCATGTTGTTGTGGCTTGTGAGTTGCTATGATGCTACAAATTATTCCACCAGTATTTTAAATAAGAGTCAGCATCTGGGAATAGAGTAGAGTTCTGGAGGTATAGCTTTGGTATTGGATCTGGAAACATAATCTAGGAAATATCTGGTACCAAGTCATAGCTGTGATGATTATTTGATGATGTAGACTCTAGATGGAAGCTCTTGGAGTCCAGGGATGTCAGGAACTCCTGGAGGTCTCATGTACACTGAAATTGTGTTTGATAATGTCCTAGCTATGAGAAGACAAGGGAGCTCTGCTGACTTGGTCTGTAGGGAGGTGTGCTGTTAACCCAAAGTCCATGCTTCTCCAGTGGTTCAAATCCACCAGGGTCTCCACGAGAGAAGGATGGGCAGTCTACTGCCCATCTGATTTGAAGTTCTGAAACCCCAAAGAGGATTAAATATAAATGAGTTCCTTCTTGACAACTACTAGTGGAGTTGAGATGATGAGGAGACTAAAAGTGACAAAAATGAAAAACGGAATGTGGATGTAATCTTCTGGAAATGACAATGGAGAATCCATCCTTTCTCTAACTCTAGTTTTTAGGAGACCACAGGATTGCTCTTAAGATGCTTATCAGTTACCTACTAGGGACTGTGCTAAGAGTGAGACATTCAGACATTTTTGATGGAGCAGAATGCATGCAATATGGAATCTTCAGGGAAAAAATAACACAGAAGAGGAAATAATGTTCTAACATATTAAGATGAAATAATGCGCTTTATTTGTAATTGGTGCTTGATGGCACAATAGAAATTTGAACAAAGGAGGTAGAAGGCCTTGATATTGAATCTGAGCAGGTCTTCGTTTAGGTGTCAGAAAAGAAATAGCTTGAGAAGAAGTTGCTTGTCTTTTTAAGAGAGGTCTCTGCTTGTTGTAAGGGGTGCAATGACTGGATACTCAGACTAGAGTCTCAGTGACTGAAGTAGCTTCCCAGGGCTTGGATTGATAGATCCAGGGGAGCTGGGAAAATAACCATATAGAAGAGCTGCATGAAGGCTTAGATCAGTTTTGCTGAGAATATTTCCATCAGATTCTTATCTGATGAATAACTGTTGGCTGCAATGTGACCCAAGAAAAAAAGCTGAAATGGCATTCCATGCGCTACAAGGTCTGAGCTCAGGCTGTGTCCAGGGCATGAAGAAAGAAGTTCTTTTGAAGGTTTCACTGACCCTATTTGATGACTAAGCTGATGAGAGACCTTTTCTACCAACTTAGCTAACTTTTCTTTTATACTTCTATCAGTTTCCCCCATGAGAACATTTTGTGAATTTCTCTTATCATTTCAAAGAAATGCATCTATTTTCAAACCTCTAAAGAGCAGAGTCTATTGAAGCTGTGAAATCATGATGATGGATAATGATGGTATGCTGGTATTTCAGTGTCCCCTCATAGGAGCTTATAATAGTTTGTGATTACTGAGTTAAAGTATAAGTGCAAATCATGTACAAAGTCTGTGGTAGCACCATTTTCTAACTTAGTGACCCAGAGAAATTCACTTAAACCCCAGGTTCTTCCTCTGTAGAAGGGAATACTACACTACAGAAATTTATACCAAAAGATCTGCAGGCCAAATGTAAACCAGTGCCTGTTAGTATAAATAAAACTTTATTGGAACACAGCCATATTCATTCTATTACATATTGTGTAGGGATACTTTCACCTTGCAAAGATAATATTGAGTCAGTATAGTAAGTAAAGGCTAACTTGCCTCTTTAAGGAAAAACGAAAATGTATCATCATTAACATACAAGAACCTACCACCGTTATCACCAGATACCATTTAATTGATTCTGATGAAGAAATATGCTCCAGAGTTTTCAAAACTTAAACTTTCAGAGAACCTCATTTTTCTTTCAAGACATCTCAGGGTGTATTCAAACCATCTGACTTATTCTTTCTGTAGTCTACAGAGTGTCATGCTATAGAGTAATGTTCTTATTAAGTTAGGTGAAACCTTCTGTAGACCATAGGAAACAAAGTGTAAAGATCTACTCTTACTCAGTTATGTGAAACCCTTTGCAGACTATAAGATCCGTATCCAGGTATTGTTCTCTTAACCTGTAAAAATAGGACATCGACATAAGTAAAAATACAATTGTCCACAGTGCAGTTGGCAATACTCACAGTGTGACGGTCTCATTGCTCAGCCCCTGAAAAGCGTTCACAGGAATTGAAGTCATATACGGGTTGTCTATAATTTCTCTGCCAGACAGAAGAACAGAAACATTTCAGGAGAAAAAGACTTTGCTCTCAGAGCTGATCTAGTTTAAGGCTGCCCCTGCACATATGCACTTACATACCCAACCTTGCATGGTATTTTACAATCTTAGCTCTTTTTAAGAGTTCTCAACCCCCTTAGCCAGTGTAGTAGTGTGGAGAAGCGGGGAGAGCTATCTTAAATGGACATGCACTCTGAGTCTCCAATGTACAGTAAGCCAGTAAGACTTGAGTGTGGACTGGGGTTCTTCTCATCTACAAGAGGAGCAGGTGGGTCTCAGGTGTTTCTAATGCTGAAGCACACAGTTCGTAGCAGCTAGAATTTTCTAAGTGTGTTTATGTCTGAGAGGGTTAGATGGATTTCACTGTAAAAGTATTACTAACACGTCTTCCACTTAGACAGCTCTGCCAGGCAAATGCTTTTGTCAAATGTTTCTGTGTCAACTTAAGCTCCTGGAAGCCGGCCTGTATTTTGAGTTGAGCTCTTCTGCAGCAAAGATGTATGATTACTCTTGATTTTGGTTCCCTGTTTTGATAACTATGCAGTGCTGACTCAGCTGGGGGCTCTCTTTGGGTATGTCCTTTCTCTTCTTTACAAGTAGAGTAAGACAATGGATCTGTGTCACTGGACTTGGAAAAGAGCACGTGGCCATCAATCAGAAGCTACAGGAGGTAGTGGCGCCTCACTATGAAGTGCTCTTTGGATTTTGTTCTGTTTCTTAATTTGTAAAATGGAAAAAAGTCTTCACCTTATGCTGTATAAGGAAGCTTCTTGTTGTTGTGTACTGTTGAGTCAGGGTCGGCTCATAGCTGACCCTCCAGTGGGTTTTCAGAGGCAGTAAATCACACAGGAGGAGACTGCCCAGTGTTCTCCTGCAGAGCAGCTGGTGGATTTGAACCATATGCCTTGCGGTTTTCAGTGCAATTCCTTACCACTAAGCCACCAGAGCTCCCTTATAAGGTGGCTGGAGATAGATATGGATATATAGATAGATATAGATATAGATTAGATATAGATATAGATATATAGATGATATAGATATAGATATGGATATGGATAGGGATAGGGATAGGAATAGAGATAGAGATAGATAGATATATGTTTATATTTATATTTTAAAAATGCTATTAAAGAGCACATTAAATATAAGGTGTATTAATTATCATCATCATCATCAAATTTTCCTTCTAGTCAACCACTTCTTAAATTAACTTCTTGTTATTATTATTAATTTTAATGAAAACTTACAGATT
Organism: Elephantulus edwardii; assembly: GCF_000299155.1. Classification (NCBI taxonomy): domain Eukaryota; kingdom Metazoa; phylum Chordata; class Mammalia; order Macroscelidea; family Macroscelididae; genus Elephantulus; species Elephantulus edwardii. Next base: position 1,965,038 of record NW_006399787.1, read on the forward strand.
TTGGATTTCCATTCATTCAATGTTGCACTTTTCTCCCTGCCCACCCCTCTACCCCAGTTCGTTCTTCTCTTTGAAAAGTAAAACAAAAATTCTTTTATTGTTATACAATCCCTCCCTCTAAGTCCACTCCACTATGCAGCCTTCATTCTGGACTCCTGTCATGACAGTAATACTTAATCATATATCCATTCCCCCCCCCCTATATCCCTTTTAAACAGTTTTCTCTCTTATCTGTTTCAATGCAGTATACATTATTTATCCCATCTTTCTCAGTCTCAACCCTCAACCTTGATATCAGTCCCTTTATCAGCACACAAATATACCATCATTTCTTCCACTGAAAACTCACAAATAACTTTCCTCCCGATTCAAGATCTTGTACAAACTACTACTGCAAATTTTCTGCTTCCGTTTGTAGTAAAGTTCTCAGAAGTGTTTTCTCCCTGCAGTGAACTGAGTCCATTGCAATCACACCTGCTTCTCCTCTCATGTCAGAATCATCCAAACCTCATACACCTAAGTACACTGAAAATGCCTCAGTCCTCGCCTTACTTCATCCGCTAGTGCACGTGGCATGACAGTTACTCTTTCCTCTTTGAGGTAATTCTCTCCCGTGGCATCAACCTCACCAAACACTGCATTTATGTATACTTACAGTATAAAGAACACATAAGTGGAAGAAATTTTGGTCAGGTCAGGAAAGACTTTAAGTCCAGTGTTGAAAATCCCCCTAGATTACAGACAAAAGAAAAAGACACAATTTAAATAAAATGAATAGGTAGAGCAGAATAATGAAGAAAAAGAAAAAGAGTAGAATAATATAATTGTTGAATGTGTGGGTTTGGGATTGGAGAAACAATGGGTAAATTCAAATCCACAGGTGACATACTGTCCACCCTGGGTACAAGACTCCATTGCAGTCAGTCCACTGTGTCAAGTCCTCCACCAGACAGTGGAGTCTGGGAATCCTCTAAGTGAAATAAGATTATTACTGTTGTTCCAGCAGGTTTACAGAGGCTGTGAATTGTATGAGAGGAGATTGTCCATCTTTCTCACATGGAGCAGATCGTGAATTTGAACTGCTCTCCTTTGTGTTGTCACGAGATTTCTTACCACTAAATCACCAGAGCTCCCTGAAATAAGACCATTGCTGTTGTGTTGTTGTTATGGTGTCGTAGAATGCCTTGCAACTCATAGCGACCCTGTGTACAACAGCCCTGATCCCTGCTTTATCCTGTGCCAACCTTATTGTCTCTGACACATCTACCCTCATTAACCCAGTCACTGAATCAGTCCATCTCATTCGGGTCTTCCTATCCTGCACAGTCCCTCCACCCTCCCAAGCATGATGTCCCTCTCCAAAGACTGGTTCCTCCATGGAACATGCCCAGAGTATGTCAGATGATGCTTCAGAATCCTTGGCCTCCAAGGAGCAGTCTGGTTTCACCCTCTTCAGGGTGAACCTGTTTGTTCTCCTGGCAGTACGTGGTATATTCAATACTCTTCTCCAGAACATGAAAATAGATATTTATGTTTCTTGGATGTGTGTGTGTGTGTGTGTGTGTGTGTGTGTGTGTGTGTGTGACTGTGAGAAAATGAGAAGAGAGTTTTCAGGTATGTGCTTTAGTAGGATAAAGCTGTGTAGGAGGGGGCACAGGAGGAGGATGGGGCAGGAATAGCTTATCTCCAGGTCACATTTCCCTTTTTTACATGCTACATTTGATTTGTGTTAGGTATTTTGTCACCAAGGGCCTTCCTACAGCAGCAGTGACCTGGGAGACCCATGACAGATATACCATTTAAAAACACATTCAGAGAAGGAAAGACATCAATAAAGACAATGTCTAATCTTGCCAAAGTTTGTGTCACCTAGGGTAAAATAGCAAGATTAAAAAGCATACATAAAGCAATGTTAAGTCCATAAACCCTCAGGTCCCTGTTATATTCAGCATTTAAATAGTGTAGTATTTGTTGCAGCTACAGCTTCTAGGATGCAGGTAGTGGAAATAGAGGCTCTTCTGAGAGGGCTAGCATGCCAGGGGACTAGACCTCAGTGAAGCTATAGGGAAACTTCTAGTGGATACGTGTCATTCTGTTGATGTACAAATGTATACTCTACTCCTTCAGCTGGGAAAGCAGAGTGTCTGAAGAAGCAGAAGTCAGAGCATCAAAACAAGATCTAGAACATTCCAGATAATAAGAGACAGATGGAATTCTATAAGATATAATGAGGAATCATAAACAAACTAGTTCAATTGAACTGAAGTTCAGGGAGAAAGGGCAGAAAAGAGTAAGGGTTAAGTGGAGGCCAGATAGTAAAGGACAATGAAGGCCTGACTGGACTTTGGATCAGGACCCTCTTTTGTTAAAATCCGGAGCAAGTCTGTCTGCTTTTTGATATTTCCTCTATTTATCTGATGTACCCTGGTGGCACAAAAATTAAGCACTTGACTGCTAATAGGAAGGTTGGCCATTCAAACCCGTGAGTCATTCTAAACCAGCTCTCACAAGGATACAGCCTTGGGAACCCAGCAGGGCAGTGCTACCTTATCTTACAGGGTTGCTGTGAGTTAGGATCACAACAAAAACTAATTCTCTATACCAACAAACAGTGTGTATCTCTCCTTTGCCATTGACCATCATTCTCCTATAAAAGATTGCTTTTCAACTCTGTGTACTACCTCCCCAGCTAGACACTTAAGACTCTTGAAAGCAGGTAAATATCTTCTAATCCTGTGTGTTCTCCACAGATCCTTGCATACAATAGGGCATTAGCTTAACAATGAGTCAGTTCTTGGTTCACTGACATTCAAATTCCACAAGAGTGATCACCTTGCTGTGTATCTAATGTTTATTGTTCTCCAAGAGTTCTTCTTTGGATACTTTATCTTCCATCAGTAGCCCCCCCCCCACTTTTTTTAACAAAAAAATTTATATTTATATTTATATTGTTTTGCTTACAAAGTTTATATAAATAGTGTTTCACACTATTCTTCATTTAAATTGTATTTCATACGTTCATTCCTACTCATTATGTTCTACAAAATTAATCACCACCAGAGGAATGTATATCTGTGTTTCATTGACTATGCAAAGGCATTTGACTGTGTGGATCATAACAAACTGTGGCTGACTCTGAGAAGAATGGGAATCCCAGAACACTTGATTGTTCTAATGCTTGTTCTATACTTGGACAAGGAGGCAGTCGTCAGAACAGAACAAGGGAACACGGCATGGTTCAAAATAGGGAAGGGCATACGCCAGGGATGTGTTCTATCTCCATACCTTTTCAACATGTATGCAGAACAGATTATCCGGGAGGCTGGGCTCTATGAGGAGAAATGTGAGGTCAAGATTGGTGGAAGATCTATCAACAATCTGCATTATGCAGATGACACAACCCTGCTTGCTGAAGCTAAGGAGGACCTGAAGCGCCTGCTGCAGAGTGTCAAGGACTGCAGCCTCCAAATGGATTGAGGCTCAATGTCAAGAACACAAAGATTCTCACCACTGGACCAATTGGCAGTATCAGGAAGGATGGTGAAGAGATTGAGATTGTTCACAGCTTTAGTTTGCTTCGCTACACAGTCAATACTCTTGGCACCAGTAGCCAGGAAATTAAAAGGTGCATTGCCATGGGAAAGTCTGCTGTTAGGGACCTCTCCAAAGTACTGAAGAGCAGTGGTGTCTCTCTGGAGACTAAGATGCGTCTGATAGAGGCCATGGTCTTTGCAATCATTTGTTATGCATCAGAGAGTTGGACAATGACCAAAGAGGTTAGAAGGAGAATTGATGCCTTTGAGCTGTGGTGCTGGAGAACAGTATTGAGAATACCATGGACTGCTGGGAAAACAAACAGATTCATCCTGGAAAGGGTTAAACCATGTGACTCCCTGGAGGCAAGGATTCTGAGGCTCCATCTGACATACTTTGGACATGTTGTGAGGAGAGACCGGTCCTTGGAGAAGGACATCATGCTTGGGAGGGTGGAGCGACAGTGCAGGAGGGGAAGGCTCTCTATGAGGTGGATTGATTCAGTGACTAGGGTAATGGGGGTGGGTGTGTCGGCGATTGGCCCAGGTACAGAGCAGAGTTTAGGGCTGTTGTACATAGGGTGGCTATGCAAGTGACTCGATGGCACATAACAATAACAACAACAACAACATCATGATGTTGCCTATTGTTCCACTGGTGAAGATTTTTTTCTTGAAGTTGAGATGTAATAATCTATAGTGAAGGCTATACTCTCTGATCATCTACAGGAAAGCTTCAAGTCTTTTTAATTTTCTGCAAACTAGGCTGTGTCATTTGCATAACACAGGTTGTTGTTGCATCCTCCAATCCTGATGTCACTCTACTCTACATATAGTCTAGCTTCTCAAATGATCAGATCAGTATACAGATTGAATAGCTTTGCAGAAAGGATGCAACCGGGATGCATAACTTTCCTGAATTTAAACCATGCAATGTTTCCTTCATTGTTTGGAGAACTATTTCTTGGTCTATATTTAGGTTTAACATGAGCACAATTAAGTGTTCTGGGGTTCCCATCCTTTTCAATGATAGCCGTAATTTGTTATGATCCATGGAGTCTTGATCAATAAAACACAAGTAAACATCTTTTTGGTGTTCTCGGCTTTTAGCCAAAATCCATCTGTCATCGGCAATGATATCTTTAATGCCGTAGCCTCTTCTGAATGCAGCTTGCATTTTGGGCAGCTCTCCAGCCATTTTAAAATAATCTTCCACAAGATTTTACTTATTTATGATATTAATTGATAATTTATACATTCTGTTGGATCATCTTCTTTTGGGAATAGGAACAACTATCTCTATCAGTCAGTTGGCCAGGTAGCTGTCATCCATATTTGTTGGCTGAGACTGGTGAGTACATACAAGGTTACATCTGTTTTCTGAAATACCTCAGTTGTTATTCCACCAATTTCTGAGGCCTTATTTTTGCCAATGCCTTTAGTGCATTGGCAAAATAATGAGTTAGGAAAATAAGGAATAAGGAAGACTAAAAAGAATCAATGACTTTGAATTGTGTTATTGGTAAAGAGTATTGAATTTATCATGGGTTGCCACAAGAAAAACACAAATCTACATTGAAAAGTGCAATTAGAGTGCTTCTTAGAGGCCAGGATGGTGACAGTTCATCTCAAATACACTGTGCATATTTTCAGGAGAAACCAATCCTTAGAGAGAGTCTATTAAAGAGAGGAAAACCTTCAAGATGAATTCACACAGTGACTATCACATTGGCCTTGACCATGACAGAGATTGTGAGGACAGTGTAGGATGGACCTCAGATCTGTTGTACAGAGGGTTGCTAAGCATGGTCATCAACTTGACTGAAACTAACACTGTCGCCACCCCCCCCACCAATTTGATATTGCTTTGTTACGTATTTCCCTAATAAAATGGAAATCCTAGTTATGAGGGTTTCTCATGTATTTGTTTTGTTCTGGTGTATTTCAAGTTAAGACCATGCAAGTTTCCTTTTTGCTCCCATATGTCCTTGGGGCAGGTTGCTGGGCCAACACATTGTTGAGTTTGTAAAAGTTTTACAAGAATGTTGTCTTTGTCACCCAGTTCCTTTCTTTGACTGATAGGGAGGTGAGAGTGTAAGGCCTGGGATCTGATTTGACCCAAGCTCCATAACAGTGAGATGACCTTAACTCCAGAGACTCTTGGCAGACAAAACCCAAGCCGAGTGTGTTACTGTGGAGTTGATTCTGATCATGGAGACCTCAAGTGTTACAAGGCACAACTCTCCTTCGAATACGTTAGCCTGAAATCTTTACAGAGCAGATTACCAGGCCTCTCTTCCCTGTGGCCCGGGGTGGGTTTGAACCATCAGTCTTTAGATCAGTGGTCAAGTGAACACTGTTTGTGCTACCCAGAAACCTTCCCAGCAGAGAGGAGCATTCTAATTTGCCTAAAGAACAACAACAAAAAATGAACATGGGAGAACAATTAATACTTACAGGAACTTCAGAAGGGGGAGCTTTTTCAGGGCATCAGGATGTATGTAAGTTAAACTTCTCATATTCCGAATCTCTCTGTAAATGTTACAAGGAATAAATTCACACACACACACAAAAGCATCTTCTTTTTTTTAAATCAAAGACAAAATCATATCAAATAGGTTTAACAAATGCTCATGAGAAGCCTATGCATCTGTCCAGCGTAGTGTCACAGGCATTGAAGCCTTGGCCAGGAGTCAATCCTATAACCAACTCTTATCACATCTCCAGCAACAGGATGGCTGACCAACCCCATAATACCACTTTGTCTTAAGTCTTAGCCTCTTCTCCTCACCGACCTTCAGATATAGATAGAAAAGAAGGATTTTTCCTATGATTCCCTAAAGGTAGTAGCAAGTGTGTTGGCTAAGATAAGCAGCTCTGGAGGTGAAGGTCAAGTAGATGGATGAAATCATAGCATAAAGGGCAGGAATTTTCCTCTGCCCATTGCTATTTTCAGATGCAGGGGAGGTAGTGGATCTTAACATTTCACTTGAATATATGTGGCAATATTAGTCACAAGCGGTATGAGGTCGTTTAAATACTTAGTTATTTAAATACTTATGTAGATAAACATATACTCAAAAAGAATGCACAATCAGCATTAGGGAGACTTGTGTTCCTAGCACAAAGGTCACACCTCTTTGGCAGTTCAAATCAACCAGTCCATGGTATTCTCAATACTCTTCTCCAGCACCATAGCTCAAAGGCATCAATTCTCCTTCTA
>NW_006399787.1:1973478-1976648 GCF_000299155.1 Elephantulus edwardii
CAGAATAATAGGTGCATTGCAAAGTGGACTGGGGAGGGGGAAAGGTGAGGAAGGGGGAAAATTATGCAGCAATAAATGATTCTGTAAAAAAAAAAAGAAAGAAAGTGAACTCCTGGAGGGACGAAAACGTACAACAATGAATGAATGAAAATCCAACTTTTCTTTAAACTTTCATTAGAATCACAATTAAAAAAAGAAGAAAAAAAAAAGGTTCATAGTCTTGGAAATTCTTCAGGCCAGCTGTCCTTTGTCCAAAGGATGGCTAGGAGTTTAAAACTCCACAAAAGTAGAGATCTTGTTCTAGTGAGTAGAGATTCATTCGCATTTAATGAATTGTTGTTGTTGTTGTTGTTAAGTACCATCGATTCGCAGGAGACTCATAGCAACCCTATGAAGGAGAGTCCTCGATGCTTGGGTGCCTTTCATCCTCTCTCCAGGTTCATAGGGTTTCTGGAGGTAAGCTATTATGGAAGTGGATTCCACTCCTCCTTCCAACACTTAATGAATAACTATTAGAAATTTATTTTGCATAACTTTACCCAGTGTATAGGCAAGTAATTATTTAATTATGCCTAATAATGAGGGAAATCCATTTTAAAATAATGTTCTATGATAGATTTTTTTAGATCATAAATTATCCAACTGTTTTAGCAAAGTATTAATTTAAAGCTTAATTTGTAGTCTAAACCTTCTAAGGTTTTGAAACTTGTTTTATCTCGCTGTAATAATAGGGGGCTTTTGTGGCTTAGTGGATAAGGAGTTGTGCTGCCAACTGTGAAGAAGGTGGTTTGACTACCAGCTGTTCCTTGGTTGAAAGATTGGCAGTCTCCTCCTGTGTGATTTACAGTTTCTGAAAAACCCCTGGAGGGTAAGCTACAAGTCAATTCTGATTCAACAGCACACAACAACATAACAGCAGTCCATATTTATCTTTAAATTTTTAAATACCTTCACATAAAACAAAAAGGAAAGTTCTCACTTTTCTACATCAAGAGAAAATTAGTCTTTCCTCTCTCTGCATATCCTCCTCCAAAAAGAAAACGTCAAAAGTGTCTCCTGTATGACGAGTCTGTGATAATAAGTTTTTAATGGTTGTGCATGATTTCAAAGTTAGCTATTTTTTTAGCTAAACAGTCGAGTAGCATTCAAATTTTTGCTCTTATAAGTAAATTCTGAGATAAACAGTTTTAAAAAATATCTTTCTTTCATTGCTGAGTGTATAACAACAAAACATGAATCAGTTAAACAGTTTCTTCATACAGTGACATGGATAACATGGTTTGGGCAACTACTCTTATCTTTCTTTTCTGAGTTATCCTACTTTCATTAACCCATAATGTTCTTATCTAATCTTGTAAGTGGTCAGTTTGATCCCCAAACAATAATTCTTGAAAAAGCACAAGGCTCAAGGTAGACATTCTTTACTAGTTAAGTTAAACTATTGTTAGGTTAAATTCTTCTCATTCCTCTTTTTATTTTGTTAAAGAAAATTTGTAATATCAGAATTACTAGGTCAAAAAGCTCAAAGTTTGAGGTTCACAGACCAATGGAAGAGAACCCAGAAATAAGTCTAGCCACCTATGGACAACTGATTTTTGACAAAGAGATGAAATCCATTAAATGCAGAAAAGACAACTTTTTAACAAATGGTGCTGCCAAGACTGGCTGTCTACATGCAGAAATTGAAACAAGATGCATAACTCAGACCACATTAAAAGATGAACTCAAGATGACCAAAGACTGAGGTGTAAAACCTAAAACTTCAAAGGTCATCAAAGAAAATATTGAGGTGAACTTGATGTGTGATGGTGAACCAACCTCTTGGTGACCCTCCAGCATGTTCTCAGAGGCTGTATCTTGCACAGGAAAGAGATGGATCATTTTTCTCCCAGAGCTGGAACAAACTTAGGAGCCCTAATTGATGGCATAAACAGACTATCAAATATGACTGAAATTGCCCAAATGGCCAAGTATGAACTAGAAATTGGAGCCTCTTAAATATTAATTTTTCTAGGGAGCTTTGGTGGCCTAGTGACAAGAAGCTGCACTGCAATCCCAGAGGTATGTGTTTCAAATCCACCAGATGCTATGCTCTGCTGGAGGAGTGGGCAGTCTCCTCCTGTACCAGTCAGATCTGATTTGATGGTACACACACACACACACACACACACACACACACACACACACACACTCACTTAATTTTTCTGTGAATCCAAAGACTTCTACAAAAGAGTGAAAAGAGAACCCACAGACTGGGGAGGGGGGAGGGGGGGGCGGGAAATTAGCAATTTCACATCCAACAGGGAAAATGCTTCTAAAATTTATAGAAGCTCCAAACTCTAAATAAGAAAGAGATAAGCAACCAAATTATAAAAAGAGCAGAGGACATGAAGGAGTACTTCAAAGAAGACATTCAGATGGTCAACAAACATAGAATGCTGTAGATCATTAGCTTTTGAAGAGTTGCAAATAAGAACAACAACGAGATCTCATTTAACCTCAACAAGAGTGCCAAAGTCAATAAAACAGCAACAACAAATGCTGGTGAGGGTGTGGAGAAATGGGAATTCTCATGTGCTACTATTGGAAATGTAAAATGGTGCAATTTCTAGGGAAAGCAATTAGGTGCTTTTTTAGATCCAGCAAACCCAGTATTAAGTCCACAGCTCAAAGAAATAAGAGCTGAGACACAAACCGACACACACACATCTATGTTACTGCAGAGTTATTTACAATAACAGGGAGTTAGAAAGAGCATATCAGTGATGAATAATTAAAGAAACAATGGTATGTAGTGGAGTATTATACATCACCAAAAAATGAACAAGAATTTGTGGAATACTTAACAACACAGATCAATCTAGCACCAATTATGCTGAGTAACACATCAGTCACAAAAGGACAATTATGTTGTTGTTATGTGCCATTAGAATTAACCCATAGATCCTCCAGTTGGTCTTATGAGTAGTCAATCACACAGAAGGAGACTGCCTACCTTTCTTCTGAGGAGCAGCTGGTATATTTGAACCACCTGCCTCTGTTTTGGCAGCACAATTTTTTACTAGTAAGCTATGGGGACATATTTCAGTTAACAGATGCTGCCCTGGATGTGCTCACCAAGTTGTGCCAAGAAATCTGGAGAACAACCACTTGGCCAACTGACTGGAAGA
>NW_006399787.1:1977758-1993413 GCF_000299155.1 Elephantulus edwardii
GGAGGGACAGCACAGGAGGGGAAGGCCCTCTATGAGGTGGATTGATTCAGTGACTGGGATAATTGGGATGGGAGTGTCAGAGACAGTGCGATTGGTACAGGACAGAACCCAGTTTGGGGCTATTGTACATAGGGTCGCTATGAGTCGCAAGCGACTCGACGGCACATAACAACAACAACAACAACAACAACAAGCTATGGGGACTCTGTATTTATGGTATGCTGCTGCTGCTGCTGCTGTGTGCCACCGAGTCAAAACCGATCCCTAGCTGACTCTACAACAGGTTTTCAGAGGTAGGAATTGCATGGGACGAGATTGCCCATCCTTTTACTTTGGGGCAGCTCGTGGTTTCGAACAGTGCCTTTGAGGCTGCAGTACAGATTTTTACCACTAAGCCCCCAGAGCTCAATTATGATATAAAATTACTATTATAAAAAGCTATAAAAAGACTACTCATAGAATCAGTCTTGGAAAAAAACCACCAAACACCAGGTATGGGAGGAAGGGAGAAAGGAGTAAAAAGAAATAAATATACCATGAACAATTAAAAAAAGATATGGGAAACTTTGTTGCTAATAAATACAATTAATAGTACAAGTAAGAACTTTATGAAACACAAAGTTATAATACTTTATTTTAAAGAGATTTGATTCAATGTATTTAAACATAAGGTATAAGATTTGACAAAATATTTTCATATCTATTAAATCTTTAGCTCCTTATATTCCAGTTTAGAAACTATTCCTATTTTTCATTGATAGGCTATAACTTCAAAAAACAAATCACTTCCTATCATTATCAAGGCTTTTCAATAATCGTTGTTGCTGTTATGTTCTGTCAAGCTGCCTCCAACTCATAACAACCCTCTGTACAAAAGATCTAAGCATTGCCTTATTCTGAGCCATCTTCACAATGTCAGAAATGCTTTCGCCCATTGTTATTGTCTCTGTGTCAACTGTTGAAGTCTTCCTCACTTTATTGGACCCTCCACATTTTGTAGCATGATGCTTTTTCCAAGGCCTGGTTCATCCTGATAACATATCTAATGATATGTTGAGATAGACTTTCACCACCCTTGTCTCTTAGGAGCACCCTGGTGGCATTTTCTCCGGGACAGTTTTGTTTCTTTCTTAGTCTATGGGATATTCAATAGTCTTCTCCAACATCATAACTCAAGGGCATTGATATCTAGTTTGTCTATCTTATTTATTGTCTAACTTTCAGATATAAAGGAAACAATTGAAAATACCATAGCTTGGATCTGTCACACATTTATCCTTAAGCTGACATCTTATTTTTTTTAGCACTTTGGAGAAGTCTTTGACAGCAGATTTTCACAATAGAACATGTCTCATTACTGCTGCTATCATAAGAGTTGATTGTGGATCCAAGTAAAATGAAATAATTGACAGCTTCAATATTTTATGTCTCTATCATGATGTCTAACTCATAAAAACAATAATTAATGAGAACAATATCATTAATATCACATGCAAGCAATATCATTAATATCACATACAAAATACTGCTGAAGATCATTAGAGAAATGGCTAGAACACTATATAGATAGGGAACTGCTAGAAGTTAAAGAATTTAGAAGAGGTTGTAGCACCAGAGATATCACTGTTGATGTCAGATGGATCCTGGCTGAAAGTAAAGAATACCACCAGAAGAATGTATGTTTATGATTTATTGACTATCCAAAGACATTTGACTGTGTGGATCATAACAAGTTACAGGAATGGGAATCCCAGAGCATTTAAATGTGCTCATTTGAAACGTATACCTAGACCAGGAGGTTGTTGTGTGAAAAGAGTAAGGGAGCACTACATGGTTTAAAATTAAAAAGAGTATGTCAGGGTTGTATTCTCTCTCTAAACCTATTCAATCTGTATGCTGAGCAAATTAGAAGCTGGGCTCTGTGAAGAGAAATATGGATTCAGGATCAAAGGGACACTCATATAACCTGCTTTATGCAAATAATCCAGGCTCGCTTGCTCAAAGTGAGGAGGACTTGATGCACTTGTTTCAGAGGAGCAAAGAATACAACCTTCAATATAAATTACACCTCAGTGTCAAGAAAACAAAGATTCTTACCACTAAACTGATAAGCAACATCAGGATAGGAGGAGAAAAGACTGAAACTGTCAACAGCTTCATCTTACTTGTATCCACAATTAACACCCTTGGTACCAGCAATAAGGAAATCAGTGGATACATTGTACTAGGAAAGTCTGCAGTTAGGGACTTCTCCAAATTATTGAAGAGTAATGATGTTAGTTTGAGGACTACAGTGCATCTGATTCAGGCCTTGGTCTTTGCTATCACTTGTTAAAGCATCTGAGGGCTGGACAATGAATAATGATGACAGAAGAATTGATGCCTTTGAGTTGTGGTGCTGGAGAAGAGCACTGAACATCCCACGGATGGCCAAGAGAACAAACAGATATGTTTTGGAAAGGGTGCAGGCAGAGTACTTATAGAGGCAATGATGATGAAGCTTCACTTCACATATTTTGCTAGCAGGGGCTATTCCTCGGAGAGGGACATGATACTTGAGAAGATAGAGGATTGGCAAAGGAGAGGAAGACCCTCGACCAGGTGGATTGACATGGTGACTGCTACAATGGGTTCTAAAGTGTTAGGAAGTGTGAGGATGGCACAGGTAAGACAAGTTTCAGATCTGTTGTTCATAGGGTCACTATGGGTCGTTCTTGACTTGATGGCACCCAGCAACAACAACAGCATCATGATGACGCTGTCTAGTGTTTCAGTGGTGAGGATTTTTGTTTTCTTGATGTGGAAATGTTACCTATATTAAAGGTTTTAGTCTTTGATTTTCTGCAGTAAGTACTTCAAGTCTTCTTCCCTTTCTGCAAGCAAACATGTCATCTACATAGCACAGGCTTTCAGATAAGTCTTCCTGATCATGGCTCTTGATGATTCCAATTCCCATGCTACATTATACTTCAGAGATTGCAATTTCTCAAATAGTTGTTGCTTTTGTGTACTGTCCAACTGGAACTGACCCAACGCTGACCCTGCAGCGAGTTTTTAGAGGCAGTTAATTGCAGAGGGATGAGATTGTCCATCCTTCTCCTGTGGAGTGGCTGGTGAATTTGAACACTGTGCCTTTGGTAGTGCAGTGCTGCTTCTTACCACCAAGCTACCAGAACTCCTTCTCAAATAGGGTGTATGTTATTGTGTACCATCAAGTCAGAATTGACCCATAGTTGACCCTCCAATAGCTTTACAGAGGCAGTTAATTGCACAGGAGGAGATTGCCTAGCCTTCTCACATAGAGTAGCTGGTGAGTTTGAACTCTGAACCTTCGGATTGCAGCGCAGCTTCTTACCTCTGGGCTACCAGAGCCTTAGTTGTTCTACTTTTGTAATTGTTAATGAGTTATATTTATCCTTAACATTCATTCTATGACTTAATGTTGTTGTTATATGCCATTGGGTCGCTTATACTTCATCACAGTCTCTGACACACCTACTCCCACTACTCCAATCACTGAATTGGTCCATCTCATTGAGGATCTTCTTCTCCTGCACCGCCCCTCCACTCTCCCAAACATGACATCCCTCTCCAAGTACTGGTCTCTCCTTGCAACATGCCCAAAGTATGTCAGATGAAGTTTCAGAATCCTTGGCTCCAAGGACCATTCCAGCTTCACCTTCTCCAGGACAAACCTGCTTGTTCTCCTAGCAGTCCATTCAACACTCTTCTCCAGCACCACAGCTCAAAATCATCAATTCTCTTTCTATAATTCCTAGTCATTGTCCAGCTCTCTGATGCATAGCATGTAATTGAGAAGAGTATGGCCTAGATCACACGCACCTTAGTGTCCAGCCTGATATTGTTGCTTTTCAATACTCTGGGGAGGTCCCTGACAGCTGACTTTACCAGTGTAATACATCTCTTGATTTCCTGACTGTTGGTACCAAGAGTGTTGACTGTGGAGCCAAGCAAACTAAAACTCTTAACTATCTCAATCTCTTCACCATCCATTATGATGCTGCCAATTGTCCCACTGGTGAGAATCATTGTTTTCTTGATGTTGAGCTTCAATCCATATTGAAGACTGCAGTCCCTGACCTTCTGCAGTAAGCGCTTTAGGTTCTCCTCAGTTTCAGCAAGCAGGGTTGTGTCATCTGCATAACGCAGGCTCTGGATGACTCTTCCTCCAATCCCACTGCCACACTCCTCCTCCTCCAGCCTAGCATCCTGGATGATCTGTTCTGCATACAGATTGAAAAGGTATGGAGACAGACTACATACCTGGTGGATACCCTTTCCAATTTTGAACCATGCAGTGTCTCTTTCCTCTATTCTGATAACTGCCTCTTGGTTTAAGTATAGGTTTCACATAAGCACAATCAAATGTTCTGGGATTCCCATTCTTCTCAGAGTCAGCCACAGTTTGTTGTGATCCACACAGTTGAAAGCCTTTTTGCATAGTCAATGAAAGACAGATAGACATTCCTCTGGTACTCTGCTTTCTGCCAAGATCCATATAACATTAGCTATAAGATCCCTAATACCATGGTCTCTTCTAAACCCAGCTTAGACATCTGGCAGTTCTCTGTTGATGTATTGCTCCAGTTGTTTTTGGAAAATTTTCAGCAGAATCTTGCTTGCATGTGATATTAAGGATATTATTCAATAATTTCCACATTTTGTCTGGTCACCTCTCTTTTGAATGGTAATGAATGTCGATCTCTTCCAGTCAGTTATTTTTGTTATGTGCTGTCAAGTCGCCTGCTACTCATAGTAAATCTATGTACAACAGCCCTAAACCCTGCTCTATCCTGTGCCAATCTCACTGTCTCTGACACACCTACCCCAATTATTCCAGTCACCGAATCAATCCACCTTATAGAGGGTCTTCCTCTCCTGTGCTGTCCCTTCACCTTTCCAAGCATGACATCCTTCTCCAAGGACTGGTCCCTCCTTACAACATGTCCAAAGTATGTCAGTTAGGGAAAGGATAAAATAGAAGTTAGAGGCTATAGTTAAAAGTGGCAAGAAGCTTCTACAGTCCCCAAAGGGATATGGTTCGAGTCTCCACGGGAGAAGGATTGGCAATCTCCTCTTGTGCGATTAATTGCCTCTGAAAACCCTATGGAGGGTCAGCTATGGGTCAGTTCCAACTCCTGGTACACAACAATGACCACAACAACTTTGGTGAGGAGCAACTGGTATGTTAAAAGCTTGTGAGTCGCCATCTAAGCTGCAGCTATTGGTCCCTCCCTGTCTGGAACAAAGAAAATAGAAGAAGAGTTGTTTATAAACATTGATTTTTATGGTTTTTGGTGCCATCGATTAAATGATGACTCAAAGTGACCTTATGAACAACAGAGTTGAAACTTGCCCTTCCCTGTTATCCTCGTGCTGTCTCCTTTGTTTGAGCTCATTGTTAAAGTCATTGTCAGCCCTTCTTGTTGAGGTCTTCCTCCCTTTCCTGACTTCCACCTTTCCCAGTATGATGTCTTTTTTTATGACCTGGCCCCTCTGATAACATGCCCAAAGTCTGTGAGATGAAATTTCACCATCCATGCCCATCTGAATCAAACTTCAGTCACCAGCAGAGCAAATCTTGTTGGTCCCCCCTCCCCACCCCAGAAAAGGAGGCTGGTTTTGGAAACTTCCTGTATAGTATAGGGGTTTCATGTGACTTCTTGGTAATATCTGTGTTTGGGATGCCATTATGTTAATGTTATTAAGTCCCTGGCCAGCCAAATTCCTGTAGCAAAAAATCCCAAGTTGAGGATCAAATCCTCTGGAAATCATTGCTATTGGTGGAAAAGTGGTAGACCCGTGGAAACCAGACTCCTTTGTTATCTGGGATATTGATAGTTTTATCTGCCGATCCCACAGCACTCACACTGACAGCCAGCCGCCCCCCCCCCCCCCCCCCCCCCCGCCCCCAACCTTCAAAGCCATACTAGCACCTTCAGTTTCTGAAACCTACTTGGACCATGTTTGACACTGGCTACACCTTAGTCTTTAAACTGACATCATTGATCTTTAGCACTTTAGAGACATCCTTTATGGCAGGAACTTTTTCCAATGCCATATTTCTTTTGATTTCTTGACTGGTGTTATCACGGGAGTTGACTGTGGATGCAACTAAAATTAAATCACTGATAGTGTCAATCTTTTGTCCAACTATCATGATGTTGCCTATTGGTCCATTGATAAGGATATTTGTTTAACACGTTGCCACACACTTTTAAACTGATGACCGTGCTTAGAAACACATTTTTTTTTAAACCGTCTTTTGCGGCAACGTGTTAATTGATGTTGAGATGTAATGCATATTGGAAACTATGAGCTTTGATCTTCTTCAGTTCTTTACATCTTCACTCTTGGTAAGCAAGGTCGTGTCATTGGCATAATGCAGGTTGTTGATGAACATTCCTTCAATGCTGATGCCACATTCTTCATATAGTCCAATTTCTAGAATTATTTGCTCAGTATACAGGTTGATAGATAAGAAGGTTACAGCCCTGATGCATACCATTCTTCAGTTTAAACCATGCAGTGTTCTCTTGTTCTTTTGTTTGTTCGTGCAGGTATAGTTTTTGCATAAGCACAAGTAAGTGTCCTGGCACCCTCATTCTTCTTGATGTTATCCATAATTTCCTATGATCAAAAGTCAAATGTCTTCACATAATAAACCACAAATGAACATCTTTCTGGCACTCTCTGCTTTCCACCTTGACCCATCTGACATCAGCAATGGTGTCTTTCATATCCTGGCTTTTTCTGACTCCAACTTGAATTTCTAGATGTTTCTTGTTGATCCACCATTCCAGTCATACATCAATAGGAACCCCCAGAAATTCAAGCTGAATTCAGAAGAGACCATGGTCTGAGGGATATCATTGCTGGTGTCAGATGGATCTTTCCTGAAAGCAGAGAATACCAGAAAGCTACTTACTGCAATTTTTATTATGTCCAGTTATCTTCTGAATTATCTTATTACTTAAATTCTTGGACATATTAATTATAATTGTCTTAAAGTTCATATGTCTGGAGGAATAGCAGAGATTTCCAATATCTGTATCTCCTGTGCATCACATCCTCCCTGTTTTCCTCTTGATTTCTTCCCAGAAATTCTAACGGCTTTTTTGTATTGTCAAGTTTTTATAGTAAACAAAAAAATAAGTCTTTCATAGGCCTTCATGGTTTATGGATGATCTATTTGCTGTTATAACACATACCTAAAATGAGATTGTTTAAAAATTTTTAGACAAAATCCTGACTTGTTTATTGGGAACCATTCTCCTTACGTGAACTCTGAACCAAATTTTTTATTCCCACAGCCCTAGGAGATGGTCTAAAGCACTGGTCAGTCACATTCTGTCAAGCACTACTGTTTACAATTGTTGGAATTTACAATTCAGTAAATGCTTCAAATGTAAAACAACCTATTGGTTATGATTATTCTTAGAAATAATCTTCTATCTCTTCCAGGCCTTGTTGTTTTCTTGATCCTCCAAAACCTCAAATACACTTTTTTCTTTTTTCCTCCCCGCTCTTTTAATTCTCAAATGAACAATTGATCTGTTGTAGCATTTAAGACCTCAGTGTTCTTGAAGGCAGTATGAGGCAGTCTTGAGAGCATACATTCTGCATCTCACATCAGTGGTTTAAAAATTCTGTTCTTATTCTTTAATGATTATGTGACCTGGAGAAACATATGTAGCCTCTTTATGCTTATGTCTGTCTAATATACTATTTATTTATTCCCATCAACTCAGAACTCACTCCAGCAAGTTTTCAACAACAAAAGCAGCAAGTGGATCTGACTTGTAGCTGACCATTCTGTAAACTTTTAGAGACTGTAATATTGCACAGGAGGAAGCTGCCTGTCATTATCATGAGGAGCAACTGACGGATTTGAATTTCCTGTCTTTAGCTTGGCAGGACAACTGCCTAGAGACTAGGACACCAGAACTCTACTTTGAT
This sequence comes from Elephantulus edwardii, assembly GCF_000299155.1. NCBI lineage: Eukaryota > Metazoa > Chordata > Mammalia > Macroscelidea > Macroscelididae > Elephantulus > Elephantulus edwardii. The sequence goes on from NW_006399787.1 coordinate 1,985,739, forward strand.
ATATGTTGTTGTTGTTAAGTACTGTCGAGTTGTAAATGACTCGTAGCAACCCTATGAATGAAAGACCTGAGCACTTGTTTAACTTTGATTGTTTCTCCAAGTTTATAGGGTTTCCAGAGGCAACCTGCTTGCAAGCTTGTTTTAATTGGGAAGCTCCTCCAAATGTTGTCCACCATGGGTAACCATTATTGCATTTGGTACATCAGTGTCACCGTGTTTAGCATCACAGCAACCATGAGTTACCTCTGTGCAGCAAACGGACAGGCCAGTGCTATACCAATTAGAAGAATGTTTGACCAAAAACAATTAAAACCAGGCCTGAGGGCCTCAGATTATAAATAATGAAAACAATAATCCCTACTTCCCAGGGTTATTTTCTGAAGGTTCAGTGTATGTTAACTAAATAAAGCATATAAGAGTCTTAATGTAGTGTTTCTTGTTGTTGTTAGATACCGTTGAGTCATCTACAACTCATGGCCTTATGAACAACAGATCTGAACCTTCTTCTATCCTGTGCCATCCTCACAATCTCTGATCTACTAGAGCCCATTATGACAGTCACTGTGTCAACCCAGCTTGTTGAGTTTCTTCCTTGCTGTTTTGAACTTTCATCTTTTCAAGCATGATTTCCTTTTTCAAAGACTGACTCCTCCCGACATGCCCAAAGTGCGTGAGCTGAAGTGTCACCATCTTGCCTTGAGGAAGCACCATGGTTGCACTTCCTCCAAGATGGACCTGCTTGTCTTTTTTGCAGTTCATGGAATATTCAATACTTGTCTCCAGCACTGCAACTCCAACATGAATTCTTCTGTAAACCTTATTCTTGTTCAATGTTCAGATTCATAGAAAGTAATTGAACGGATCATGGCTTGGATGAGGCACACCCTAGTCTTTACATTTACATCCTTGCTTTTTAGGACTTGGGAGAGGTCTTTGACAGTAGATCTTTGCTATTGTAACACATATTTGGATTTCTTGATTGCTTCTGTCCTGGCTATTGATTGTATAGTGGCTAGAAATACCAAATCCATTAGTATTGGATATTTGTCAACTCGCAGTGACCCTCTAGGCCTGTAGGAGTTTAGACGGAGTCATTGGGATTCCAGGGCTGTAAATCTTTACAGAAGCAGACAGCCACACACATCAACCTCCCATTAAGGGGCTGGTGAGTTCAAATCACCAAACATTTCAGTTAGCAGTTGAGTGTACCAACAGATACCCTTGTCTAAAACATACTGGACGCTTTTTCTTTTTCTTCATTAATCAAATGATAATACTGCAAAACACATGGCTTCTTAAAAGAATGAAATGTGCATTTGCATTGTAAAAGATGGGAAGCCAAATTTCAGACCACTATTATATGAAAAATCATGTGCTTATTCAGGAATTGAAGGAATCACGTAAGTTGGAATTTCTCTTGTGACAGATCACAGGAAATGAGCTGCCTCCTGCAGACAAGAGGTAGGTAGGTCCCCTGGCAGAGTGACTGTAAAAGTTTATATGCATGAAACACTTCCTTCCTGAGCTAAGCATTAGGTTGATAATAGAGAAAAAAATTTGGCTATATTTGTTGTTGTTAAGTGCCATCGAGTCACTTGATTTACAAGAGAATTTTCTTTATGATTTGCTTCTCAATAAATACACAGAGAGGCCGGGCTTATGGCACGTCAGTTGTTTCGAACTGCTGGCCCCCTGTCTTTTACACTCTCTGTTTGCTTATACATTCTTGGTGTTTTGTCTCATTATTAATTATTAATATACTTTACCCTCAGTCTGCAATAATAAAAAACTCTTTGAAATAAAATCATTATTTCTAAAGTGTCGACTGTTTCCTGAATGCGAGTCATTATGGTCAATGCTTACATGTATCATCTCTTTTGTTGTTGTTGCTGTTGTGCACTTTTGAGTCAGAGCCCTCCAGTGGGTCTTCAGGGGCAATTAATGACCTGGTAAGAGATTGCCCATCTTGCTCCCATGGAGCAAACTCGCAGAATCCAATTGCATGCCTCTGGGATTGCGGTGCCGCTTCTCACCACTAGGCCACCGGGGCTTCCTGCTTACATGCATGATCTCTTTTCGCATTTATAGTTACTATAAGCAACTGGGAACACTTACGGTCTTTATTATTAAAATAAGGTAACTGAGAATATTAAAGATCACATGGATTTTCCAAGGCTGGGCAGTGAGTTGGCAAAGAAGCCAGGATTTGGAGGACCTATATATGAGCCCCTGTGACCAGCTTCTTCTCAACTACTTTGGGCATGTTTTCAGGTGGGGCCAGTGCTTGGAGAAAAACCACCACACTGGGAGAGGTAGAGGGTCAGGGATAGAGAGGAAGACCTTCAACAAGGTGGATCGACACAGTGACTGTGACAATGGGCTTGAGGAAGGAGCAGGATGGGGCAAACTTAGAGTTGCTGTTCATGGGGTGACTATGAGTTGGAGTCAACTGAATGGCACAAACCCCAACAATAACAATATAACCAACTGCAGAGCCAGAGCTTTTAACCATTGTAGTCTAATCTCACTAAGCCATTATCTTTCCCAACTAAGAAATTACTGCTTCAGAATCTTGTACACTCCTTGGCCTAGCGTCATGCTGTTAGGTGCCATCAAGTTGAGTATGACTCATTAGTGACCCTATGAAAAACAAACTTGAAACTTGTTCTATTCTGCACCATCCTCACAATCTCTGACCCACTCAAGCCCACTGCTGCAGTCACTGTGTTAATCCACCTGGCTGAGAGTCTTCTCCTTTGCCATCACTCTGCATTCCAAGTTTGATGTTCTTCAAGTAATAACCTTTCCTAGCAACATGTCTCCAACATAAGGGAAACAGAGCTTCCTCATCTTTATAACCCTAAGGAGCACTATGCCTGTACACTTTCCAAAAAATCTGTTTGCTGTTTTGTCAATTCATGGGATATTTAGAACTGTTCTCCAACACCACCATTCAAAGGCATCAATTTTTCTGTCATCCTTAGTCATTGTCCAGCTATCAGATTAATAGACTAAAAGACCATGACCTGAATCGGGCACATCTTAGTCCTCCAACTGACATCTTTGTTCCTCAATAATTTGAAGAGGTCTCTGACTGCAGACTTTCCCAGTGCAATGCAGCTCTTGATTTCCTGTCTGTTTGTACAAAGGATGTTAATTGTAGACCCAAATAAGAGGAAGTGATAGTCTCAGTCTTTTCTTCATCTATCATGATGTGCCTATTCATCCAATGGCAGCAATTTTTTCTTTACTGGATGATGAGATGCAATCCACATTGAAGGCTGTATTCTTTGGTCAGCTGCAGAAAGTACTTTGAGACCTTCTTTCAGCAAGCAAAGTTGTGCCATCCACACAGTGAAGCTTATTGATGAGTTTTTCTCCAAACCTGATGCCACAGTCTTCCTCATAGAGTCTAGCCTCTTCAAAGGATTTGCTTAGTATATAGATTGAATTGATATGGAAAAAGGATACAACCCTGAAGCACAACATTTCTAATTTTAAACCATGTAGTGTTCTCATACTCTGGTCACTCAACAACCTCTTGGCTTCAGTATAGGTTTCACACGAGTACAATTAAGTGCTCTGGGATTCCTAGTCTACTTCATGTTACCCATAAGTTGTTAGGATCTACACAGTCACATGCCTTTGCATAGTCAATAAAGCACAAATAGATATTCTGGTATTCTTTGCTTTCAGCTAGGATCCATCTAACTTCAGCAATGATATCCCACAGTCTCTTCTAAATCCAGCTTAAACTTCTGGCAGTTCCCTGCATATATACTAGTTCTAGTAATTTTTGAATGATCTTCAGCAGTATTTTGCTTGGATGTGATATTAATGTTTGTTGTTGTTGTTGTTCTGTGACTCATAGCGACCCTATGTACAATAGCCCTAAACCCTGCTCTGTCCTGTGCTAATCTCACTATCTCCTACATACCTACTTCCATTATCCCAGTCACTGAATCAATCCACCTCATAGAGGCTCTTCCTCTCCTGTGCTGTCCCTCCACCCTACCAAGCATGATGTCCCTCTCCAAGGACTAGTTTCTCCTTACAACATGTCCAAACATGTCAGACAAAGCATCGCAATCTTTGCCTCCAAGGAGCAGCCTGGTCTCACCCTCTCTATGACAAACCTGTTAGTTTTCTTAGCAGTTCATGGTATATTCAAAACTCTTGTCCAATACCACAGTTCAAAGGCATCAATTCTCTTTCTATCCTCCCTAGTCATTGTCTAGCTCTCTGATGCATAGCAAATGATTGCAAAGACTGTGGCCTGTATCAGATGCACCATAGTCTCCAGAATGACATCATTGCTCTTCAGTACTTTGGAGAGATCCCTAACAGCAGACTTTCCCATCGCAATACTCTTTTGTTTCCTGCTGCTGGTGCCAAGAGTGTTGACTGTGGAGCCAAGCAGACTAAAGCTGCTAACAATCTCAATCTCTTCACCACCCATCCTGATGCTGCCAATTGGCCTGGTGGTGAAAATCTTTGTCTTCTTGGTATTGAACCTCAATCCGTATTGAAGGCTGCAGTCCTTTACTCTCTTCAGATCCTCCTCAGTTTCAGCAAGCAGGGTTGTGTCATCTGCATAATGCAGCCAGGCTCTTGATAAATCTTCCACCAATCCCAATGCCACACTTCTCCTCATACACCCCAGCCTCTCGGATATCTGTTCTGCATATAGGTTGAAAAGGTATTGAGATAGGACACATCCCTGGTTTACACCCTTCCCAATTTTGAACTATGCAGTGCTTCCTTGCTCTGTTTTGACGACTGCCTCCTGGTCCAAGTGTAGGTTTCTCATTAGCACAATCAAGTGTTCTGGGATTCCCATTCTTCTCAGATATTAATGATATTATTTGATGGTTTCCACATTCTATTGGATCATTTTTCTTGGGAATGAGAAAAAATATGTATCTCTTCCAGGGAGTCAACCAGGCAGCTGTCTTCCAGAGTTCCTGGCATAGACTGGGTGAGTACGTCCAGAGCTGCATCTTTTATTTGAAACATGTTAAAAATGGTGTTCCATTCATTCTTGGCGCCTTATTTTTTTTTACCAGTGCTGTCAGTGCAGCTTGGAATTCTTCCTTCATTATCATTGATACTTTCTGAAATATTTCATTATCATATGATACTTTCTGAAATATTTCAGTGTCAACCAATTCTTTTTGGTACAGTGACTCTATCCATTTCCCCTCTGTCTTCTTTTGATATTGTTCAAGATTTTACCCATAGCATCTTCAAGAATTGCAACTTGAGGCTTGTTTTTCATCAGCTTGAGGGATGCTGAAGGAGTTCTTACCTTTTCTTCTCCAATTCTAGGTCTCTGTATATACCATTATAATAGTTTGCTTTGTCTTGAGCTTCTTTTTGAAATCTTCTGCTCTGCTCTTTTATTCCAGCATCTCTTCCCTTGTTTTTGTCTTCTTAACGCATTAGTGCAATTTTCAGAGTCTCTTCTGTCGTCCATTTAGGTTTTTTCTTTCTCCTCCTCCTTTATATTAACCTTTTGCCCTCTTCATGGATGATATCCTTAATGTCGTCCTACAAGTCATCTGGTCTTCGATTACTGGTGTTCAATGAATGCTTCATACCTATTCTAAAAATGATTTTTAAGTTCAGGTGGGATCGACTCAAGAATATATTGTGGTTCTCACGGACATGTTTCAATTTTCTTCAGTTTCAATTTGAACTTGTGCATGAATAATTGATAGTCTGTTTCTCCTGTGCCCTCGGGTCAGCACTCAGTAAATATTAGCTGATATACACACATACACCAATAAAGTCTGAGGACACCATAGTTAGAGACTGAAATAGCAGTCCAGGAAGACAACTCCTTATGTTGCTTTTCAGTGTCTAATTACTGAACTGAGAGGTAGGTAGAATGAATGAACAGAAATTCAGAGTGAGAAAATCAGAATTTTGTCATAAGCAGGGATTTTGGCTGAGGCTCTCTAACCTAGTTCTCATTGTTCTCTGAGGGCCCATAGCGATCAGTCGTGAGTGGGCACGGCTGGGGATCCTGAAGCGTATTCTCATTGTACTCACATGTGAGCCACTTTGCTCATGTTGTAGAAGGAATGCGATTCCAGCTGCTGCAGGGTTGCATCTCTTGAGAAGTAGCTAAATGTCACAAAAATACAACACAAAGTAGGAAGTTAGCAGGGTTGTAAAACATACTAATAATTTTATTAGTATATCAAACATACTTATAATCTTGATATAACTTTTTCCCCCCAGAGGCTTTCCAGATCATGCCACATTCACAAATCCTCCTGATTTCAACTTGCATTAAAGTTTGTTAATATTAGAGAATCCTGGTGGTCTAGTGGCAAGAAGCTGTGCTGCATTCCTGAAGGTGTGCTGTTTGAATCCACCAGATGCTCCACTGGAGAAGGAGGGGCAATCTCCTCCAGTCAGATCCAATTTGATGGCCACAACAACAATAACAAATTTATTAATATACATATATTTCATTTCAGGATAACTGAAGTGTCCTGACACAATAATCTTTTCCTTTAAGTCTCATTCAGATGCTATTTACTTCAGAAGCTCCTCCAAGATCACGTTCCTCACTCAGCACTACAACTTTCTCCTTTCACTAAAAATAACATCATTCTTTTCCAGTGATTACTATGACATTTGTGCTATGCTCTTTAACTCTCTGAAATGAAAAATTACTTTGATTTTGCTGAGCATTGAACTGTGAATTTCTTTCACAGTGTTTGGCATTTAGTAGACTCAAGAAGTAAGTTCTAAGTGAATGAACAAATGGATGAATACATGAATTATTAACAGTAGCAGAAACTGCAAAGTTTTAGAAAAGAATAAAGAAATTCATAAATTGTTGTTATTATATGCTATTGAGTTGCTTGCAACACATCGTGAACCTAAGTATGATAGCTCTGAACCCTATACCTGTCCTAAGCCAGTCTCACTGTCTCCGACACACCTGTCCCATTACCCCAGTCACTGTGTCAATCCATCTCATCATCTCAGTCTTCCTCCTCTGCACTGCCCCTCCACCCTTCCGAATATGGTGTCCTTCTCCAAGGACTGATCCCTCCTGGCCACATGCCCAAAGTATGTGAGACAGAGCTTCAAAATCCTGGCCTCCAGAGAACAAGTTAGTTTCACCCTCTCCAGGACAGACCTTTGTTTGTACCTGTGACAGTCTATGATATGTTCAATACGCTTCTCCAGGACCACATCTCAAAGGCATTAATTTTTCTTCTATCATCATTATTCTTTGTCTACCTCTCTGATGCATAGAAAGTAATTGCAAAGACCAGGCACACCTTAGCCTCTTTTTATAAAATCATTTTTTAAAATTTTAATAATTTAAATGAACATTTACCGAGATTTTGGATTTCCATTAATTGATTGTTGCACTTTTCTCCCTGCCCGGCCCTCCCCTCTGCCTCCCAGTTCGCTCCTCTCTTTGAAAAGTATAAGAAAAATTCCTTTTTTGGTATACAATCCCCCCTGCACCCCTCCCACCACCCCAAGTAGTGCAACCTTATTGTGGACTCTTGTGATAACTATAATACTCTATCATATATTGCTTTTAAATTATTCTCTCCCTCATCTGTTTCAATGTAGTATACACAATTTATCCAGTTTTTCTCAGTCTTACCCCAACCCTGATATCAGTCCCATTTTACAGCAG
>NW_006399787.1:1994759-1997071 GCF_000299155.1 Elephantulus edwardii
TGCTTGGGTGGCCTTTATGGTCTCTTTGGGGTATATTCCCACTAACACTTTAGTCTGTTGACCAACATCTTTGCATTTCAGCACTCTAGAGAGCTCTCTGACAGCAGACTTTCCTAATCTAATTAGTCTTTTGATTTCCTGATTGCTGATTCCAACAATGTTGATTGTGAAGCCAAGCAAGATGAAAGTGTTGACAAACTCAATCTCTTATCCATCTATCATGGTGCTGCCAGTTGGCCCAGTGGAGAGAATTTTTGTTTTCTTGATGCTGAGCTTCAATCCATATTGAAGGCTGCAGCCTTTGCATCATCATATTCTTCTTTTATTTTAATAGAACACTTGGCAAGATATTAGAAATACAGTTTTGGAAAGGATGTGAAGGATACTCTTATGGAATATTCCATGGAGCAAGAATTGCATATTCTTTCGAGATTGTTTTTTATAGTGAAACTAAGATTTCAAGAGCCATCTTGACTTTTGTAAGCAAAATAAAAGTGAAACAATATTTTTCAGCACTGAAAAAAAAAAGGAGAAAAGAAAAAACCCAACCCCCTAAATGCAACGAGTCAGTAATACAGAAGGAATGATGTTTCAAATAGTTTTTTCAAGTTCTACGTTGGAATGAGCATGACTAATATTGTCAAATTCAGTGACCTTTTCTGTTGAGAGACATTTCTATGACATTTGGGGGGGGAAAAAAAATCAATGATTAACAGATGGTATCCACTTGCAGCCAGTTCAGAGATTCTCAACCTTGGCCAAATGACTAAAAGTTCTGTGGAACATTTAAAATACACCGATGTCAAAGACTTTTATCAGGATAATAAAATCAAAGTTGATGAATATTTTTCTTTTCCCAAAGTTTCCCAAGTAATATTATAGTAGGCAGGGCTGGACACCACCAGTCTCAGGTATAAACTGATTCTGTCTGTAGACTATTTTTTACTGGTACAATTATTGCTATGAGGACCATTAACTACTCAATTCTGAGCCTATTGAGAGACTTCTAATGGCCTGGGTTTGAATTGCCTACTCTCTAAAAAATTGTCCTTTGTTGTTGTTTTTCCCAGATCTTCTAATCTCATGTTCTCTTGTGGATAACAGCATTTTAGAAGTTATTTTTATCCAAAATATTATGATTACAATGTAGGGGAAATGGAAGACACTGAAAAGACTTGACTTGTTGTACAGAGATTGCATGTGAAGGAGATCCATTTGAAGGGCAAGGTTTAGTTTGAAGGTTGGCTGTTTGTTCCCCTAACTTTTAATATCCATTACTGTAAGTTGTCTTCCAAATTTCTTAGTTTATATGTGGAAGCCTTTCTCAATGTTATAAGCTTGTGATATAAAGCCTAGACTGGCAGTTTCTCCAAAGTAATGATACTTTTTTAGAAGGAAGCTAGAGTTTGGTTATAAAGACAATATGCTGTTGTTGTTGAGTATTGTTAAGTTGAGTAAGACTCATGGTAACCCAATTAACGACAGATCTGAATTCTGTCTTACCTTGTGCATTCCTCATGATCTTTGACACACTTGAACCCATTGCTGCAGTTACTGTGTCAATCCATCTGCCACAATCTATGTGGTTGAAAAGACCAAGTCTTACTTGGGAAGTACAATTGAAAAGACCATGGTCTGAATGAGGCATACCTTAGTCCTTGAAATAATACCATTGCTCCTCAGTAATTTGGAGAGGTCCTTGACTAAAGACTTTCACAGTGCAATATGTCTCTTGATTTCCTGTTAGTACCAAGTATATTGACAATATGTAAATATAATCAATAGGAATAATATATTTAATAGAATAGAAGTAGTGATTGGCTGACTGATTGTTTTTTCCTGTTTTATAACTAGGAAAAACTTCTGGGCATGTAAATCTTATCACTTCTTGTTAAGTGCCATCAGGTCATGTATGACTCATAGCAACCCTATGAACAGCAGATCTGAATTCTACCAGGTCCTGTGCCATCCTTACAATTTCTGCTATACTTAATCTCCTCACTGCATCCATTGCATCAACCCATCTCAGAAGGCCTTCTTCTCTTTCATTGACCTTTCCAAGCATCATGTCCCCTTCCAAGGAATAGGAACAACATGTCCAAAGTAAGGGAAAGGAAGCTTCACCATACCTTCTTCTAAAGAGCACTCTGACACCCAGGTTTCAGCCTGGAACTTATCTGTCTTTGGTCTTTTATCAAGGATTTTCCAGCGTTGAAGTTTGATGGCACAAAAAACAACAACTGGACTTGGGGGGAGGGACTGCATAACAATTAAAGAGTTTTTCTTTTACTTTTCAAAGATAAGAGTGAATT
>NW_006399787.1:1997726-2011730 GCF_000299155.1 Elephantulus edwardii
TGTATAACACAGTTGTTGATGAGTCTTCCTCTGATGCTTATATCATGTTCTTCTTCATAAAATCTGCTTTCTCAAACAATTTGTTTAACATACAGATTTGAATTGGTGTGGAGAAAGGATACAGCCTTGACACATGACCTTTCTTGATTTAAAATCATGCAGTATTCCTTTGTTCTGTTCAGGGAACAGCTTCTCAGCCTATTATAGCTACAGGTTTCGGATAAGCACAAGTAAATGTTCTGGAATGCCCATTTTCCTCAAAGTTAGCCATAATTTGTTATGACTCGCATAGTTAAATGCTTTCACATGGTCAGTAAAACACAAATAGTCATTCTACTGTTATCTCTGCTCTCAGCCAAGATCCATCTTACATCAGCAATGATAACCCTGGTGCCAAGGCCTTTTCTAAACACACCCTGAATTTCTGGTAGTTCTCCATCAATGCACTGTTCTAGCCATTTTTGGATGATCTTCAGCAATATTTAACTTAAATATGATATTAGTAATATTGTTCAATAATTCCCACAGTCTGTGGGACTGCCTTTCTTGGGAATGGGAACAAGTATGAATCTCTTCCAGTCAGATGGCCAGGTAGCTGTCTTCTAAATACCCTGGCACAGACTGGTAAGCACACCCAGGGATGCATCTATTAGTTGGAACATGAAAATTGCCACCTCGTCAATTCCTGGGGCCTTCTTTTTTGCACCTTTTTCCTCATTGCCTTTGACTCTTGATCATATGCTTATTGTTATTGCTAGTACCATCAAGTTGAGTATGACTCATAATGATCCTATGAACAAAAGACCTGAACCCTGTTCTATCCTGTGTCTTCCTCACACTTCTTGACACACTAGAACTCGTTGTAGCAGTCACTGTGTCAATCCACATGGTTGAGGATTTTCCTCTCCTTTGCTGATTCTCCACCCTTCCAGGCATCATGTCCCTCTCCAAGGAACAGCTCCTCCTAGCACATAGCATCTCTCAGTATTGCAACTCAAGGCTTCATTTTGTTTCCTTTCAACTTGAGAAATAATGAGAGAAATTCTCTTTTAATTCTCTCACTTTACCTCTGTGCATATTCTATTATAATACTTTATTTTGTCTTCTTGAGCTTCCTCTGCTCAACTTTTTTTTTTAACTTGTTGTGTGCCATTGAGTTGGATCAGACTGGCACAGGAGGAGATTGCCTCACCTTCTCCAGTGAAGAACCTGGTGGATTCGAACCTTGTGCCTTTGAGATTACAGTGCAGCTTCTTGCCACTAGTCCACCAGAGCTCCCTTGCTCAGCTCTTTCACTTAAGCAAAACCTTCCTCTATTTTTGCTTTTTTGACAGGATAGTGCAATTTCCCTGGTCTGTGCATTGCTGTACAGTGGTACATGTGATGCTGTGATGCTGAACACTGTGACACTGATGTGCCAAACATGGTAATGGTTACTCATGGTGAACAGTGTTTGTTGGAGCTTCCCAACTAAAACAAGCCTGGAAGCAGGAGTGGCATCCACTTCCGAAATGGCTTGTCTCCAGAAACTCTATGTACGAACAGTGCTCAGAACTTTCATTCATAGGGTCGCTATGAGTCGTCTATGACTCGATAGCACCTAACAACAGTAACAATGATGACACAGAGAGAGATACGTTGGCCTAGTGGACAGAAAATTATGCTACCAAGCCGAAGATGGGTGATTTTAATCTGCGGCCCTCAGGCTGGGTTCAAACTGTTTTCCTGTCAAACATTCTTCTAGGTGGTATAGCACTGGTCTGTGCATTGCTGTACAGAGGTAACTCGTGGTTGCTGTGACACTGATGTTCCAAACGTGGTAATGGTTACCCATGGAGGACAGTGTTTGCTGGAGCTTCCCGACTAAAACAAGCCTGGAAGCAGGAGCGGCATCCACTTTCAAAATGCTATAAGTCGTCTACGACTTGACTGCACCTAACAACAACAACCACCACCACCACCAGAGTGCAATTTCCAGAGTCTCTTCTGACTTCCATTTCAGTCTTTCCTTTCTCTTCTGTCTTTGCAGTTACCTTTTGCTTTCTTCACAGATGATGTCTTTGATATCCACAACTCATCTGATCTTCGATCATTAGTGTTCAATGTTTCAATCCTATTCTTGATCTGGTTTTTAAACTCAGGTGGGATATACTTATGTTCTTATCTTCTTCAATTTCAATTTGAACTTACACATGAATAATTGATGGTCTGTTCTTAGCCTGTTTTTCACAAGGAGCTCTGGTGGTCAAATGGGTAAGGAATTGTGCTGCCAATTAAAGGCAAATTGTTTGAATCCACCATCTGCTCCATGGGAGAAAGATGGGCAGTCTCCTCTTGTGTGGTTTATAGCTTCTGAAAATCCTCTGAAGGTATCGCTGGGGGTTGGTTCCAATTCATATAGCAGCAGCAACAACAACAACAACAACAACAACAACCAGATCATACAACTTATCCAAATGGAGGTATTTTAGGTTTTTTAAAAATTTTTTTCCCATTGTCACACACTTTTTTTCCTCTCCTCCCTTCCCTCTTCCCTAGCCCTCTGTACAATGCATCCCTTATTCCACATTATTGTCATACATATAATGCCTAATCGTATATTCCTTTCAATTCTTCCCCTCATCAGTTCTAATGTAGTGTTTATTATTTAACCACCCTTTTTGCATTCTCCCCCCCAGATACCTGTTCTATTTTGTAACAGTGGTGTTATGCAGTATTGGTCCTTTTATAACGGAATTATTTAACTCAGCATAATGTCCTCCAGGCTAACCCATGCTATGTAAGGTTTTATGAGTTCCTGGTTTTTCAGGGTTGTGTAATATTCCATTGTGTGAATGCACCATAATTTTTCTATCCATTTGTTTGTTGAGGGACACGAGTTACTTCCATCTTTTTGCTACTTTGAATAAAACAACAATCAATGTGTGGGTTCATACATCTGTTTGAGGTATGGGTATGGTTTCTTGAAGGTATATTCTCAGCAGTGGAATTGCTGAGTCAAGAGATATTTCTATTTCCAACTTTTTGAGAAAGCATCAGATTGACTTCCATAGTGGCTGCAACATTTTACATTCCCACTAGCCGTGAATAAGAGTTTCAATCTCCCCACAGCCTCATAAACATTAGTTGTTTGCTGCTCTGTTGAACTTTGCTATTGTTGTTGGGATGAGATGATATCTCACAGTTGCTTTGATTTGCATCTCTCTGATAGCAAAAGAGTTTGAACATTTCTTCATGTGTTTGTTTGTCATTTAATGTCTTATTTGGGGAAGTGTCTGTTCATACCTTGTGCCTATTTTGTGATTGGGTTGTTTACTTTTTTCTTATTGAGGTATTGGAGTATTCTATAAGTTTTAGATATACGTTCCTTATCAGATATGTTATTGCCAAATCTTTTTTTCCCAGTCTATGTCTTTTCTTCTTACTCTATTGGAGAAATAAAATTGGGATATTTTGGTGAGTGAAAATGGGATGCTATTTATAATTATAATGGAGTGCTATTTATAATGGAAATCCTTAAAAATAACACTTAAAAGTGCTCATGTGAAACATATTTATATTAACATGCTTTTGTACAAACAGAACAAGGGAACACTACATGGTTTAAAACCAGCAAATATGTATGTCAGAATTTTATTCTCTCTCAATAGCTATTCAATCTATATGCTAAGCAAGTCACTCAAGAAACAGGGCTTTCTAAAGAAGAATGTGGCATTAGGATTGAAGGAATACACATCAACAAACTGTGTTATCTAGATGACATGATCTTGCTTGCTGAAAGTGAGGAGGACTTGGAGCACTTTTAGCACTTGTATAAAAAATGACAACCTTCAATATGGATTGGATCTCAACACCAAGAAAACCTCCAAGAATTCCCATGAAGAAAATATTGAAGCTATCAATGAATTATCTTACTTAGATCCACAATAAACACATTTGATACCAGCAGGCAGGAGATCAAGAGATGTATTACGTTGGGAAAGTCTTCAGTCAGGGACCTCTCCAAATTACTGAGGAGCAAAGATGTCAATTTGAAGATGCCTAATTCAGGCCATGAATTTTCAATCACTTCCTATGCATCTTAAAGCTGGACAGGAAATAGGATGATAGAAGAAGAAGAAGCGTTGATATCTTTGAGGTCTGGTGTTGGAGAAGAGTACTGAATATTCTATTGTTATTGTTGTTGTTGTTAAGTGCCATCGAGTCATTTGTGACTCATAGCGACCCTATGGACAACAGCCCTAAACCCTGCTCTATCCTGTGCCAATCGCATTCTGTAGACTACCAAAAAAAACCAAAAACAAAACCCAAGCATATATCTTAGAGAAAATATAGCCTGATGCTCCTTGGAGGTAAACATGACAAAGCTTTGGCTCACATATTTTGGGCATGTTTCTCAGAGGCTTTTCCTTTGAGAGGGACATCATGCTTGGAAAGGTTGGCCGAAGACAGGGAGGCCAACATCTAGATGGATGGACACAGGGACTGCTGCAATGGGCTGAGTGTGTCAGAGGTAATGAGGAGGGCACAGGATGGCCTAGGTCTTTTATTCATAGGGTCGTCTCTATGAGTCATACTGGATTCAATGGCACCCAACGACAACAATGTATACTCATGCTGGAATAATTGATGTGAATTTGGACTATGCTAAGCAATCATTTCTAAGGTTATCCACATCATCTCTCTATTCCTTACAGTCATACTGTAGTTTTTGTTGTGTACCATTCAGTTGGAACTGATCTTGAGCTGACCTTGTGGTAGGTTTTCAGAAGCAGTTACTCATATGGGAGGAGACTGCTCATCTTTCTCTCATGGAGCAACCTGTGGATTCAAACCACTGCCTTTCATATTGCAGCGCAGCTCTTTACCAGTAGGCCGCCATGTGTACATGCTGATCACATCATTTGCCTACTTAAAACTATACAGTGGCCCCACAGTGTTCTTAGGAGGGACTTCTTGTTCTTCCATTAGACTAGAACAGACCCTGCACTCTTGCTGGTCTTACTTTTTCATGCCACCTTCCTCTTTCTGCTAAGCTCCAGCCTTAACCAACTTGATTCTGTTCCTCAGATAGCCCAGCCTGTTCCCTCCTACTTGGACCGATGTTTTTTTCCTACTGACTTTTCACTTTAAAAACTCAGATCTCAAGTTAAGTGTCATTTCCTCTGGAAGTCCTCATGTACGTTCCCACAGCTTTTTCTACCTTCTGTCAGCATCACACCCATTAACTGAAGCCCCATGAGCATGGAGTATGAAGCATGTAATACGGTGTATGAAACATGTAGCACGGTGTCAGGCACAAAGTAAGGCTCAGTAAATCCTTCATTCATTCAAGAATGAAGGAATGGTCAAGCTATTAGAACAGCCACGTGGTAACACCAAATAGGGAGTGAAAGCAGAGAGATGAAGGAAAAGGAAGAGAGAACAATGATTGAGGTCTTTGGTTCATATGGTACCACATGGCGGGATTATTCAGAGGTTTGGGAGGTGATGTTTTTAAGTATAATTGACTTGGAACCAATGTGTAGTTGACCCTTCAGCAGGTTCTCAAAGGTAGTAAATTGCATGGGAGGAAATTGTCCATCTTTCTCCCGAGGAACCAATGAAGGATTCAACTGCGTGCTTTTGGGTTGGCAGCTCCTTACTACTAGGCCAGCCGACCTTCTTCCAAACCAGAGTTTGTAAGGAAGATGCATTTGCTTTAGATATGTTGAGTGTGAAGTACCTGCGAAACCTCAAGGTAGTGATGCTCAGAAAGAGGTTTATCCACGCAGGCCAGAATTGTAGGAACGAGACAAGATTAGAGGTGTTAGTTTATTAATAAATGGTACTAGGTAACAGTGAGGCCCAAATAGTTCAGTCAAGAAGAGTATAGGAGGATGACAAAATTAACAAAACATTTAAGGAATTAGCGAAAGTAAAAAATAAAATGAGAAGTGAAGAAGAAGATGGACGAAAACTATCAAGAATAAGATGTTTAGAAGAGAGATAGGAGAGCAGTAAGGGAACCAAAGAAGCCTTGATAATGGAAGGCATTTTTCCATCAAAATTGCAGTGTGTCTATTAGAATGATTTCTCAGCTTTGTACTATCAACATTCTGGACTGGAAAATTCTTTGTTCAGGAGCCATTGCTGTTCACTGCATTGTGAGCTTTGTAGCAGCATCTCTGGCCTCTATTCACTCCATGCCAACATTGCCATGTCCAGCTGTGAAAACTCAGAGTATCTGCAGACACTGCCAAATGCCTTGGGAGTGCAGTAGGGGAGGGCGGTATCATGCTTGATTGAGAAAGTACTGAAATGATATAGTGGAAACACAATAAATGGTCAGGAAATAAGTAAATTGGTCCAGAACCAACACAAATTGTTCTCATGGCAGAGTGATTTGGCGAGCCTGAAAATGTTAGATTGCTGCTTGTCACAAGAAATTAAATAAAATAGAGGCCTGATTACTTCATATAAAGAAAGATGGACTCATCGTCAACTCAACAGATCGACCCTTTCTCTCTTCACTCTGAGTGGACAGCAATTCCATTTTTGAAGGTTTAGAATGATTCCTAATAATTTGCTTTTATTTCCTTTCTCTTTCATGGGATAAGTTAGAAATCATTGATTAGATTGATGATAAATTGAAACATTTGTCCTATGAAGAAGAGTGAATTAAGACTAGGTTACCATGATAGGCAGATTACAAATGGATGTGTAAACTGCTTATAGGAGACATGCCCAGGTTAGGTTTTGAAGATATGTTACAATACATCACTAGTAATAAAATGTTCAAGACCAGATGAATTTGAATTCACTTAAGGTTGAAAAAAATTAATTTAGGAACTGTTGTTGTTATGTGCCGTCGAGTCATTTGCGACTCATAGTGACTCTATGTACAACAGCCCTAAACCGTGCTCTAGCCTGTGCCAATCGCACTGCCTCTGACACACCCATCCCGATTACCCCAGTCACTGAATCAATCCACCTCATAGAGGGTCTTCCCCTCCTGCGCTGTCCCTCCACCCTCCCAAGCATGATGTCTCTCTCCAAGGACCGGTCTCTCCTTACAACATGTCCAAAGTATGTCAGACGAAGCATTTAGGAACTAGACAGTGGAAATGTAGCAAAGTCAAATAAACATTGCATACTTTATTTTTTTATGATTTTTAAAAGTTCCTATTCTGTTTTCCTTCATTCATTGTTGCACATTTTCCTTCCTCCTCTCTTCCCCCTTGGCCAGTTCACTTTGTAATGCACCTCTTGTTCCAGGTGATTGTCATATATATAATGCTTCACCATATATTCCTTTCAGACATCATGTACTTCACAAGTGTACATGTCATTCACTTATAGCATGTGGAGGAGGGAGGAGGAAAGTGTGCATATGAAGGAATGCATGAAACCAATCTCTTGGTAAACCTTCTCTAAAATAGAAAAAGAAAATAGAATGACACTCTTCATCTCTCCCAATAGTACATAGATCATAATTAGAAAACATGATCACAATTGCAACTGTTATATTCAAAATAATTACTTACATGTTGGAAATATTGGGCAGATCTGAAAAGGCACAAGGCGGAATGGTTTTCAGATGTGTCTCTACAAATTTCCTAGAAAAAGAACAGTTACCAAAAAAAAAAGAGTTATATAATTAAAGGTTTAACAATTGGAGTCTTCTAATAACCTACCCTAATTATTAGACTACATCATTAGAAACCTGACAGTTCTTACAAAGATTCATTTCGTTACTCACAATCAATAAGGTCAATACAAACACACAGCTTTTGTTCTCAACAGGAGTTGAAAGTGAGATGCAGCTGCAGAAAAGGAGCCTTCAAATCTCATTTTGTGTTAACTCTAAACTGTCGTTGTTGTGTGCCATCAAGTTGATTATGATTCATAGTAACCCTATGAACAATAGATCTGAGCCTTGCCCTATTCTGCACCCTCTTTATGGTCCCTAATATGCTCGAGCCTATTGTTTCTCCTAGTGGGACAGCACTGGTCTGTCAGTTTGCTGTACTGTGGTAACTTGTTGCTGTGATGATGAATGCTGTGCCACGAGTGTGTCAAATTCCATAGTGGTTACTCACAATAGAGAGTGTTTGGTGGAGCTCCCTTGTTAAGACAGGCTTGGAAGCAGGAGTGGCATCCACTTCCTAAATCACATGCCTTTGAAAACGCTATGAACATTAGAAAAATGATGATAATTACAGAACAGGGTTCAGCTCTTTTGTCCATAGGGTCACTATGAGTTGTGCTTGACTCAATGGCACTTAACAGCAACAACAACATTGTCATAGTAAGGAGTTGTGCTGTCAAGTCAGAGAGACACAGTTTGAATCTGCAAGCTGTTCCATTGGAGAAATATGGCAATCTTCTCATGCAACTTACTGCCTCTGAAAACCCACTGGAGGGTCAGCTATGGCTCAGCTTTGACTTCACAGTACAAAACAGTAACATTATTACAGTTGCTGTGTCAATCCATCTTATTGAGGGTCTCTCTCAGCCTCCATCTCTCCCAATACAATGTCTTTTTTCCAAGGACTGACCCTCCTGATAACATGCCCAAAATATGTGAGATGAGATTCCATCATCTTTACCTCTAAGGAGTACCCTGACTCATTTCCTCCAAGACAGACTTGGTTGTTCTCTGGTTGCAGTTAGTTGCTGTTGAGTCGAGTACAACTCATAGCGACCCTATGAACAGCAGACCTGAACCCCATCCTATCCCGTGGCATCCTCACACTTCCTGACCCTCTAGAGCCCACTGCGTCAGTCACTGTGTCAATCTACCTGGTCAAGGGTCTTATTCCCCTTTGCTGACCCTCAACCTATCCAAGCATCCTGTCCATATCCAAGGAATTGCCTCTCATAGCAATATGCACAAAGTATGAGGTGAAGTCTTATCTCGTTGCTTCCAAAAAGTACACTGGCTGCACCCTCTTCAAACTATTTGTTCCAAGGGATGCTCAGTGCTCTTCTCCAACACCACAGTTCAAAGGCATCAATTATTCTTCTGGCATCCCTATTCATCGTCCAACTTTCAGGTGCATAGCACATGATTGGAAAGATCATGACCTGAGCCAGATGCACCTTAGTCTTTAACATGACATCATTACTCATCAATAATCTGGAGAGGTCCCTATCTGCAGACTTTCCCAGTGCAATGTGTTGCCTTATTTCCTGACTGCTGGTTCTTTTGGTAGTCTGTGAAATAGTTAATACACTCCTCAAACATTAGAATCCAGAGGCATCAATTCCGTTTCCCTCATGCATTTTCACTGTCCAACTATCAGATTCATAGGAAACAATTGAAAATAACATAGCTTAGATCAATATTTGTGCCACTGAGTTGCCTGAAACTCATAGTGACCTTATGTACAATGGCTCTGAAGCCTGTCCTGTCCTGAGCCAGTCTCACTGACTCTGACACATCGACCTCCATTACCCCAGTTCTGTGTCAATCTATCTCATCTGGAGTCTCCTTTTCCTGTGCTGTCCCTCCACCTTTCTGAGCACAATATCCTTCTCCAAGGACCAGTACCTCCTGGCTGCTTGCCCAAAGTATGTGAGATCAAGCTCACATCTTCTTTTGTCATCCTTAATCACTCTCCAACTCTCTGATGCATAGCAAGTAATTGAGAAGATCATGGCCTGGATCAGAGGCACCTTAGTCTCTGACTGATATTGTTGCTTCTCAGTACTTTGGAGTGGTCCCTGACAGTAGATTTTCACAGTGCAATTCATTTTTTTGACTGCCTGACTAATGGAACTGAGAAAGCTATAATTGTTAAAAACCTCAATCTCTTCTCCATCTATCATGGTAACAGGTAAAAGAAACTTAAAGATGTTTTGAGTTGGGCAAGAATGCAGTAAAAAAACTCTTTAAAGTGTTAAAGAGCAAGAATGTCAGTTTAAAGACTAAGGTGCACCTGACTCAAGCCAGAAACAATGTTCAATTGTTTCTTATGCATATTGAAAGTCAGACAATAAATAGGGAAAATGGAACAAGTATTGCTTTTTAATTGTGTTGTTGATGAAGAGTATTAAAAACACTGTGGACTGCCAAAAGAACAAACACATCTGTATTGGACAAAGTGCAACTAAGGGGCTCCTTAGAGGCAAGAATGGTAAGGTTTTGTCTTAGATATTCTGGGTATGTTTTCAGGAGAGATCAGTCCCTAGAAAAAGACATCATGTTTGAGTTGAAACAGATTCTGTGGGGCACCTAACAACAGCTAATACTGTGTTATGTCACTAATTTTTATAGTGATTGAAATGCATATGTTTCTTGCCTAATCAATGCATCTTTGTAGCTATATTAGTTTATAATGGAATATACCAATGTTGGAAGACAGTGAACAACAAAAAAGTAGCTAATCAAGTCTTTGAAAAGTCTGGTTGTTTTAACTATGAAGCCTAGTGTTACTTTAATACAATTTCACAAATTTGGGTCTCCTAAATTACCTATTTTCCTTCATAGATCTTCCATTTGTAAATCTTTGACTGGGTTAATGAAACACCTTGTTTGTCCAGATCCAAGGTTTGGAAATTTAAAAGATGTAGAAAGCTCAAAATCCAGCCCACTACCTCTGAATTGATTAGGATTCCCAGAGATCCTTTATTGGGTTTCAGAGGCTGTAAATTATCGTGTAAGGAGATTTCCCAACTTTTGTCCCTGGAACACTTGGTGGATTTGAATTGATAATCTTCCCGTTCGTAGCACAACATGTAACACATTATGCCACTTGGGTTTCGTGTGAAAATAACAAGTTCTAAACTTTCATTTCTCCTTGGGGGCTAGAATTTTGAAGCTCTGTCTCACATACTTTAGGCATGTGGCCTGGAGGGACTGATCTGTAGAGAAGGACATTATGCTTGGAAGGGTGGAGGGACAGACAGAGCAGGAGAGGAAGACCTCCAATGAGATGGATTGATACAGTGACTGGGGCAATGGAGGTAGGTGTGTTGGAGTCAGTGAGCGTGGCTAAGGACAGGGAAGGCTTCAGAGCTATTGGACATAAATAGAGTTGATATGAATCACAGGTGACTTGATGATACAAAACGGCAACAACAACAAGCACCTTTCTTTGTAAAACTGGGTCATGACAAAGGAAAACAAAGAATGAGATACACACCTGTTAGGTATTATTCACAAAGAAGATATTCTACCTAGCCAGGTTTCTCACCAAGGGAAAAAACTCCAAACTAACCAATACACACAATGCCAGTAAGGATTATGTCTCTCAGAGCAGCTGTTCTAGTAATCATAACGTAATATGCACAATAAATGTGAAACAAAAAATGATGTGGGACACTAACAATCCTAGCCTGAAATGAAAACAAATTGTGTATTTGTCGAGCAAAATGATTTAGAAACATCGTAATTACAATGCGGTTTGGAGCTAAAGACTGACTGCAATATTGTTAAATGAAAGAATGAATACATAACAAGTTATCATATAAACCATGAAATTAAATTCCAATTTAGCAGCTCATTTATCTGATGCCTCCAGAAACTGTGAACTTTGATAAATGTCAATAGTTGTAGAGGGGCGTCGGGCCTTTTGGTCACTTTAAGTCATGCTCGACTGGAAGGCAATCAAAACCAACCATATTTGAGGCATGTTATCAGGAGGGACCGATTACTAGAAAAGAAGTCGGCTTGGAAGAATAGAGGATCAGTAAAAAAAGAGACCCTGCAAGAACAAGAGCGGCATAGACACACTGATGGGCTTAAAGCACTGCAGAGATGGTGAGGGCGCGGCGGAGTTGAGCGGAGGTTTGGTTTTGGTACATGCCTGTTGGTGTGTGCTGTCTGGTTGGCATCGAGTCATAGCTGACCCTCCAGCTGGTTTTCAGAGGCAGCACATCACATGGGAAGAGACTGCCCATCTTTTTTGTGAAGCAGCTCCTGTGAGGTTTACGGCTTCTGAAAACCTGCTGGAGGGTCAGCTATGAGTTGCTTCCGACTGATGGTACAAAACAACATACCTATTTGCAATCTTTATTCAGTTTTCCAAAACATTTTCTCTAGTGCTCTAAGGTGATGATAGTGGATGGGAAAAAATGTCCACATGATGTGGAAATCCTTTATAAAATGATACAGACGAGCCTGGATGTTAATAATTCAGATAGTAAGTAACCCCTTTGGAGATTTGTGGCTGGCTGTTAGGAAGCAATTTTGTGAGGCAGAGCTTATGACCAACCTGTTTCTCTCCATCCTCTCTTGCATGGGAAACATCTGAATGTTCCTTCAATCTGTAATTTTCTCAAGAGCTAACTTGGAATTTAAGTGGAAGAGATTTTTATTTACAAAAAAAAAAATCCTTTATGACTTTATAATTACTGCTTTAAAAGCAGATGGGGAAATGAAAACAAGGGACCAACATTCTACTATTTTATTTTAGTTTCAGAATTGTTAAATATATTCTGTGCATTTCTGTCAAGAATATATACACAGTGAAGCACACATCAATTCAGCCATTCCCTTCACACGCAGTTTAGTGGCATGGATTGTATTCCTTGACTTGTGTGCACATTCTCAGCTGTTTGTTTCCATTTTTGGAAGAGTATTTGGGAAAGAAGAATACAAACCTAGTTTATATTCTCCTCACAAAAATATTATACAATCTACACAGTATTATATTCTTATCCAAAGAATTAGTATCAAGATATTATCTCTTACATGAAAGTATATTAGTCACCGAATAGATTGTTTTCTCTTTGCTTTTGGTGGCTCAGAATTAGAAACCAGTGCTTATTTTCTCCAGAATATAATGAAAAAGATCAGGAAATGTACCTTCTATAAATAGCACCAGTATTAACTGTTAGTGATTATGGATTTTGGCTGAAAGCAGAGAGTACCAGAGGAATCTGTGTTTCATTGACTATGCAAAAGCATTTGACTGTGTAGATCACAATAAACTGTGGCTGACTCTGAGAAGATGGGAATTCCAGAACACTTGATTGTGCTTATGGGAAATCTACTTGGACCAGGAGGTAGTCGTCAGAACAGAGCAAGGAAATGTTGCATGGTTCAAAATTAGGAAGGGTGTGTGCCAAGGATGTGTCCTATCTCCATGTCTTTTCAATGTGGAATAGATTACCTGGGAGGTTGGGCTCTTTGAGGAGAAACGTGACATCAGGATTGGAGGTAGACTCATCAACAGTCTGTGTGATGGAGATGACACAACCCTGCTTGCTGAAACTAAGGAGGACCTAAAGCACTTGTTGCAAGTCAAGGACTGCGGCTTTCAGTATGGATTGAAACTCATCATCAAGAAAACAAAGATTCTCACCACTGGGCTGCATTATGATGGATGGTGAAGAAATTGAGATTGTCAACAGCTTCAGTTTGCTTGGCTCTACTATCAACATCCTTGGAACCAGCAGCCAGAAAATGGAAAGAGGAATTGCACACAGTCATGGCACCAGCTTTTCCCTTTGGCGTACTTAGAACCCGTAAAGCAGGCAAAAATAGTCTTGCCATTGTGCTGCTCTACGGCCTGGTTGAATTCTTCGAAGCCCGTCACAGGTACTTCCTCATAGTGGACCATTGAGACAAAACGCCCCAAGTAAGGAAAAGAAATAGCAAGACCCGCCACCCTGGGGCATGCCTGTGTCCAAGCTGAACCAGTCCTTCCGGAGGGCCTGAAGCATATTAATGAAGGATGTGTTTTCATCTACTGCCAAGTAAGAGACAGACCTTCCTGGAAAGATCCCAACAATGACTTCAGAAAAAAAGCTGAAAGTAACCGCAGTGCCTACACTACTTAAATATGGAACACCTCACAAACTGGTGGAATCTGAGTATCTTCAGGCCAGCCTTGTGGAGATGATGTTCTCTGAAGATTACTATTTAATAACGACAATGGCATCTTAAACTTGCTCTAGAAACTGTGTACTTATTAAATAAACAATGATGGGGAAAACAAAACAAAAAAAAAAGAGGAATTGCACTGAGAAAGTCTGCTGTCAGAGACCTCTCTAAAGTACTGAGGAGCAATAATG
>NW_006399787.1:2012095-2013677 GCF_000299155.1 Elephantulus edwardii
GTGTCAGAGACAATAAGATTGGCACAGGATAGAGCAGGGTTTAGGGATGTTGTAGATAGGGTCGCTATAAGTCATCATCATCATCATCATCACATCATTGTTATTGTTATGTGTCATCAAGTCGATTGTGACTCATAGCAACCCTACGCACAATAGCTCTGAACCCTGCTGTATCCTGAGCCAGTCTCCTTGTCTCTGACACATCTACACCCATTACCCTAGTTACTGTGTCAGTCCATCTAACCCAGGGTCTCCCTTTCCTGAACTGCCCCTCCTCCCTTCCAAGCTTAATGTCTTTTTCCAAAGACTGATCCCTCCAGGCCACATGCCCAAAGTATGTGAGATGGAGTTTCAAAATCCTTGCCTCCATGGAAAAACTTAGTTTCACCATCTCCCAGACAGATTCATTTACTTTCTTGGCAGTTCATGGTATGTTCAATGCTCTTCTCCAGCACTACAACTCAGAGACATTTATTCTGTCATCTTTTGTCACCCTTAGTTATCACCTAGCTCTCTGATTCATAGAAAGTATCTGTGAAGAACACAGCCTAGAACAAGGTGCACCTTAGTCTCTAGACTGACATTGTTGCTCCTCAGAACTCTGGAGAAGTTCCTGACAATAGATTTTCCCAAGGCAATTCACCTTTTGATTTCCTGACTGCTGGTGCCAACAGTGTTGATTGTGGACCAGAGCAAGCTGAAATTGTTTGAATGTTGTTATTGTTGTTAGGTGATATTGAGTTGGGTATGACTCATAGTGACCCTATGAACAACAGATCTGAACTCTGTCATCCCTACAATCTCTGACACCCCCAAGCTCATTGCTGCAGTCACTGTATCAGTCCATCTAGGTGAGGGTCTTCCTCTCCTTTGCTGTTCCTCCACCTTCTCAAGCATGATTTATAGCCTTTTCCAAGAATATCTCCTAGCAACAAGCCCCAAATACACTAAACAAAGCTTCATCATCTTTTCCACCAAGGAGTACTGTGGCTGCACCTTTTTCAAGGCACCTTTTTTAAAAAAAATTTGCAGTCCATGGGATATTTAACATTGTTCTCCAACACCACAGTTCAAAGCGTCAGTTCTTCTTTTCTTATCCTTAATCATTCTCCATGATAGATGGAGAAGATATTGAGGTTGTGAGCACTTACAGCTTACTCTGCTCCACAATCAACATTCTTGGCACCAGCAGTCAGGAAACCGAAAGATGAATTGCACAAGGAAAACCGGCTGTCATGAACCTCTCCAGAATACTGAGAAGCAACAGTATCATTCTAGAGACTAAGGTGTGCCTGATCCAGTTCATGGTCTCTGCAATTATTTGCTTTGCATCAAAGAGTTGGGCAATGACTAAGGATTACAGAAGAAGAATTGATACCTTTGAGTTATGGTGCTGAAAAAGAGTACCGAACATACCATGGATTGCCAAGAAAACAAATAGGTCTATCTTGGAGAGGTTGAAACCAAGTGTCTCCTTGAAGGCTAGGATTTTGAAGCTCTGTTTCACATACTTTGGGCATGTGGCCAGGAGAGACTGGTCCTTGGAGAAGGACATCATGCTTGGAAGGGTGGAGAGACAATG
>NW_006399787.1:2014162-2015585 GCF_000299155.1 Elephantulus edwardii
CAACAACTTCATCTTTCTTTAATCCAAAATCAATATGCAGAGTAGTATGTACACTGGTTAACAAGTGTAGTTGAAGTTCTAATAAAAAATTATGAATATTACAATGAGCTGTTATGTAATGTCAAGTTGGAACTGACCCATAGCTGACCTTCCAGTGGATTTTCAGAGGCAGTAAACCTCAGGGGAGGAGATTGTTCATACTCTTGTGGAGCAGCAGGTGGATTTGAACCATGTGCCTTTGGGATTGCAGCACAGCTTCTTACCACTAGGCCACCAGAGCCTCCACCATTTTACCCAAGAACAAGTCTCAATCCTTCAGTACATGTGCTGACCTTCCAACTTTTGCCCAGCCTTGCTCAAACTGGTGGGATTAGAGTAAGCAAGCAACAGATTATATGAGAGAATATGTATCTTACCTAGTGGTACAACTTAAAGAGTCCCTCCTCCCTGATTTATTTGACTCAGAATGATCAGTTAGGGTTTGATTTTTATTCCAAAGTTTCTTGTGAACATAGGATTCTGTGATGAAATTTCTATTTCTCAGCTATTTGCATTTGGAAAATGTGATGCAGGAATAGAAATGTGGCATGTGAACGTTGGCTGTGAATTTTGCAGAAAAGGAGGTAGCTATCAGTACTATGTTTGTGGTCTTGCAGTAACAATGGGGGAGGGAAAATCTGGTTAATACCAGTAAGGAGAGCAAACAGTTATCTTATTTTCCAACAAGAACAATCTGTGCAATTAACTCTTTCACAGGAATCTTGCATAGCAGTAGCTCATTTCACTGGAATTTCATCATGCCTTTGCAGTCATCACTTTCCAAGATTTTACTTTCTTACAAGGTCTCTGAAATCATAAACACATAGCTTGTGTGTGTCTGTGCTCATTGACATATGGCTTTTAAGTAATAAGGGCTGCACACTTTCCACCACAAATTCCTATTTGGTAAACAATTGTGAAGTAGGTGGCAATTAGTGTGACTCATTTGTTCTGAGCTGAGAAGCTTGGCTCATCTTATTGGTCATGGCAAAGCCCGTGCTCCAGAAATACCAAACTTTCTATTTGTGTGCCATCTTTTCTTTGGTTTCTCAGCTGATTTTATGATTGTGCTTCAAACTTCTTTGTCTAATGTTGGTATCCTCTGCATTTCAAAGATCTCTTTGTGTATGTAATACCTGAGACAATCAGTTAGTTGATATTCCCTTGAGACATAGCAAGCATGTGAACGAGTCATTCTGAAGATAGTACTGGTAGTATGCTATGGTCAGGTATCAGGAAGTCAATTTCAACTCACAGCGAAACCATGTGATAGAGTGAAAATTCCCTTTGTTGTTGTTGTTGTTGTGTGCCATCGAGTCATTTGTGACTCATAGAGACCCTATGTACAAGAGCCCTAAATGCCATTCTGTCCTGTGCCAACCTC
>NW_006399787.1:2017275-2031228 GCF_000299155.1 Elephantulus edwardii
CTGTTGTTATGTGCCATCGAGTAGGAACCGACCAAGAGCTGGCCCTCCAATGGGTTTTCAGAGGCAGAAATTGTATGGGAGGAGATTGCTCATCCTTTTCCGTGAAGCAACTAGTGAATTCTAACAAGATTCCTTTGGATTTGTAGCTCAGATTCTTGCCATTACATATACATATGTATATACATATTTGTGTGTGTGCATGTTTGTGTTTGTGTGTGTATGTATGTGTGTGTGTGTGTGTGTGTGTGTAGTGAAGTTGTGGACTGTAAGTTGAATTACAATCTAATGATGATGGTTTATCATGTGGCATTCCGGTGGCATAGTCCATAAGTTGTTCAGCCAAAGGCTACACTTCTCTGATGGTTTGAAACCACTAGCCATTCATAGGGAGAAAGATGGACATTTCCCCTCATGTAATTAACAGACTCAGAAATCCAATGGACAATCATCAGGTCAGTTTCCACCTGATGGCAATGAGTTTGAGTCTTTAGAAAATTGCTTGTCTGGTGGATTTCCTTAAGTGAGAACAAGATCACCCTGGTGGCGTTGCTTTGTGATTGTGGAATTTTTTTAATGCTCTGCAGCAAATGGTGAGCAACCCAGTCAGGCACGTGGGTTTATACGTGTGTGGACATCAGTGGAAAATATGACA
Organism: Elephantulus edwardii; assembly: GCF_000299155.1. Classification (NCBI taxonomy): domain Eukaryota; kingdom Metazoa; phylum Chordata; class Mammalia; order Macroscelidea; family Macroscelididae; genus Elephantulus; species Elephantulus edwardii. Next base: position 2,017,928 of record NW_006399787.1, read on the forward strand.
AAATATGAAAACATTTTAAGTTCTTCGCTATGTTATCATTTTTTTGTGTTTAATAGTGAAGTGGCTAAGAGTCAGTTTGGGATTTTTTTCTGAATTATTTACAAAAGTTCTGGGGCTTGTCTACAGTGAAAAGTGTGCAACTATGACTCCAATAGAGAACCCTTCCACCCAAATGCCAAATGCCCCTGCGAATCAGCATTTTTTGGAGGGATGGATTTTAATTTTGGGAATTAGATTATTTTGTGTGTGTGTCTTCTGAGTCTTAGAATCCCAGACAAGGGCCTTCCAGACTTGGCCTGTGGACACTGTCCAGTTTACACTGTTTAGGAAAGAGTTGTCTGTACATAAAGTTTGGTTTAATCTCCAAGGAGTTTACACGTTGTACTTGTTTCGTTTCATGATTTTGGATAACAGAGATTGATATTTTTTCGTGATTTTGCTTACTGAAGTATTCAACAACTCAACTTATTGGTGTTGAATGGGAAACAACTCATGGCTGACCTTTCAGTGGGCTTGTGGAGGCTGAAAATTGCTCATCTTTCTCCCGTGGAGCCTCTGGTGGATTTGAACTGCTAGAGATATGCTGCCATTGGGGTGTTGAGGTATGTTGTTGTTGTTAGGTGCCATCGAATCAAGTATGACCGATAGCTATTATATACACAGCAAATCTGCACCCTGTCCTGGCCTGTACCATCTTCACTATCTCTGACATACTCAAGCCCATTGTGACGGTCACTGTACCCATCCTTCTGGTTGAGGGGCTTCCTCTCTTTCACTGACTCTCCATCTTTCCAAGTATGATGTCTCTCTCAAAGGAGTAGCCTCTACTAGCAACATATCCAAAGTAGTTGAGACGAGTCTTTGTTATTCTTGCCTCCAAAGTTGCACTCTGGCTGCACTTTCTCCTAGACACGTCTGGTTGTTGTTTTGGCAAGTCCATGGGATACTCAGGACTCTTTCCTAACATCACAATTCAAAAGCTTTAATTCTTCTTGAATTATTTTCTTAGATCTTAAAAACCCAAGAAGTAGCCTGACAGATTTGGCTTATGAGAATTTCATAATAAATGTGTATGCCAGAATTACCTCTTTCCATACCTATTTAAAATGTATGGTGAACAAATAATTTGAGAACCTGGACTCTATGAAGAAGACTGGCATAGGGATTGGAGGAAGACTCACCAATAACTTTCATTATGCACTTGGCACAACCTTGCTTGCTGAAAGAGAGGAGAACTTGAAGCACTTGCTGCAGATGATTAAACACCAAAGCCTTCAATATGGATAGCAGCTCAAAGCCAAGGAAACAAAACTTTTTACCATTGAACTGATAGGTAACATCCTGATAGATGGAGAAAATATTGAAACTGTCAACAACTTCATCTTACTTAGATCCACAATCAATGCACTCGGTATCAGAAGCCAGGAGATGAGGAGACATATTGTACTGGGAAAGTCTGAAGTAAGGGACCTCTCTAAATTATTTATGTAAGTTTGAGGACTAAGATGAGCCTGATTCTGGCCATGGTCTTTTCAGTCACTTCCTATGCATCTGAGAGCTGGAGAATGAACGAAAATGATAGAAGAAGAAGTGATGCCTTTGAGGTGTGGTGTTAGAGAAGAGTATTGAGGAATAGTAAACTAATAAAAAGTAAAATAATAAAGAGTAAACAAAAATATAAATTTTATGTACTTGATTTTGTTCTCTCTCTCTCTTTCTCTCTCTTATTAAATCAAAAGATGTATTGGCATTGGGGCAAATCTGCTGTCAAGGGCTTTTTTAAAGTGCTAAAGACCAAGGAGATTAGTTTAAAGACTAAATTGTGAGTATCTCAAGTCATGGTATTTCCAATTGCTTTCTATGGATGCTTAGAAAAATAGAGAATCAGCAAAGGAGATGAAGACATTCAGTGACTGTGACAGTAAACTTAAATATGGCAGCAGTTGTGAATATGGTGCAGGAGTATTAATCCATATTCTCTATAAATTAGATTTGATGGGATCAACATCATACACCCATGAAAGCAACAACATACACCCATGTTACCGGTATCCAGCTGTGACCCAGAAACACTTGTATTAATCCATATTCTCTATGAATTGAATTTGATGGCATCAACATCATACACCCATGAAAGCAACAACATACACCCATGTTACCAGTATCCAGCTGTGACCCAGAAACACTTGCAAAATCAATACAGAGATGGAATTACAAAGTTTAGATTGTCTACCACCACATGTTGGGTGTCATAGAAGTTGTTAGGGATCCAATTTAAGTGAGGCAGATATAGTTCCTGCCTTCACATAGCTGAAGCTAATAACTGTATTATCATCTCAAATAACTACATTACCATCACTGCGATGATGCTATGAAGAGTACATGTCTTGTAAGAATATATGAGAAGAATCAAGGAGGAATTCATTTATGCAAAGATGTGAAGATGTCTGAGTATCTAAACATGCCAGGGAAAGAAGCAGGGGATGGGCTGAAAGACAAAGCTTCCTAAGCCTTGTTTTCTCCGCTCCAGAAAGGTGGTGATATTATCACTGAGTTATTAGGAGGAGAAGGTGAGACAGATATGAAAATGATCTACATCTGGCAAAGCCATAAAGGAAAGTCAGAGATTAAAATGCATGGAGTTATATCTAAAATGATACCTACAAACATAGATGGTGTTCAGTTCATGCCTCGGGTGAAAGCAGCTGACTGAACCCTTTACATTTGTCCAGTGTTCTGTAATAATCTTCTTTAATTTTGCCAAAATGGGATTTGGAAAATGGAAACAAGTTTTCTCTATTTCTTGCATATCTGTTGGTAGTTCAGAAGTTCACTATTTTTCATTAGAATGTCAATAATCGGTTGTGACTTTTTTCTTTTAAAGAAAATGGTTTATGGGCTTAGTAGACTTTCAAAACTAGTCAGGATAACAAGAGTCTAATGAGATTCATCAGAAAGGTGGACAATAATTAAGGATAATAGAGAAAAATTGCTGTCTTTAAATTGTGGTGCTGGAGAAGAGCAATGAACACACGATGGACAGCTAAAAGAAAAAAAAAAGATCTGTCCTAGAGAGGGTGAAACCAGGTTTCTCCTTGGAGGCAAGGATTTTGAAGCTCTGTCTCACATACTTTGGACATGTGGCCAGAAGGGCCAGAAGGGACCAGTCCTTGGAGAAGGACATCATGCTTGGAAGGGTGGAGAGACAGCACAGGAAGGAAAGACCCTGGTGATACAGATTGACACAATAACTGGGATAATGGGGCTAAGTGTGTCAGAGTCAGTGAAAATAGCTCAGGACAGTGCAGGCTTCAGAGCTGTTATACATAGGATTGCTATAAGTCATGTCAACTCGATTGCACAACAATAAAATTCACATATACAAGATGTAGAAGCATATATTTTTTGTTATTTTGTGCTGTTAAGATGGAATCAACTCATATCTGACCTTCCAGTGGGTTTTACTATCTATATATTTTACTCAGAAATATTGAATACTACAGGCAAGCTTTATTTTTTAAAAAGTTTTAAAAAAATATACTGTGTGATTTAAAATCAGAAAAGGTGTGAGTCGAGGTTGTTGTATCTTTATGCCACACTTATTCAATACATCAGCTGCTCTTCCACCAGAAGGACAATCTTCTTTTATGCAATATGTTGTTATTGTTGATTGCCTTCAAGTTGAGCACAATTCTTAGCAACCCTGTGAACAAAAGGCCTGAAGCCCTTCTACAACCATTGACATTTATCAAAGTTCATAGCGTTTCCAGAGGCATTTTATTTAGGAAGTGGATTCCACTACTGCTTCCAAACCTGTCATGGTATGTTATTGTTGTTATGTGCCATTGAGTTGCCTGTGATGTATAGCGACCCTATGCACAGCAGCTCTGGAACCTTTCCTTATGCTGAGCCAGTCTCACTAATTCTGACACACCAACCCCCATTGCCCCAGTCACTGTATGAATCCATCTCATATGGTGTCTTCCTTTCCTACACTGTCCACCCTTCTGAGCATGATGTTCTTCAAGGATCCATCTCTCCTGACCATAAGCCCAAAGCAATTGATACGGGGCTTCAAAATCCTAGCCTCCAAGGAAAGAGTTGGTTTCACCCTCTCCAAGACAGACCTATTTGTTTTCTTGGCAGTTCAGAGTATGTTCAAGACTCTTCTCCAGCACCACAGCTCAAAGACATCTATTCTTCTGTAATCCTTAGTCATTGTCCAACTCTCTGAAGAATAACAAGTAATTGAGAAGACTATGACCTGGATTAGGTGCACATTAGTCTCTAGATGGACACTAAAGTCTCTAGTCTTCAGCACTCTGGAGGGACCACTGACAGCAGGTTTTACAAATGCAATTCATCTTTTGATTTCCTGACTGCTGGTGTTAAGAGTGTTGATTGTGGATCCGAGTACGTTGTAATTGCTAACAACCTCAATCTTTTCTCCATCTAATATGGTGCTAACAATTGGCCCAGTGATGAGAATCTTTGTTTTCTTGATGTTGAGCTTCAATCCATATTGAAGACTACAGTCCTTGATCTTTTGCAGCAAGTGCTTCAGGTCTTCTTCAGTTTCAGCAAGCAAGGTTGTGTCATCTGAATATTGTAGGTTGTTAATGAGTCTTCCTCCAATCTTTATGCCACACTCCTCCTCATAGAACCCTGCTTCCTAAATGACGTGCTCTGAATATAGATTGAAAAGGTTTGAGGACAGGATGAATTCCTGACACACTCCTTTTCTGATTTTGAACCATGCAGTGTTTCCTTGCTCTGTTCTGAGGACTACTTCTTGGTCCAAGCATAGGTTTTGTATAAGCACAAGCAAATGTACTGAGATTCCCATTTTCCTCAAGTTTAGCCACAATTTATTGTGATCCACACAGTCAAATGCCTTTGCATAGTCAATGAAACACAGATAGACATTCTTCTGGTACTCTCTGCTTTCTGCCAAGATACTTCTGACATTAGAAATAATGTCTCTAGTGTCATGACCTCTTCTAAACCCAGCCTGTATTTCAGTTAGTTTTCTGTCAATGTACTGTTTCAGTTGTTTCTGTGTAATTTTTAGCAGGATTTTGATAGTGTGTGATATCAGTCATGTTATTGTTGTTAAGTGCTGTCAAGTTGCAGATAACTCATGGTGACCCTATGAACAAAAGACCTGGACATGTGTATAACTTCCATCTTTTCTCCAAGTTCATAGGATTTCCGGAGACAAGCTATTTCGGAAGTGGATGCCACTCTTGCTTCCAAGCCTGTCTTAATCTGTTAGCTAACCAGATATTGTCAACCATTTGTAACCATTATGGCACTTGACACACTGATGGCAAAACGTTCAGTATCACAGCAATCCATAGTTACCTCACTAGTTACAGAGATGACAGACTAGTGCTGTACCACTTAGGAGTATTCATTTTAAAAATGATAACAGTCAGGCCCAAGGACAGCAGGCCCTTAGTCCCAAATGAATTAAAACATGGCCGCAGGTCTGCGCATGCTTCAAGTTCCCCTCGATTCCCATCAAAAGGAGTGGATTATATTTGGGGGTAGGGGGTGGGGTTTGGGGAAGTGCGGGGGGGGGGATTGTGTACCAATGAGGGAGTTTTTCTTTTGCTTTTCAAGGAGAGGAGCAAACGGGGGGGGGAGGGGTTTGTGCGGGGAGAAGGGTGCAACAATGAATGAATGGAATCCCAAAATCTCTGTAGTTCATTGAAATGAAAAATAAACAACCTAAATTTTTTAAAAAAAAAAAGGCCTCTGGAGAGCCAACCAGGACCCAGAGACCTTCCCCACCAACACAGAGTACAACACTGAAGCCAAATGAATTAAAAAAATGGCCACAGGTCTGCCCATGCTTCAAGTTCCCCTCTTTTAGTTTTCCCCTAACCCCCATTTCAGTCCTGTTCTATAACAGTGGAACTATGAAGTATTTGTTTTTTCATGACTGAGATATTTCACTTAGCATAATATCCTCCATGGTCACCAATTTTGTATAGTATTTCATGAGTTCTTTGTCTTCAGTGCTGCATAATATTCCATTGTGTGACTATAACACAGTTTCTCTATCCATTCATTTGTTGATGGTCACTTGGGTTGTTTACAACTCTTTGCTATTGTGAACAAAGCCGTGATAACACATGGGTGTGCAGAATTCACTTCTAAGGGTCTTCTTCCCTTTCCCTCCCTTTTTACCTCATTTTTTCTTAAGGGTTTATTGGGCTATGCAAATTAATTTAGGCTTATTAGATACTCTTCTTGATATTATCTAACCCATTTTTAAATTATTTTGTATCACAAGTCATATACAACAAGATGGTTAGAAGGCTCAGTTCTTGGAGGGAAGGCACAAGTAATAAATCTTATCCTTACTGCAAATAGTTTTATTTGAAAAAAGTAACAATAGGAATAGTGTCTATGCTATGCAAATAACACAAACTTGCTTGCCAGAAGGTCAAGGCTTAGAGTCTGCAATATGGATTGAAACACAGCATCAAGAAGACAATTATTGTCCCCATAGGGCCAATTGGCAGCACTATGATAGATGGTTCTGCCAACATGCTGTACTGAGGTAACATAAGGTTGCTGTGACACTGAAACTTGTGCCATTGGCATGTCAAAGGCCATAATAGTTAGCCATGGTGGACTGTGTTTGGTGGAGCTCCCAGTTTAAGACAGGTTTGGAAGCAGGAGTGGCATCCACTTCCTAAACAACATGCCTCTGGAAACTCTATGAACTTTATAAATGTTGATTGTTATAGAAAGGCCTTAGGTCTTTTGTTCTAGGGTTGCTATGAATCATGCTCAACTGGAAGGCAATCAACAACAACAACATGATAGATGGAGAGAAAATCGAGGTTGTTAACGACTTCCATTTTCTCAGCTCCACAATCAACACTTGGCATCAGCAGTCAGGAAATTAGAAGACAAATTGTACTGGCAAAGTTGGCTGTCAATGACCTCTCTAGAGTACTGAAGAGAAAGGATGTCAATCTAGAGACTAAGGTGAACCTTATCCAAGCCATGGTTTTCACAATTACTTGCTATGCATCAAAGAGCTAGACAATGACCAAGGATGATAGAAAAGAATCCATTTTTTAATTTTTTTTATTTTGGTGCTTGAAAAGAGCATTGAATATACCATGGACTCCCAAGAGAACAAACAGTTTTACGCAAGAGAGGGTGAAATCAGGCTGCTCCTTGGAGGCAAGGATTTTCAAGCTCCATCTCACATCATTTGGTTATGTGGCCAGGAGGGACCAGTCTTTGGAGGACAACATGCTAGGAAGAATGAAGGGACAGGACAGGAGAGGAAGACCCTGGAAGACATGGGTTGACACAGTAACTGGGGTAATAAGGGTAGATGTGTCATAGACAGTGACTCTAGCTTAGGATAGGGCAGGGTTCAAAGCTATTGTACACAGGGTCACTATGAGTTGCAAGTGACTGAATGGCACATAAAAACAATAAGAACAGGAAGCTTTACCACACCCTGGATGGTTCTTGTGCTCAATTACTAATTGAAATGTTAGAGGTTTGATTCAACTCAGAGGTGCCTCAAAAGAAAGGTGTAGCAATCTACCAAGAAAAAAAAATACCAGCCACTGAGAAGCCTACAGATTACAGTTCTGTTCTGAGCCACGGGGTCTCCAGATGTAAGATCAACACTAGGAAAATTGGGGTTACTGAAGTAGACTCTATGCAGATCTGCATAGTTGTGGAGCTGGTGGTTCCACGCTAGCTGACGCTGTGGGGTGCCATCTCTCGAGTCTAATCATATGGAAAAGCTTGTCATGAGAATGAAAACAAAGGCCTTGTGTGGCTGAGTGTGAGCTCTTGCTTTCTTGAGGACCCATTTCGTCTGGTGCCGAGATCTGGACCAACAGTGGCTGGATGGCTCATCTAAGCAGGGTGTTGCTCCTTGCCCTTAGAAAGCAGAAGTGACTCGATGAAGGGAGCCTGCATTTGGGGATTTGCAGTAATTTGGAGATGAAGAGGAAGGAGAATTAAAATGTCTTTTCCTTCTTTTTGAAATCTTAGAAATTAGTCTTTGTGGTAGATGTCTTTTCATTCATGAAAAGATCTTTTAAGATTCTTGCTTTTCTATTCAGGAAATGTGAAATTGGTTTAGATTTATGTTTTCTTTAAAACATGCAATGATGGTGAAGATTAAATCAATCTATAAAATAGAAGAGATTGTATTCACCTGTTTTCTTTCAAAATATCTGCTTAAAAAGGATTATACTTTCTACGAAGATGGCGCCGAAAGCGAAGAAGGAAGCCCCTGCCCCTCCCAAAACTGAAGCCAAAGCAAAGGCATCGAAGGCCAAGAAGACAGTCCTGAAGGGCGTCCACAGCCAAAAAAAAAGAAGATCCGCACGTCACCCATGTTCCGGTGGCCTAAGACACTGAGACTCCGACGGCAGCCCAAATACCCCCAGAAGAGCGCCCCCAGGAGAAACAAGCTTGACCACTCTGCCATCACCAAATTTCCCCTGACCACTGAGTCAGCTATGAAGAAGATAGACGATAACAACACACTTGTGTTCACTGTGGATGTCAAGGCCAATAAGCACCAAATCAAACAAACTGTAAAGAAGCTCTATGGCATTGATGTGGCCAAGGTCAACACTTTGATTAGGCCTGATGGAGAGAAGAAGGCCTATGTTCGACTTGTTCCTGACTATGATGCTTTGGATATTGCCAACAAAATCGGGATCATGTAAACTGAGTCCAGAGGGCTAATTCTAAGTGTAATAAATTTTTCTCACACACACAAAAAAGGATTATAATTATTACTATTTTTTTTTCAGAAGCGCTAGGAAAGCATGTAAAGCGTACTTTATCTGCTTGTGTATGGTTTTTACAATATATTTTTTTAAATTTTATTTTACTTTATTATTTTTGTGTGCGTGTACCATCAAATCAGATCTGACTGGTACAGGAGGAGATTGTCCCTCCTTACCCGGCAGAGGGTTTTTATAATATTTTAAAAAATCATTTATACAGGCTGTGTATATTTTAAAGTACTTTGTCAAACTGAAATACTACTATTTACTTGGTTGCAATTTGCAAACAATTTCCCTATTGTTTGGACTATTTAGAAAGCCATTTCCTGCTCTTTCACTCCAACCATGAGCAAAACAAATCTAAAATACAGTCTCATTCCTGACAATAAAATAATATGGACAACTGAGATGTTTGATTTGAAGGAATTGGTGAAATAAAAAATGATGCATCCATAAGGTGAAATATCATTGTTATTAAAATTTATGTTGAAGATGCATGAAAAGAATATGGGGAAAAACTTACACTGTAACTTTTCTAAGAAGAGCCAATTCAAAAGAGCTCAGGCCTTGGAAATCTGTTTTGTTTTTTTTTTTAACTGAAATTTCACAATAAAACTTCTAAATAGATACACAGAAAAATACAGAGCTTTTTAGGGAGTAGGATTATAGATGCTATTTTTTTTTCCAATTTGTGCTTTCTAATTTGTGTACAGTCGTCCCTATATTGACCCATGCAGTATTTCCTTGCTTTGTTTTAATGACTGCCTCCTGGTCCAACCATAGGTTTCTCATAAGCATGATCAAGTGTTCTGGGATTCCCCTTCTCCTCACAGTCAGTCACAGTTTGTTGTGGTCCACACTGAAGAGCAACGATGTCAGTCTGGAGACTAAGAGGCATCTGATACATGCCATGATCTTTGCAATTATTTGCTATGCATCAGAGAACTGGACAATGACTAGGGATGACAGAAGGTGAATGATGCCTTTGAGTTGTGGAGTTGGAGTTGTGGTAGTGAATATATCATGGACTGCTAAGAGAATGAACTGGTTCGTCTTGGAGATGGTTAAACCAAGCTGCTCCTTGGAGGCAAGGATTCTGAAGCTTTGTCTGACATACTTTGGACATGCTGCAAGGAGGGGTCAGTCCTTGGAGAGGGACGTTATGCTTGGGAGGGTGGAAGGACAATGCAGGAGAGGAAGACCCTCAATGAGATGGATTCACTCAGTGACTGGGGTAATAAGGGTAGGTGTGTTGGAGATAGTGAGATTGGCACAGGATAGAGCAGGGTTTAGGGCTTTGTTATACAAGGTTGCTATGAGTTGCAGGCTACTCCATGGCGCATAACGACAGCAACAATAATAAGTGTACAAAGACGATGGATTTCACTTAAAAGAAAGAAAAAGTAATCAATCATTAAAAAATGTGTGGGTGGGTGGTATAAGTTTGGATGAATATATTTCATAACTACGAGTATGCCGTGCCATTCTCACTTAATGCCATCAAGTCAGTTCTGAGACAGTGACCTTCCATTGGGTTTCCACTCCAATGGGTGGTAAAAGGCATTGAGAAGAGGCTGTCCACCTTTCTCTCGTAGTAATGCTGGTAGATTCGAACTGTGGGAGATACATAGTCTTTTTGTTAGCTATGCAACTCCATTATGGACTAAATCTAGAGTAATTATTTTCCAGTTAAATATTAAAACCCGTGGTGAGATTTTGGTGGTAGTGCATGGGGCAAACATTGGTTATTTCAATACAGCATGGCAGGTCACAAGCTTCCTTTGCAGGAATAAATCTTCAGTATGGATAATTTGCTCAGCATAGGTATGGGGAGAGAATACAACCTTGGCACATTCCCTTCCCAATTCCAAACCGTATAGTGCTCCCCTGCTCTGTTCATACATCAGCCTCCTGAGACAGGTCCAGGTTCCTCATGAGCACAATCAAGTTCTCGGGGAGTCCCATTCTTCTCAATATCAGCCACAACTTGTCGTGGTCCACACAGTCAAACGCCTTTGCATAGTCAGTCAAGCACAAGTAGACATTCTTCCGGTATTCCTCACTCTAAGCCAGGATCCATCTGACATCAGCAATGATATCCCTGGTCTCTTCTAAACCCTGCTTGAACTTCTGGCAGTTCTTTATCGATGTACTGTTCCACATGTTTTTAAATGATCTTCAGCAGCGTTTTGCTTGCATGTGATATCAATGATATTGTTTGATAATTTTCACATGCAGTTGGATCACTTTTCGCGGGAATGGGAACAAAGATGGACCTTTTCCAATTCGTTGGCCAGACAGCCATCCTCCAAATTTCCTGGTAAAGACTGGTGAGTACATTCAAGGCTTCATGTGTTAATTGAAGCAAGTCAATTGGTATCCCAATGTCTTCAATGTAGCTCCTACTTCCTTCTTCATCTTCAATACCATTGGCTCCTGTTCATATGGTACTTCCTGAAATTTTTTCACTGTCAGTCAGTTCTTTTTGGTACAGTGACTCTGTGTATCCCCTCCATCTTCTATTGATGCTTTCTGGGTCTTCAATATATTGCCCATAACATCTTTCAATATTGGGTCATGAAGTTTAAATTTGTTTTTCTTTCAGCTTGAGAAATCCAGTGCGAGTGCTTCCCTTTTTATTGTTCTATTCCAGCTCTCTGCACATTCCATTCTAATACTTTGCTTTGTTCTCCCGAGCTGCCCTTTGAAATAATCTGCTCAGCTCTTTCACTTCAACATGTTCTCTTCTAGTTTTAGCTTCTTGATGCTCCAGGGAACTCTTTAGAGTGCACTAACAGCCTTTTCATTTTTTTTCCTTCTTTTCTGATTTTGTAATGACCTTTTACTTTCTTCGTGAATTATATCCTTGATATCATCCCACAACTCATCTGGTCTTTAATCAATAGTGTTCAAAGCCTCAACCCTATGAGGAGGAGTGTGGCATCAGGATTGGAGGGAGACTCATCAATAACCTGCATTATGTAGATGACACAACCTTGCTTGCTGAAATTGAAGAAGGCTTGAAGTATTTGTTGCACAAGATCAAAGAATGAAGCCTTCACTATGGATTGCATCTCAATGTCTGGAAAACAAAGATTCTTACCACTTGACTGACAGGTAGCATCATGATGGATGGAGAGGAGATTGGAACTGTCAACAGCCTCATTTTGCTTGGATCCACAATTAACACCCTTGGTACCAGCAGTCAGGAAGTAAGGAGACATATTGCACCAGGAAAATCTGCAGTTATAGATCTTTCTAAGTTATTGAGAAGTAGTGATGTCAGTTTGAAGACTAAGGTGCATCAGATTCAGGCCATAGTCTTTCAGAGTATTAGCGATGCATCCAAGAGATGGACAGTAAATAAGGATGACAGAAAAAGAACTGATGCCTTTAAACTGTGGTGTTGGAGAAGAGCACTGAACATCCCACGGATGGCCAAGAAACAGGCAGATATGTCTTGGAGATGCTGTAGCCAGAGTTCTTTGGAGGCAAGAATGATGAGGCTTCATCTCACATACTTTGGACATACTGCTAGGAAGTGCTATTCCTTGGAGAAGGACATGATGCTGGGAAGGGTGGCGGGTAGCCAAAAGAGAGGAAGACCTTCAACCAGGTGGATTGATACAGTGACCATTGCGATAGGCTCTTGTGTGTCAGGAAGTGTCAGGATAGAACAGGGTTCAGATCTTTTTGTCATAGGATCGCTATGAGTCGTGCTTGACTTGACCGTACCTAACAACAACAACAATTCAATATGGCAGCTATGTGGCTACTGAGCTCTTGAAATAGACCTAGTCTGAACTGAGTTGTACTGGAGGTATATAATGAATGTGGAACTTAAAATATTTACTGATAAGGAGTAAAACATTTGCTATTGAGCACATGGAATATACACCTTGTATGTACTAGTAAAAATACAGTCTTAAAATGAATTTTACCTGTCTCTTTTTACTCTGTTTTATATGGCTATGAGAAATTTTTAAATTAGATATGTGACTTGTATTATGTTTCTACTCAATAAAATCAGCCTTTAATACACTTTGTCTCTTTGTGAACTATAAAGGATTTTTACAAAGTTGTTATAAGTACCTTAGATGCAAGTATGTAATTAAAAGAATATGTCTTAATTGTAAGCTTAAAGGAATAATATCTCCTTTTAAAATGGGGGGGAAAGCATTTTGATGATGTTCTACAGTAGCATAGTATATAAATAAATAAAGAATGATGTGAGTAGATTTGCCCTAAAAATAGATCTCATTTTCCAAATTGAAGCCTAATGTCTTCCGAAACAATGCACTTGAAATTTCCCCCATGATAGGTAACTTGAGAAGTTAAAATAAAACAATTTTCCCAACTATTATGAGCAATGGTGTCTCTCCGGAGACTAAGGTGCATTTGACACAGGCCATGGTCTTCGCAATCACTTGTTATGCATCAAAGAGTTGGACAATGACCAAGGAGGATAGAAGGAGAATTGATGCCTTTGAGCTGTGGTGCTGGAGAAGAGTA
>NW_006399787.1:2033436-2053405 GCF_000299155.1 Elephantulus edwardii
CTGGATCATTTAATATTCTGCCCAAAGCATCCTTGATTACAGCAACTCTAGGTTTGAATCTGTTCTTCAGTTCCTTGAGCTTAAGAAATGCTGAGGGAGTCCGGCCCTTTTGATTTTCTGACTCTAGCTCCTCGCAAATTTCATTAGATACCCAAATCTCCTGAAGGAAATCACAGAGATTTCATCATAGTTTTAATCATTGAAGTAACAACCAGTTTGAATGTCCCAGTTCCTCCTATATCTCACACACAGGGCTGAATTTTCACAATGTTGTGATTTTTCTTTTTTCTGTTGTTGTTGTTTTTTTAATGTTGTGATTTTTCGAATTAAAAAGAAGTAAAACTTACTGTATGTATCTCTGAATAGCCTCTACTGTTATAAAATTGACAAATATTTTGACCAGCAAGACATCCTTCTCCATGTGTACTATATTCGTATCACAATGCCTGCTTACAATGACCTTGACTAAATAAAAAAAGATAACAATAAAACCACATAAGCATTTCCTGCTGGCAATCATTTCAATCAAAATGATAAACTAAAACCATATGTTTTTCCATTATACATGAAATAGTCTCAGTGTATCCATATGTAACCATGATGGGGTCATATTTACTTCCATTCATAATTATCAGAATTGCTTTAGGATTAAGTCCCTTTCTGGATTTGACTCAATTAGAAAACTTAGTTTCACAAGAAGAAAACGTCACTGGCAATGAGGATTTGTTATTTGCATAATTTATAAACATTTAAAAACATTTATCTGTTTTATTTCATTGAGAGAGGAAGAACAAGAGAGGAGAATTAATAAACATTGTATCTTCTATCATAACAAAGTAAAATTGGCTTTCAATAAGATTCAGGGGGAAAGTTCTGCTTTTTTAATTAATTTTAATAAAAATATAGAGAGTTTGGATTTCCATTCATTCATTGTTGCACTTTTCTCCCTGCCCACCCCTCCCCCCAGTACACTCTTCTTTCTTTGTCTTACAATCCCTCACCCCAGGTCCACTCCACTATGCAGCCTTCGTTTTAGACTCCTGTCATGACAATAATACCTAATCATATATCGCTTTTAAATAGTTTTATCCCTCATCTGTTTTAATGCAGTCTACATTATTTATCCCATCTTTCTCAGTCTTCCCCCAACCCCAATGTAAATCCTATTTTACAACAGTGGCACTATGTAGTATTTGTCCTTTTGTGACTGAGATATTTTGCTCAGCATAATGTCCTCCAGGGTCACCCATTTTGAATAATATTGCATGAGTTCCTTGTTTTTCAGTGCAGCATAGTATTCCATTGGGTGAATATACCACAGCTTCTCTATCCATTCATTTGTTGATGGGCACTTAGGTTGTTTTCAACTCCTTGCTATTGTGAACAAAGCTGTGAAAAACATGGGTGTAAAATTTCTGCTTTTTAAAGAACATAGATTTTTATATAGTAATCTGAGACTCATATTTTATATCAAAATCTGTGTTCTTTAAAAAGCAGAAATTTTTCTCTGAATTTTATTGCTATATTAGGTATTGGTGAAATGAGATGGATTGGTCTGCACATTTTGAATCAGATGATCATATGATCTACTATGCTGGAGATTAAAAGGTGAGGACAAACGAGATTGCCTTCATGGCTAAAAAGGTCATTTCTAGAGTCTTCTTGAAATACAATATTGTGAGTGACAGGATAATATCAATATATGCACAAGGAAGACTTGTTAATACCACCATCATTCATATTTATGCACCAAAGACCAGAGCCAAAGAGGAAGAAATAGTTGATTTCTACCAACTGTTGCAGTAAGAAATCAATTAAACATGTGACTAACATGCTTTAATAATAATGAGTGACTGGAATGCAAAAGTTGGGAACCAGGAAGCAGGCTCAATAGTCAGAAAACATGGACATGGTGACAGAAATGAGGCTGGGGAAAGAATTCTGAGCAATCAATGATTTATTAATGGAAAATACCTTTTGTAAGACACATAAACACAGGTTATATGCATGGATTTCACCTGATGGGATGCACAGAAATTAGATCAATTACCAATGTGGAAGGAATTGTTGGAAAATTCAATACCAGCAGTGAAAACTTCAAAGTAAAATTAAAGAGGGTCAAATCATATCCCCAGGAGTTAAAGTTTGATCTTGATTCTATTCTCCCCTGAATTTAAAAACCAACTCAGGAACAGGTTTGAGGCCTTGAACACTAATGAATGAAGACCCGATGAGCTATAGGAGATACTAAGCCTATCATCCAAGAAGAATGCTAAAGAAGAAGGAAAAAGAAAAGAACACAATGGATGTTAGAAGAAACCCTGAATATTGCACTAGTCTGCTGAGAAGCCAAAGCAAAGGGAAGAAGTCAAGAAGGTAAGGAGCTGAATAGAAGATTTCAAAAGGCAGCAGAGGAAGACAAAACAAACTATTATAATGAAATGTGCAAAGAGCTGAAGTTAGAATATCAAAAGGGCTGAACCTGCTCAACATTTCTTAAGCTGAAGGAACTAAAGAATAAATTCAAGTCATGAATTGCAATACTTAAGGATGCTATGGGCAGAATACTGAAGGATCCAGAAAGCATTAAAAGAAGATGGAAGGAATATAAAGAGTCACTGTACCAAAAGGAATTGGCTGACACAGAAGAATCTCAAGAAACAACATATGCTCAAGAGGTAATGGTGATGAAGAAGGAAGTACAGGTTGCTCTGAAGGACTTGGAAAAAAAAATAAAGACCCAGGAATTGATACCAATTGACATATTTCAACAAACAGATACTTCCCTGGACATGCTCACCGGGTTGTGTCAAGAAATCTGGAAGACAAATACCTGACCCACTGACTGGAAGAGATCTATATTTATTCCCATTGAAAAAAAAAAGGTGACCTGATAGAGTGTGCAAATTATTGAATTTCCACTAATATCACACACTAGCAAAATTCTGATGAAGATTATCCAGAAACAACTGGAACAGTACATTGACAGAGAACTACCAGAAATACAAGCTGGGCTTAGAAGAGGCTGGGTCACTAGATACATTATTGTCAATGTCAATGGATCTTGGCAGAAAGCAAAGAGTACCAGGGAAATGTCTATCTTTGTTTCATTGACTATGCAAAGGCTTAGTCTTAGACTGTGCAGATCACAACAAATTGTGGCCAATCTTGAGGAAAATGGGAATTCCAGAACTCTTGATTGTGCTTATTTGAAACCTATTCTTAGACCAAGAAGCAGTCCTCCGAACAGAGCAAGGAAAACACTTCATGGTTCAAAATCAGGAAAGGTGTGCGTCAGGGATGCATCCTGTCTTCATACCTTTTTTCAATCTATATGCAGATCAGAACGTTAAGGAAGCAGGGCTTTATGAGGAAGAATGTGGCATAAAGATTGGAGGAAGACTCATTAACAACCTATGTTATGCAGATGACACAGTCTTGCTTACTGAAATTGAGGAGGACCTGAGGCACTTGCTGCAGAAGGTCAAGGTGTATAGTCTTCAATATGGATTGAAGCTCAACATCAAGAAGACAAAGATTCTCACCACTAGGCCAATTGGCAGCACCATGATAGATTGGAAAGAGATTGAGGTTGTTAACAATTACAGCTTGCTCAGCTCCACAATCAACACTCTTGGCACCGGCAGTCAGGAAATTAGAAGATGAATTGCATTGGGAAAATCTGCTCTTAGGGACCTCTCCAGATTACTGAAAAGCAACAATGTCAGTCTATAAACTAAGGTGTGCCTAATCCAGGCCATGATGAGAGGCTAGACAATGACTAAGAACGACAGAAGAAATCAAGACCTTTGAGTTGTGGTGCTGGAGAGGAGTCTTGAACATACTATGGACTGCCAAGAAAACAAATAAGTCTGTTTTGGAGAGTGGGAAACCAGGTTTCTCCTTGGAGGCTCAGATTTTGAAGCTCTGTCTCACACACCTTGGGCACATGGCCAGGAGGGGCTGGACATCATGCTCAGAAGGGTGGAAGGACAGCGCACGAGAGGAAGACCCTTGGATGAAATGGATTGATACACTAACTGGGGAGATGGGAGTTGATGTATCCGAATTAGTGAGACTGGCTCAGGACAGGGCAGTTTTCAGAACTGCTGTACATAGTGTTGTTATGGGTTGCAGGTGATTGACGGCACATAACAACCTCCACCACCCACAACAACAACATCCGGGGTTCAATCCTTGAGGTTAAAAAAACCACCAAATCCTGGTGCATTCTGGTGGCCTAGTGGCAAGAAGCTGCACTGCAATCCCAGAGGTGTGCAGTTCAAAGCCATGAGATACTCTGCTCGAGAAGGAGGGACCATCTCCTCCTGTACCAGTCAGATCCAATTTGATGGTACACACACAGAAATAATGAAAAAACAAACAAAACCAACTCAGAACCCAAAAACTCACTACTAAATAGGATTTAACTAAAAGGAATATATTTTTTCCCCTTGAAATTAAGTGATAGTAATTCTGAGATATTTTAGGTTAGATAAGAGGGAGGAAAAAAAGAACTCAGTCTATTCTGCTTGAACATCAGAGAGCAGACAAGCTCTCTTGAAAGTTCACACTGGAATTACAGTGACCTTGTTTTTGTCCAGTTTGTATTTGCAGTTAACATGCTCCAGTAATTGCAGGTACTGTTTCTAGCACTAATGAGCAACATTCCTTAAACGTCTAGAGCTGTACATTGTGACAAAGCTGCGTTTGTGTGGGCCTCTCACTAAACCAGCATACAGTACCCAATTGCCAGCACATACCTCCCCCCTTGCCCCCGACAGTACACAGGGGCCAAAGGGCAGTGTTAAGAATTTGTATAGTATGAAATTATTTGTAGGTAGTTCTAGTGGATTATTTTTCTAAAGTGGATGCTTGGAAATTCCAGACCATGTTGGACTGTCTCAACAACTCTGTGTAACAGAAAGCTGGCAAGAACAGCAAGGCTCTGAGTATGTTTTTAAAACTGAAAGGCCACATTATTACTTTTTCTCCTGCTTTTGAAAAATGGTAGCCCTTTTGATCGGCCGTATGTTACCAGGTTTGCTACTTATTAATTTTATTAAAGACTTTTTTCTTCCTATTTCCCCAGCTCTTAAACATGCATCTCGGAAATCCAATGTCTCTGTAAACCTTCATTAAGATGAATAAAAATTTTAAAAAATGCATCTTGTTTCGCTCCCATAAACTGTCTTTTTCCATGTCCCTGGAGTCCTGAACTTTGTCTTCACAAACACAATCTGCCTTCATTCCTGAGCTGATTTTCCAAGATAAATCAAATATAGGCCTTGCTCAATTTCTAGGTTGACTGGATTCCAAAGATTGATTGTGAATCTGTTTCATGGGATTTTGAATGTATTTTTCCAGAAGGGTGGTCAAATTCTCAGACTGGACCTCAAAAGTCATATCAGCCTGAATGCAGGAGGATGTGGTGAGCTCTCCCACTACCCTGATTGCAGGGCTAATTTTAGACAAAAGTTTTAAATACACAGCCCTCTTACCCCTCGCCTACCCATACACACCTTTTTTTACACCTCTCTATGATCTTTCCTCTAGCTTCATGGTGCTCATAGTACATATAGCCCTCACCCATTTGTAAATCAGCTTAATCTCCAAACATCATGTTCTTCAAAACGGCCCATGTCACCTTATGCCCATTATCTGACTGTTGATAGTCTCCAATGTTTGGGAAAGAAAATGGAATTGATTCACACTATTAAATAAGGAGAAATTATGGTACATTCATACAATGGAATACTACACAGCACGCAGGAGCAATGATTTTGTAAATTATTACCTAACTTTGGGGAAATTGGAGAGAATTATGCAGAGTGAACTAACTCAGTCCCACAAGAATAAATACTGTATAAAACCACCATTGTAGAATGAGTATAAGGATCCAAGGAGAGGAAGGAGGGAGGGTGGAAGCAGAGGGATGAGGATGTGCGTGTGGGAGGGGATTAATCATGGGCTTGTACAATTTGATGGGCAGGGTGAGGGAAAGTGGAAGAATCTGGCCTGAAAAACAATGTATTTGAAATTTGTAAATAAACTAGTATAAATAAATAAGAAACTCAACAGGGAGCTCTGGTGACGTGGTCTATAGGGAGCTGCCCTCCTAACCCAAAGAGCACAGTTGTGCAGCTTTGATACCAGCAGCATCTCCAGAGGAGAAGGATGGGCAATCTCCCTCCTCCCATGCGATCAATTTACAGCTTCAGAGACCTAGTCGAGGGTCAGGGACTTGGTTCCAATTTCAAGGCAATTGGTTTCTCTGTTGAAACTGAAATTCTTAATTTACTCCAAAAAGAGTCTTAGGCAAGGTGAAGTGAAAATGTTCTTTCAGGAATAACAAGACATGAAGTCACTTGTTGTTGTTGGGTACCACAGAGTTGGAACCAACCCACAGCTGACCCTCCAGAGGGTTTTCAGAGGCAGTTAATTGCACGAAAGGTGTCACTTATTGCAAAAAACTGTTGAGTAGGTTTCACGAACTAAGCTTTGCATTTGTGAGAATAGTGTGGCAGAGAGTGATGTTTCAACATGGAGTTGTTATGAGTCCTAGTCTACTCGATGACAACTGACAACAAGCTTTGTGTTAAATAAGAGAAGTAAGAGAGAACTACACCCGTTAATGGGGAAGATTGT
This sequence comes from Elephantulus edwardii, assembly GCF_000299155.1. NCBI lineage: Eukaryota > Metazoa > Chordata > Mammalia > Macroscelidea > Macroscelididae > Elephantulus > Elephantulus edwardii. The sequence goes on from NW_006399787.1 coordinate 2,040,085, forward strand.
ACAGAACACAGTAAGCTCTAATGTAGAGAACAGTACAATGTAATATTCAGGGTGTTCAAACTTCCCAGACAAAATGACACAAAAGTTGACACTTAAAATGCCAATTAGATTTTGTGCATGGAAAAGGGGCATTTTATGCAGATAGAGCCGAAAGTACAAAATGAAAATTTGAAGAAGAAACTTCGTTTATTAGTTGTTGTTGTTTGTTGTCAGGTCAGAACTAATCCAAAGCTGACCCTCCAGTGGGTTTTTAGAGACAGTGAGATTGGCTCAGAATAGAGTAGGGCTCAAAGCTCTTGTGCATAGGGCAATGAGTCATAGTTGACTGGGATGGCACATAACAATAATGCAAAAACAACAGTATTAGAATGTTGAAGGAAAATGTGGTGTGTCTGGGGAACAGTAGTCAGCTGAGCATGAGCTAGAAGCTCGGGCTCATTAAGGGAAACGGACAGAGATGAAAACTGGCCCTGGCCATAACTCCATCCTCAGAAATGCGCACTGTCTATATAGGCAGTGCTTTGTAATTTCTCACTTCCTTGATTTCATCACCGTCTTTAAAACAAGTAATAATTTTATTGTGGTTTTGGTGCAGGTTTACATAGGGGTTTGGGTTTCCATTCAACAATTTCTAAATAAAATTTCCAGTGATATTCGTTACATTCTTGACAATGCATGAACACCCTCATTATTTCCACTGTAGCTGCTCTGTTTCCTTCCTTCACTTCTAGGCCAGACATTCTCAAAACATTGGATTTGACATTTTCTCAACAACTTTGAAGCAAACGGCAGAAGAGACCTTGACCAAGGAGTTGTGGAGGCCTGATACTGTATCAATTCATCTCATCCAGGGTCTTCCTCTCCTGTGCTGTCCCTCTACTCTTCGGAGCATGATGTCCTTCTTTAAGGTCTGGTCCCACCTGGCCATATGCCCAAAGTATGCAAGATGGAGCTTCAAAATCCTAGCCTCCAATGAGAAACTTGGTTTTACCCTCTCCAAGACAGACCTATTTGTTTTCTTGGTGGTCTATGGTTTGTTCAAGACTCTTCTCCAGCACTACAACTTGAAGGCATCAATTCTTCTACTATCATTAGTGATTGTCCATACATCTGATGCATAGCAAGTATTGTGAAGAACATGGCCTGGATCAGGTGCACCTTAGTCCCTAGACTGACATCATCATTGCTTCTCAGTACTCTGAAGAGGTCCCTGGCAGCAGATTTTCCCAGTGCAATTCATATTAAGACTGCTGGTGCCAAGAGTACTGATTGTGGAGCTGAGCAAGCTGTAATTGTTAACAATTTCCATCTCTTCTACATCTATAATGGTGCTGCCAATTGGCTCAGTGGTGAGAATCTTTGTTTTTTTGATGTTGAGCTTCAATTCATATTGAAGATGACAGTCTTTGACCTCCTGCAGCAAACGCATCAGGTACTTCTCAGTTTCAGCAAGTAAGGTTGTGCCATCTGCATAACATAGGTTGTTGATGAACCTTCCTCCAATTCTGATACCAGATTCTTCCTCATAAGTCCCTGTTTCCCAAATGATCTGTTCTGCACATGAATTGAAAAGGTATGGAGACAGAATGCATCCCTGAAGTACTCTGACGTTTTGTAATGGCAACATTAAGAAGCTAATACAGCTTCTTCACTTACTTCTGTAAATTCACGCTGCTTACAGTGTATTGAAGCCTAGGTTCCGTTTCCTTATCTCCTTTCTTTCCCATCTCCTCTGCCATGGAAATTTGAGGTGACATTCACATGTTGATTTCCAACACACATCAAACACTGCAATGATGTTTGGATTAAACCAAAATCTTCTCCAGTCTTGAAAACCATACACTTGAAATTGAATATGAATTTTAGATTGACGATAATTACTTTCCCTCTTCTTTTTGTTCCCTCTTGCCAAAACACAGACTATTCTCCATCATTTTATTTTTCCCTCCAACTCTCCAACTTCTTTGCCAGCCTCAGGTTTTCTGAGATATTCTTTATAAAAAAATAAAACACATAAAAATAAATTCTAGATAAACTGTAGAACTTCATGGAAAAAAACCTCAATGCTTACCAAAATCAAACAGATTTAGGTTGTTTGCTTTAAAAAACCCCCAAAACACAATAGCATGGGATTTAGAAAGGTTTTTGTTTATATAAAGACTCATTATGATCTTAACACCCTGATCCAGAGAATTTCTGTATTCATATGTAAATAGATTCTAAAAGCTCTAACCTTAACACTAAAATAGCCAGTTTATGGAGTTGAAATGAAAATTAGAACCAGGTGAAGCTTTATTTTTAAGAAATAGCTGATTTCAAACACTGCTAAACTTCAAGTATACATCCTATTCTTCTAGTCCGTCTTTGGTTTCTTGCTGTCCTTAAAGTTGGACAAAACTCTCTGTGTGAAGATCCACATCTTTGGAAAACATTTAGGAAATTACTTTTTGAGATTGTCTTCCACTAACACACCATGACTGAAGAAACTATGATCAATCTCCAAGTCATTTTTTGCCTCCTACTTGGTGTGGGAATCCAAGGACTAAGTCTATCAGATCCAGTTTTTTTACAACCTCTGCCTCTTTCCAATGAAAATGGACAATTAGGCGTGTTGAAGAGTGTAGTAGCATTGAGTGTAAATGCCATTGTTAAATGAAGCCCTTAGAACTTGTCCAGACAAGTCTATGGGGTCTGCCAAGGAATGAGATAAAGACAAGGCTACAGTGGAGAAAGAAACCACTGAAGACTAATTTTCAGAGTTCTCCCTGGTATTTTCATGTATGTTAGCTCCTTTATACTTTCTCCTGGAGTCCTGGTGGCTTAGTGGTAAGGAATTATGCTGCCAATTCGAAGATATGCGTTTTGAATCCACCAGCTGCTTTGCAAGAGAAAGATGGACAAACTCCTTCTGTTTGATTTACTGCCTCTGAAAACCTGCTGGAGTGTCAGCTCTGGGTGTCTTCCAGCTGATAGTACACAAAAACAACAACAATATTCTAATATTCACCAGAAATTATTTTACTATTCAACAGAAAGATACTTGTTTTTTGGCTGTACATTATCTAGGATCTTCAATTTCACAGATGAAATGGATGGGAATTCATGGGTGGGAATCAGTGAATCAAGCAAGAACTCTAATGGTTAAGCTGCTGACCCTTAAATGCAGCTCATCTTACCACCTTTGACAGAGATGCAACATCCTTAAAGGTAGAAGTTCTCATGTCCCTGCAGAAGATCACACTGTGAGTAAATGAAAACAGCTCTTTCTCAAGAGAGAACTGGGGAACTTTGACATAAAACAGATCTCCAATAACTTTTGGACTACAAAAACACGCAATAAGATATAGAAGATAGTTTAGAAGATGCTGCATTTCTCAAATTAAGATGGATTTTACAGACCCATCGTTCATGAGTCTGTTAATTTTAATCCTAAACTGAGGATTAGCACACATTTTTCCCCCTTCCCCAAATCACTGTAAAGTGGAAATTATCCCACAAACATCATCACCCAGAAGGTTAATTTATCAAATTTTTTAAATCAAGATTCTACATTATCCCAAATAAATCAAAGTAAAGGTAGATCGTGCCAGACCACTAAACAATGTTCTCTTGGACTCCGAAATCAAAACCCAAATTAACCACAAACCATCAAGTTGATTTTGATTCATAGTGGCCCTAGAGGACAGAGTAGAACTGCCCCGTAGGGTTTCCAAGTCTGTGAATCTTCACAGAAACAGATCGCCACATCTCTTTCCCATGGAATGGCCAGTGAGTTCAGACCACCCAACTTTTGGTTAGCAGCCAAGCACTTAATCACAAACTACCAGGGTTCCTTGAGGTTCTGTGTACTGTGGAATTGGAATAAAGCAGAGTTTACCATCTGGTGGCTTTTCAGAGGTATTAACTGTTCAGGAGATTGCCTATCTTTCTCCTGCTAACCAGCTGGTGGACTCAAACCATGTACTTTTGTGTTTGTAGCACAATTCCTTATCACTGAGCCACCAGAGTAAATATCAGTCTTTGAGCTACATGTGTGGTCTGTTATAAAAGTGAATCTTGGAGAGTGGAACACAGGCTCTATTGCTCACTGGCTGTGTGGCCCTGCTAAATAATTTACTTTCTGGAGCAAGTTCACAGTGCTCATTACTCAGAATATGTGGAAAATAAAGACTGGCAATACACTTTCATTGGCTTAACAATTCCTATAAAATAAGGTGCATTTGTTTGCCTCTGTAGCAGCAATAGTTTTCACAATGGCTCTTATTATTCCTTTACAGCATAAGTACAGCATCTTATTTTTTAAAACTAGGAGAAGTTTCCATTCATCTATTTTCTTCTCACTGTTATGCTTGGAAGTCTGATCATAGATTGGGGCTTCTAGAATTGTTCCTAGTTTTTTTCCGATAAATTTTATAGTCTTTGGTTTTACTCCTTGGTCCCTGATCCACCTTCAGTTGGTTTTTGTGTTAGGTGTTCGGTGTGAGTCTTGATTAAGTTTTCTGCAGGAGGTTTTCTAATTTTGCCAGCACCATTTATTAAATTTATTCTTGTTTCCCCATTTAATTGATTTTGCCTCCTTGCAAAATAATTAGTTGACCGTGGATAGATGAGCTGATTTCTGAGATCTCAGTTCTATTCCATTGATCTATGTGTCTTTCACTGTACCAATACCATGATGTCTTGATCACCACAGCTGTGTAGAAAGATTTGAGATCAGAGTAATACTTTGCTTATTTGAGGTCTCTTTTTATTCCAGAGAAAATGTAAAATAGCCTTTTCCATCTCATTGAAGAATAGAATTGGTATATCTGTAATGGGATTTCACTGAACTTGTGGATTACTTTTGGTAGAATTGTCATTTTCATCATATTAAGTTTTCCTGTCCATGAGCATAGTATGTTCCTCCACTTCTCTAGGTTTCTTTTTGTCTCCTGCAGTAATGTTCTGTGATTTTCTTTGTACAGTCTTTTGTTTTTCTAGTTTGACATGTTCCTAAGTATTTAATCTTATGATTTATTGTTATGTGCTGCTGAATTACCTTCAACTCATAGGAACCCTATGAACAACAGCTCTGAAGCCTGCCTCATCCTGAATCAATCTCACTGATTCAAATACACTTATCCCTATTACTCCAGTTACTGTGTCAATCCATCTCATCCACGGTCTTCCTCTCTTGCACTGTCCCTCCATCTTCCCGAGCATGATGTCCTTCTGCAAGGACTGATCCCTCCTGGCCATGTGCCCGAAGTATGTCAGACAGAACTTCAAAATCCTAGCCTCCAATGAGAAACTTGGTTTCATCCCCCTGAAGACAGACTTATTTGTTCTCTTGGTGGTCTCTGGTACGTTCAATATTCGTCTCTAGCACCACAGCTCTAAGGAATCGATTCTTCTTCTGTCATCCTTAGTCATTGTCCAGCTCTCTGACACATAATTACTGTAATTGATACTGTTTTCCTTAGCTTCATTTCTATGTTCTTTGTTACTGTAGAGAAATCCAACTCAAATCCCTATGCACATCAAAAACCTTTTCCAACAGCATAAAAAGGAATCTCACAGACTGGGAAAATATTTTTTTAATTGTTTAATTATTATTATTAATTTCAGTGAACATCTACAGAGATTTTGGAATTCCATTCATTCATTGTTGCACTTTTCTTCCCACTCACTCACCCCCACCCCCACCCCAGTTGGCTCCTCTCCTTGAAAAACAAAACTCCTTCATTGATACACAACCCCCCCCACACACACACATCCCCACTCCCACCCCAAGAATACTCAGGGGGGGAGAGAGAGAGAGAGAAACACACACGTGCTGCTGGGGAACCCTTGTCCCAACTTGATCCCCCTCTACACAGAGAATCTCACATCCTTGACACCATTTCCAGCCAGTCTCCTTGAGAAAGACAAGGGGCTTAGAGACCCCATCTTGTCATGTGCCATTAATAAAGTACAATGTACTAAACAAACAAAGAAATTTCATATGATCCAGCTATCCTACCACTGCGAACATAGCCTACAGAAACCAGAGCTGCAACTCAAGCAAATATATGAACCTCCATGTTTATTGCAGCATTCTTTATAATAGTGAAGAGATGGAAGACATTCTCACTAGCCTATGCTAAAAAATTGGTAGACAGCTACCTGGCCAACTGGCTGGAAGAGATCTATTCTTTGTTGTAATTCCAAACCAAGGTTATCTAAGAGAATGTGGAAATTATGGAATAATATAATTAATGTAATAAGAAAGTGAAAGTCTTGCTAAAGATGATTTTAAAATTACTAAAACAGTTCATTTACAAGGAATTACCAGAAATTCAAGCTGGATTCAGAAGAGGCCATGCTATTAGGAATATCATTGCTGATGTCATACGGCTCTTGACTGAAAGCAGAGAATACCAGAAAGATGTTTACTTGTGCTTTATTTACTATGCATAGTCATTTGATTGTGTGGCTCATAAAGTAGCTGATTTTCAGAACACTTAATTGTGGCCATGCCAAATCGGTACCTAGACCAAGAAGCTATGGTCCAAACAGAGCAAGGGAACACTGGATGGTTTAAAATAAGGGAAAGGATGCATCAGAGCTGTATTTTTTTGCTCCTCCATAACTATTCAGTCTGCATACTGAGAAAAATCACTTGACAAGTTGGACTAGATGAACAATGTTTTGTTTAGAAACCAAGAAAAATCAAAATAGTCTTGAAGAAGAAGGTACTTTTCTCAAAATATATTAAGATTTCCTATAAAGTCCTCCAAATTCTGTGACCTCATGATATCCCCCCTTACCCATCCTTAGCCCCCCTCTTCCATCCTATTCTCCCTTTGGACTTCTGTACACATCTTACTAGTTATTCTTCTACTTTTACAATAATGATTTTATGTAGTATTTGTACTTTTGAGATTGAGTTAGTTCACTCAGCATAACGCTCTCCAGTTTCTCCCATGTTGTATAGTATTTTTTGAAATCTTTGCTCCTGAGTGCTACATAGTATTCCATCATGTGAATGTAACACAATTTTTTCAATCCATTTGTTTGTTTATGAACGTTTCTGCTCTAACCTTTTCTCTGCTTTTGTGAATACCACTGCTATGAGCATTGGTATACAAGGAATTAGGAAAGATCCAGTGAGGATCTGATGGAGTAGGTATAGATCAATAGTGATTAATTTTATAAAACACAATGTATGGGAATGACCATTTGAAAGACAACGTGAATAAAAGAATGTTTGAAACACAGTATATGTAAATAAAACACAGCCTATACTAATTTGTATGCAAACCATTAATTAAAAAGAAATACAAATTAAAATTTTAAATTTGGAAATAAAACAAATTTATAAAGTCATAATAAACTAAACCAATATGGTTTTCATGCAGGCACAGAAAGTAGATGCATAAGAATAGACCAGAAAATTCAGTACAGATAGAATTTGTGGGTTATGACAACAAGATCACAAAAAAAAAACTGATGGCAAAGAATAAAACTGCAACCCAACTAAATATTCATTCCAGTCATACAAAGATCTGTGAAGTAATAAAAAGATGAAGAAGTGAATATTTTGTGGAAAAAATAAGTTAAAATCAATGGAAAATATCAGTAGTTCTTACTCTACTCGGTAAACACGTAAGGTTTTTGAGGGTATCTGGAAATAGGAATCTCAGAGTGTCAGATGATGAGGATGGCACAGGACAGGGAAGGGTTTAGATCCACATTTTATAGGGTCGCTGTGAGTTGCAGTCGACTTGAGGGCACCTAACAACCACAACCACAATACTAGCAACACTCTTGGGAGGAGTGCTCTGGTGGTGCAGTCCCCACGGAGCTGCACTGCTAACCCCAAAGCAGCACTTCTTGGGCAGTTTGAATTCACCAGCATCTCTGAGAGGAGACTGGGCAACCTCTTCCTGTGCGATCTACTGCCACTCTTAAACCATTTGCCCAGTTAGTTGTGAGTTGGTGCTGACTTGCTGGCAGAGAGAAAGAGAGAGACTCGTGGGAGTAAATTCTGGTATAAGTAGTATAATGAAAAAGTTGGCAATATTGTGAAATTGACGTTAACTACATAACAGCCCCAAAGTACTCTTGCTCTTGGACATATCTCCATTTCCGTTGAGTGCCTTCCAACTCATAATGACACTTAAGGAAAAGTAGGATTTCCTGATAAGTTTTCCAGGGTTGAAATCTTTATGAAGCCAACTGCTGTATCTTCCTCTCAGGCAGTGACTGGTGTGTTCAAAGCACTGACCTTTTTGTTAGTATCCAAGCGCTTAAGTGCTGCATTATTAGGGCTCATTTTCTGGGTCCAAACTCCAAGGAAATGGCCACATAGTAACATAAATAAGGACGCATGGAAATTTTCATTGCATTGCTTGCAGTTACCAGCTTTTGCTATTAGGTCCCTGCAGCTGACTCTGAAACATAGCGCCCCGTGCAGATAGAGAGGTGCCCAATCCTGCATCATCTCATGGTCTCTTCTGTGCTTACACCTATTGTATACATTTCAAAAACAGGGCTCATCCACAAAATAGATCAGACTTATTTGAAAAAACTAACTTATTAATTTTGAGCTGGAATAAACTCATACTTGATCCTCCACTGTGTTTTGGGAGGCTGTAAATCAGATGGGTGGAGATGGTCCATGGTTCTCCTGAGGAGACACTGGTGGATTTGAACCACCAGAGAGGCACCACCTTTGGGTTTGGAGCTCAACTTCCTATTAACTATGCCACTGGAGCTCCCTCAGATTTAATTACATGATGAAATGCCTCACAGCTAGCTAGAATGAGTTAGATTACCTACAGCAACATTCGTTTCTCTCAGAACTGATATCTAAGGTCAACAAATCAAACTATGGAAGGTTACACAAAATAGATGACTATTTTTTAAAAGTGAAAATGAAACCATAAACCTGCAGTACTTACTAGGGCGTTCTGCTGGCCTACTGGTATGAAGCTGCGTTGCAATCCCAAAAGCACATGTTTCAAATCCACCAGTCACTGTGTGGTAGAAGGATGGGCAGTCTCCTTCCCTGTGATTTTACTGCCTCTGAAAACCCACTGAAAGGTGAGCTGTGGGTCAGTCCTGACTCGATGGCACACAGCAAGAAAGTACTTGTGGATGTGGGCTTCCGTGATAAAGTAACAAAGCAAATAAGTGGAAGTGCACACATGCAGTAAAGTTAAAATATATAGAAAAAAAGGAAATGGAATTGGAACCAAGAGATAGAGAGAGGTTAGACTTTATTTCTTGAAGGTGATCTCTGGATTGTTCATTGTGGTATTTATTGTTGTTGTTGTGTACCTTCAAGTCAGAACCAACCCACAGCTGATCCTCTGGTGGGTTTTCAGAGGCAGTTAATCCCATCGGAGGAGACTGCCCATCCTTCTTCTACAGAGGAGCTGGTGGATTTGAACCACATGCCTTCAGGATTGCAGTGTAGCTTCTTGCCACTTGGTTACCAGAGCTCCTTTTATAGTATACTGAGTATGTTTTTGCATATAAAATATTCTATGAGAAAGACACTGCTGTATTAAGTACTGTTGAGTAGACTATGACTTATAGCAACTCTATAAGCTGCCTGCCTAAGCCCTGCCCTATGCTGTCCCATCGTCACCATCTCTACCTTGTTCAAGCTCTTTGTTACGGTTATTGTGTCAATCCATCTTGTTGAGGGTGTTCCTCTCTTTGACTGACTCTCTATGTTTCCCAGCATGATGTCTTTTCCCAAAGACCATCCCCTTTCTAACAACATGCCTAAAGTGTGAGACACAAAGTTTCATGAGAGAGAAGATCCAATTAATACAGAGTATAGCTAGCACATGAATAAATGTGACCTACAAATCAGATGATGCTATTAAAAAGCATAAAAACTACAGAAATTCCTCATTTCTTATATCCTGAACAAGATACTGTTTTTTTCTGTTTGTTGTTATGTGCCGTCAAATCACCTGCAACCCATAGCGACCCCTAGGTACCATAGCTCTGAACCCTGCTCTATCCTGAGCCAACTTTATTGTCTCTGACACACCCGCCCCATTACCCCCATCACTGAATCAATCCATCTCCTTGAGGGTCTTCCTCTCTTGTGCTGTCGCTCCATCCTCCCAAGCATAATGTCCTTCTCCAAGAACTGGTTTATCCTTCTAACATGCCCAAAGTATGTCAGACAGAGCTTCAGAATCCTTGCCTCCAAGAAGCAGTCTGGCTTCACCCTTTCCAAAATGAACCTGTTTGTTCTCTTAGTAGTCCATGGTATATTCAATACTATTTTCCAGCACCACAGCTCAAACGCATCAACTCTCCTCCTATCATCCCTAGTCATTGACCAGCTCTCTGATGCACAGCATGTAATTGTGAAGACCATTGCTTGGATCAGATTCATCTTAGCCTCCAGACTGACATCGTTGCTCTTCGGTACTCTGGGGATGTCCCTGATAGCAGACTTTCCCAATGCAATTAATCCTTTGATTTCCTGGCTGCTGGTACCAAGAGTGCTGATTGTGGAACCAAGCAAGCTAAAGCTGTTAAAAGTCTCAATCATTTCACTGTCTACTATGATGCTACCAATAGGCCAGTGGTGAGAATCTTTGTTTTCTTGATGTTGAACTTCAATCCATATTGAAGGCTGGAGTTCTTGACCTTCCTAGCTCCTCAAATTACAAGGCAATTAAAAGACCTTTTATATCAGAAGACACAAAGCATGATCATATTGACAAAATTCTAAAAATCTGAGACTGGAGAAGCAAATAATTGTAACGTAATGCTTTGTCTGAGCTGATAAAAAATTTTGCCCACACAGTCATATTTAATGTGGGCTCAGCTACTATTTGTTTCAACTTTATTTTCATTCCTTTGTTAGCAATGAATTCTATGTCCACTGTTTGAGGATGGTTCTGGAGGAAAAGAATTCCAGAAGTGAGGATGATGAGGCTTTTCTTCATATGCTTCGGGCACGTCATCAGAAGGACCAGTCATTGGAGAATTCATTGCTTTGTTCTCTTGTCTATAAGGTCACTATGATTCATTCAGAGACAGCCTGAGTGTACTGAAAAACAACACACTACTGCTGAGTCCGCTCCACCTTGTAGCCACCTATGTGTATGTATAACACAATAGCTGGCTTGTTTTGTTACTATGTGCCATCAAGTCGACTACGACTCATAGTGACCTTGTGAACAATAGTTCTGAACCTTGTCCTATCCTGAGCTAAGCTCACCATCTCTGATACACCTGACCCGTTGCCACAGTCACTGTGTCAATCTATCTCATCCCGGCTCTTCCTCTCCACTGCTATACTATATAAATTATAAACATGCAAAACTAGAAACGAAAAAATTGCCCATTTTTCAAAGTGGCAAGTAAAACTCCTAATGCTTTTCTGGTTCTCAGAATCCACTGCACTTTGGATATTTGCTGCAAAATATTGGACTTATTAGAAAATACATACAGAAATAATATTGGTCTATTATAAATATTGCTTACAGATTTGTTTTTCAAAATATGGCACTGGTGTGCACATTATAGCCTGTTTACTCTGGGCCCTGTTGTGGGCAACTGTTTGCAGTATTGAGGTAATAAACTGATAGAGATTAAACAACAGACACAGATTCTAATATAATTCATATGCCCTTGAACCTTGAACCCTTGAAGGGCTACAAGTATTGAGTCAACAAGGAATAATTGGGAAAAAGACTAAATTAACAACAGCTAAGAATTCTAACTAATATGAACTCTGCCTGAGATAGTTATGAACTTTTGGATTAAAATTCAGTGATAATTCTTCAATTGCAATATTTTTGTATGTATTAATTGATGTCAGGATAGCCTGGTGAGACAAGTAGGGCAGAGACCACCATCTTAATTTTAAAAATAAGCAAAGGTTTTAGGAAGGTGAACAACACGCTCACAGAGAATGTTCTAACAGAGAATGTCAGCCTCACCTCCACCACGCCTCCCCTCGGATGTTTTGACTCATACACTGCCTTGATCTTTTTCTTCCAGCTTTGCTTTTTAAAAGAAACGTTCTCTTTTAGAATAGTTTTCATTTTAACAGGAAAAAATTGTGGCAGTAGTACAGGCCATTCCCATTATACATCACACCCATTTTCTCTTACTAGTAACATCTTACATTAGTTTGGCACATTAGCGACAGTTAAAGAACTAATAGTGTTATGTTGCTTAAAGTGTGGATTTTTGTTAAAAAAGCACTATCAGTTCTTTAACTAAATTCCATAGCTTTTATCTACTATCTTGTTCTGTTCCAGGATCCCATCCACTATGCCACATTCCATTTTGTCATCCTGTTTCCTTAGGCTGCTCATGGTTCTGACAGTTTCTCTAACTTCCCTTGTAGTTTGTGACCTTGACAGTTTTGAGGGGTACTAGAAACCACATTGCTTCTTTGAGGCAAGGATTTTGAAACCCTGTTGTGAATACTTTGAGCATGTTGCCAGGTCAGGATTCAGAGCTTTTGTTCATAAAAGGTCACTGTGTGTCTTAGTTGAATCGATGGCACATAACAACACAACAGCATACACATACAATAGTATGTATCTACAAAACACAGACATGCAGGCATATTTTAGAGCACTGATTGGAGCACACAAGACAAATCTGTAGACGACTTCACAAGAAGAAATGGGATCTTGGTGTTGCAGTGGGTAAAGTACTTGGATGCTAACTGAAAGTCCAAACTCATCGGTCACTTTATGGGAGAAAGAGGTGGGAATCTGCTTTCATAAAGATGACAGCTGTGGAAATTCTGTGACGGAAGTCCTACTCTGCCCAACGGGATGCTGTGTGTGACTCAGTGTCAACTAGACGGTAACTCGCTCATTGAGTGGATACATACTGGCTTGACTCTTGGTCATTTCTTCACTCTTAAGAAAGCTTTATTCTCCTTGAATGAGTTTTTGGTGTTTGTTTCCCCCCCTACTCCTTGTGGATAAGGATGCTGTACATGCTGAACATGTCTCAGCAGAGGAGGAAACAGAGCAGGTACCTTGGAGAAAGGTCAGATAAAACTGTTCCTTTGTGGAAACAGACGGGAAGAAAACAGGCCAACAAAGTTAGGCTTCAACTTCTTATTTCCATCCATCAACGAAAGACCAGATACCAAGTTTACTGCATCTCTTTTTCTAAAGGTCTAGAATGGCTTATTTTTGCTTTTCCTCTGAAAAGATAATATGTTTTGCTTGATCTACCAATAACATGGTGATGAAGGAAGAAGTTCAGGCTGATTTGAAGGAAATAGCGAAAAAATAAGGTCCCAGGAATAAATGGTACACCAATTGACATATTTCAGCTAACAGATGCTGCC
>NW_006399787.1:2054665-2060239 GCF_000299155.1 Elephantulus edwardii
ACAGAGCAGATTTTAGGGCTGTTGTACATAGGGTCGCTATGAGTCAAAAGCGACTCGATGGCACGTAACAACAACAACAACAACCACCAGTAACATCTTTGGATGATTTTGCTTCTCTCTCATAGTGTAAATAAGCAAGACAGAATGTAAAGATAGATTGAGGAGACAGATGAGGAATTATTTGTCTTTCTCATTTACATTTTGTAACTGACAATAATCCCCTCTCCCTTTCTTCCCCCATGGGGCATGACATGGGGCGTGGGATACTTTAGAAACTTGTTCACATTTTGGGTTGTTGTTGTTCTGTGCTGTTGAGGGATTCAGAATCATAGTGAACTTATGTTGTTGTTGATGATCACAGTCAGGACAAAACCAACTCATACCTGACCCTCCAGTGGGTTTTCAGAGGCAGTAAGTCACATGGAAGGAGGTTGTCTATCTTTTGCCCATGGAACAGCTGGTAGATTTGAACCACATACCTTTGGGTTGGAAGTATAATTCCTTACCCTGTGTAATACTTAAGAAATAAGTGAAGCAAAATGGAAAGACTCCCTTTTGACTCGTGGAAAGAAAAGGATGAGGGAGAGTAAAATAGAGAAAAAGATGGCGGAAGGGTGAGAATGTAAGAGGCTATGAATCAATTCAATCCATCAATCTGACATAGAAGAACAGGGGAAAAAAATTTTAGTTTCAGCAGAACCAATGAAGTCTGAAAAGTATACTTGGAAGATGATAAAGTCAGTGAGAATAAAGCTGTTTTCTTTTTCCAGCAAGTCCATGTGGAACCCAGTTTCTTTGCTCAAAAAGCTTAGGGCAAAGTGTTCTTAGCTCATTTAGGTGGTTGTGATTAGGTGCCATCAAGCTATGACTATTTGTGACCCTATGAAAGACAAATGTGAACTGTGTCCTAACCTGTGTTTGTCCTCATCATCTCTGACATCCTTGAACCCATTACTGCAGTCAGTGTGTCATTTTATCTCATTGATTTGGGATCTTCTTTTTTGCTTTCCAAGCATCACGTCACTTTCCAAGGAATAGACTCTTCTAACAAGATACTCAAAGTATGTGAGATGAAGTTTTGTTATCTTTGCCTTCAGGAGCACTCTGGCTGCACTTTCTCCAAGACATATCTCTGTTCTTTTAGCAGTCCATGAGATATTCAGTACTCTTCTCCAATACCATAGCCCAAAGGCATCAATTTTTCTTCTGTCATCCTTATTCATTGTCCAGCTCTCAGCAACACAGCAAGAGATTGAAAAGACCATGTCTGAATCAGGCACTCCTTAGTCTTACACTGACACCATTGCTCCTCAGTAATTTGGATAGGTCCCTGAAAGTAGACCTTTCGATGTAATAGGTCTCCTCATCTCCTGACTGCTAGTACCAAGGATGTTAACTGTGGATCTAAGTAAGGTGAAATCATTGACAATGTCAATCTTTTCTCCATTTACCATCCAATGGTGAGATTTTAGGTAGAAGAGGAGAAATAAAAAAATGTTTCTGGTGCTCCTGGAAGTGACTCAGGTCATATCAGTCCAGCCAACATTATTAAACATAATGTTGAATACTAGATTATTTCTCACAGTACTTAAGGAACATGATAAGAAACTAGTGAACCAAATGCTCTAAGAAGCTCCAATTTTGATCCATAATCGATAGCTAAAATGACATTACAAATTCCAGGTAGCTCATAGTTAAAAAGTCTTTGGTAGACTTGCTTGAAAATGTAAAATTACAGAAATAGACGCTGAAGAACTGACTCTTGGACTAGAACCATATGAGTGGAGATTGCCTGCTTTATATTCCCTTTACCAAAGTTACTAAAATTAAGGGCAAAAAATAGAAATAAAAACATGATATATTCTTGTGACTCAATGGGATGGCAGCATCTTCAAAACCAAAACTTAATTTTAGAGTCAATATTATTCTATTGGGCATTTTTTATACCCAAAGAGAATGAGTTGCCAAACCACCCAATATGACATGGTTAGTGGAGAAATTCTCCTGGTATCTTTAAATTCACGTAGTCTTGAGTGGTGTAATATCCAGGAACAATGGGGTGCAGGTGGTATGCTGATCAAACCCTACTGTCACCAAACTTAAAAGAAATAGAAAATACGCTAAGTAACAGACACAGACATTTTATCCTCTCCCATCTCAATTTCCAGCATCCAAAATGGTAGGCAATTGGAGAATCATATTGTATATAAAATGTCAGAAGGAATGGGAATATTTTGCTTAAAAGATAAAAGACTAACTTAAAAGAAAAAGAGGCATTGAAAAGAAGTTGAACAGAAACAGTCTCCTTTGTTTTGATCTATGGGGTTGGCAGATCCAAGAATAATGGGAGATAGCTTTTACCCAGTAAAAGAAAAGATAAGAGCAGTGTAAGAAAAGATAGCAAGCAAAGAAAAGAAAAAAATAATTCAAAATGAGACAGCAAGTTCTCATTCCCCATTTATATCATAGGATAAACATCCTGAACGGGGCAGAGGAGACTAGTGTATTGGGCAGCTGGTTAAAATAGACAATCTCCAAGTCTGTCGTCCAATTCTAAAATTCTATAAATCCATGAAAATCATCATAACTACTTCCTCTTTCCTCCCTCAGCAATATGATAGCTTCACAATTAAATGCCAGTGAGAGAATTCACATGGATACTAAGACCCCAGTTGCTCATAGACTTGGGTAATCAAGCTTGAAGGGTCCTGATGGAGCCAGACACCCTGAGACGGCCCGTTTCGTTAGTCATGGAGATAGACTTTTGGAAACCAAAATCTGTAGTAGGCAAAACTCAGTCCAAGCAATGTGGCTTTCCGACAGGGTATGATTTACAAAAGAGGCAGAGATTATGAGGGCTCAGAAGGGGGAAAGTCAGCAGAATTCATTATCCTTTTAAAACACATCCTTTGATCCTTCCTTCTTCTCTTGTATGCACTGTCTCCTAGCTTATCTAGTGGTCAGTGAGGTCAAGATAATGTTGCTTATCTCTTGTTTCTTTAATACAGGCGTTTGAAAGACTGATGTCAAGATTAACTATTCTGGTTTCTTATTTTTTAGAATAGTTACTATTTAAGGAATAAAAAGCATTCATTGTTGGTAATCGTTTGGAAATTTCTAGTCTGCAGTGGTAGCTGTTCCTGGCACTTTACTGATCTCTGTAAGTGTAACTACATTGCGGTGCAGTAACACACACTGAAGTTGGGACTATTTGATTGGCGCTGGATTTCCATCTGGAGTGCACATTCATAGTGGGGGAGGAGATGCGCTACTAACTCAAAGGCAGGTGGTTTGAATCTATCAGCTGCTCTTCAGGAGAAAGAACAACCTTCTCCAATGTGACTTCAGCCTCTGACAACCGGCAAGAGGGTCAGTTACCTGTCAGCTCTGATTTGGTGGCAACGAAGGGGTGACTGATAACTTATCTGTTTTATTTAGTATTTGACTTCCAGCATGTAGCACGTTCTTGCTGTTAGTTGCCAGTTAATTCGAACTCCTTTGACCCATGTTACTGAGCGTAACTGCTCAAAGGACTTGCGTGGAAGTGATTTTAATGAAGACGTAGTAGCACAATGATGAAATCCTCAGCTGCTACCTGAAAGGGCGGCAGTTCAAAACCACCAGTAGCTCCTTGGCATAAAGCATTTGTTGACCTGTTGTGTGAAGGTAGTTCTACTCCCAGGGTCTCAATTAGTCAGAATCAACTCAAGAACATACAATCTTAATGGGACCAGACTGCCTGGGTGCATTGGATGAATTTGAACTGCCAACCTTCTGGTTCACAATCAAGTGCAAACTTATGTTAAATAGCACTGTGTGAGCACACAGTATCTATTGAGCTGAATAGCTAAATCTAGTAAGGAAATAACTACCAGACCCTTCCAAAGTGCCTGATAGATTTCTCCCATTACCCACTGCCTCTCACACACACTTTTTGGACAGTGTCTTAAAATGCAGACACTCCCTTTTTTGTTTAGCAAATTGCATAAAGAAGAAAGCTTTGCTCTAAGCCATTACCCAACAAGTAGTGAGATTATAAACCAAAACAAACAGTGCTTTGGGTTTCATCCTCAGAGCCCATTTGAGAGTTTTAGATTCTTGATGCAGGCAGAGATCTCAAACATAGTTTGACCCCTCTGAGATTCCCCTCTTCCTTTTAGCACCTTTGTCTTGGATCAATGCAAAGATTTGATTTCTTTTAAACTACTTAATCCTTGTTTCTAACACTATCAAATGGACACTGGGACAATTCACTCCTGTGTAATGACAATTCAGTGGACTTTTGAGCTCTAACCACAAAACACAAGAAAATAGTTTTCAAGTCCCAAAAGTCTCCAGGTAAGTAAACATCACCTCATAGGACAAGCAGACCCATCATAAAGTTTACGTAACTATGGGAAAATTCTCCTAAATCCCTTCCATTGCCCTCTCAGGCAACATTCTTTCTTCCTTGATAAGTGGGGCAAAGATAGCACTTGCTCACTTGGGATCAAGCAGTGGAAGGATAAGTAGTATTAAACACTAAGATGTCATGCTTTGCAAACTTTCCAGAAGCCAGAATCAGTTTTCTAACCCAGAAAAATCCTGATAATGGGAATGTTTTGATTTGTGCCCATCTGTGAATTTGCCATACAGTGGAGGTTTGCTTGTTGCTATGATGCTGGAAGCTCTACCATCAGTATTTAAAATGCCACACGGTCACCTAGGGTATATAGGAATCAGTAAATTTTCCAGATAAGATAAACTCAGAAAGGTCTGGTGATCTATTTTCAAATTGGTGATCTATTTCCAAATTATGACTCAATAAAAACCCAATGAACCACAAGAGAAGTCTATAATTAGTTTACCTCAGACATGTAATTGCTATTGTTAGATGCCACCGAATTGCTTGCAACTCATAGTGACGCTAAGCACAACATCTCTCAACTCTGCTCTATTGTGAGCAGCTAGTTTCATGTATCGGACACAGCTATCCCCATTACCCCAGTTACTGTGTCAATCCATCTCATCCAGGGTCTTCATCTTCTATATTGTTCCTCTACCCTTCCAAGCATGATGTCCTTCTCTAAGGACTGGTCACTCTGGCCACATGCACAAAGTATGTGAGACAGAGCTTCAAAATCCTCCCCTCCAGGGAGAAACTTGATTACACCTCCTCTAAGACAGACTTGTTTGTTCTCCTGGCAGTAGATGATATGTTCAAGACTCTTCTCCAGCACCACCACTCAAAGGCATTGATTTGTCTCCTGTCATCCTTAGTCATTGTCCAACTCTCTGATGCATAGCAAGTAAGACCAGGGCCTGGATCAGGCACACCTTAGTCCTTAAACTGGCATTATTACTGCTTAGCACTTTGGAAAGGTCCCTGAGAGCAGACTTCCTCAGTGCAATTGTGTTGTTGTTGTTGTTGTTGTTGTTATGTGCCGTCAAGTCGCTTGCGACTCATAGCGACCCTATGTACAACAGCCCTAAACTTCGCTCTGTCCTGTGCCAATCGCACTGTCTCTGACACTCCCATCCCAATTATCCCAGTCACTGAATCAATCCACTTTATAGAGGGCCTTCCTCTTCCTG
>NW_006399787.1:2060414-2070096 GCF_000299155.1 Elephantulus edwardii
GTCTATCCTCAGTGCAATTAATCTTTTGATTTCCTGACCTCTGAGCAAGTTGAAATTGTTAACAACTTCAAACTCTTTCCATATATCATGGTGCTGCCAGTTGGCCCAGTAATGAGAATCTTTGAAAGAATAAATTTAAATAAAATGGTTATCACGTTTGACCAAGTGGATGGTCAGGAATAGTGAGTGAGACTCTCATTAAGACAGACTAGCACAATAGGCACAACAATGGACTTGGGGATAATGTTAAAGGAGATCATGTTTCATTATGTTACATGTAAGATTACCATGAGTCTCACTCAGTGTATACCCAATACACATATATCTCTATATATCTATATATCTTTAATTTTAGTGACATCCACTTCCTAAACAACATGCCTCCTGAAACTTTTTGAACTTGGATAAATGTCGATAGTTATAGAAAGGCTTCAGGCCTTTTGTTCATAGGATAGCTATGAGTTGTGCTTGACTAGAAGGCAATATAAAACACCACCACCAACAATAACATACAAAGAAGAACTGGTGCTTTTGAGTTGTGGTGCTGGAGAAGAGTCTTGAACACACCATCGCTCACCAAGAAAACTAATAGGTCTGTCTTGTAGAGGGTGAAACCAAGTTTCTCCTTGGAGGCTAGGATTTTGAAGTTCTGTCTCACATACAGTGGCCAGGGGAGACCAATCTTTGGAGGAACTCATGCTCAGAAGGGTGGAGGGACAGTGCAGGAGAGGAAGACCCTGGATGAAATGATTGATAACAGTAACTAGGGAAATGGGGGAAGGTGTGTTGGAGTCAGTGAGACTGGCTCAGGACAGGGCAGGCTTCAGAGATACTGTACATAGAATGGCTATGAGTTGCAGGCAACTTGCAGGCACACAACAACAATAACAACATATGATTAGTTATCAGAGCTATTAATTACAACTATTCACATTCATTTTGCATATGTAAAAACTACAGAGTTTAATTGTTCATTTTAAGATCAAAGTATTAGTTAGAAGCCAAGCTGAGTCTTTTAACATCTAGGTGGCAAAGCAGTACAGGGCCATAAGCACTAGACTGAGGTCCTTTAATCTGAACTGTGCCATTCATTATCTATGAAACATTATAATAATCCTCTGCATTTTCAGAGCTTTTTATTTCCTTAATAATTTAATAACCAGGTGGTGAGAAGATAATAAAAGGTAGAGAATTTGAATGTTGTTAATTGTTCTCTTGGAAGAGTAAAATGTTTTGTAAGGTATAATAGTGATATGGTATTAGTCTACTTATTTCCAATGCAGATGGAAGCATGGAGCTTTGGAATCAGAAAGACTTTTTCAAAGCATGTGAAGTGCTGTTGAGTCATAGTGTCAATTCATAATGACTCTATGAACAGCAGATAAGAACCTTGACCTATTCTGCACCATGTTTACAATTCCATATCTTTGATGGTCTTCATTGATTCTGGACCTTTCCCAGCATGTCTCTCTCCAAAGACTGGTTCCTCCTGAAAATATGCCCAAAGTAAGCGTAATGAAGTTTCACTCTCCTTGCCTCTAAAGAGCACTCTGATTGCACTTCTTTCAAGATAGATTTGTTTGTTATTTTGGCTGTCTATGGAATGTCTGTTTCATCATCAACACAATTCAAAGGCACTGATTCTTCTTCTTTCTTTTTTTTATTTTTTAAAAGTTTTTTTCCCTTCTTTTTAAAAATTTATTTTCAATTTCAATGCAAATTTACAGAGACTTTGGATTTCCGTTCATTCATTGTCACACTTTTCTCCCCTCCCAACCCTCCCTCCTAGTACACTACCTTCTTGGAATAGTAAAAGAAAAATTCTTTCACAGTTTTACAATCCCTCCCCCCAGGTACTCTCCACTGGACAGTCTGCGCTCTGCACTCCTGTCATGACAAAAATATCTAATAATTTTCCCTTTTAAACAGTTTTCTCCCTCATCTGTTTCAGAGCTGTATACATCCTTCTCGGTCTCTTCCCAACCCCGAGGTCAGTCCTACTTTACAACTGTGGCACCATGCAGTATTTGTCCTTTTGTGACTGAGATACTGCACTCAGCATAATGTTCCCCAGAGTCAACCATTTTGAATAATATTGCATGAGTTCCTTGTTTTTCAATGCAGCATAGGATTCCATTGTGTGAACATACCACAGCTTCTCTATCCATTCCCTTAGGTTGTTTCCAACTCCTTGCTATTGTGAACAAAGCCATGATAAACATGGGTGTGCATACATCTGCTTGGGTGTCAGTTATGGTCTCTTTGAGGTGTATTCCCAGTAGTGGAATTGTTGGGTCGAATGGTATCTCTATTTGCAACTTTTTGAGAAAGTGCCACACCGCCTTCCACAGTGGTTGCACCATTTTACACTCCTACCAACAGTGAATAAGGGTTCCAGTTTCTCCACAACCTTGCCAGCATTTGTTGCTTGCTGTTCTGTTAAATTTTGCAATTCTGACTGAGGTGAGATGATATCTCATAGTTGTTTTTCTTCTGTCTTTCTTATTCATTGTCCAATGTTCAGATGCATAGGAAGCAATTTCTAGGCTTACTTCCACTCATTTTTAAGATGTATGAGCTTAGTCAGTCCTTTAATTTCTCAAAGCCTCAAATTCACTTGTCACTTGTGTCTGCGTCATATGGCTGATGTGAAGTTTAAGGGGGACTCAACCCTGGAAATCAAAGGCACCAAGTGGGTTGCTCTAGTGGCATCGTCCACGGGGTGTTGTATTGCTAGGTCAAAGGCTGCATCTCTCTGGCAGTTTGGAATCCACCAGAAACTGCAGGAAAAAGACTATCCATCTCCTCCCATGTGATTAACAGCCTCTGAAAACCTGCCGGAAGGTCAGCTATGTGTGAGTGAATGAGTAAACACAAATGAGTAAGAAGATGGCCACTATCGGAAAGATAGGGGATTTCAGTTGCACCTCTGAAGACAGATCAAATCACAGCCCTGAGAGCTGCCATGAGTTGAAATTGGTTCAGTGACAGTTGGTTTTGTTCTGTGGTCATAGTGATGAGTGATGCCAAAAGTCATAATAATGATAATGTTTCCCTTAATAGAGTTAGAGAATTGAAAATTCAGCCATTAGTGATTTAGTCTGAGGGTAGTCAGAAAGCAAGCAGCAAGATTCCTTAAATAATTGTTCGAATTGTCTCTGGAAGAAAGCCTTGTCCATAGGCTCTGATCCTTTAGGATTTGTGAAAACAGGAGCCATTGAAGGCTTAAAGAAGAACTGGGACAAAAAGAAAGTTCTCTCTTGGCACAGAAGTATCAAGACATTTGTGTCTTAAACATAGTATAAGTTGCAGTGGGCAAATTGCTTAACATCTAGGTCTCCATATTACTAGACAGCCCTTCTTTCTGTGGAGGACAAGGTCTGAATTTGGAATTTCTTTTGGCTGACACGGATAAATAGTTGAGAGGAAGCCAGTTTGCATCTTAGAACTTTCTTCCTCTGTTGACTAGCTGACAGTTTAATGCAACTGAGCGAAGTGACTCAGGAAAATTTGTAATGAACAAGTCATAGCCACTTTACAGGGTAAGAGCGGAAAACTTTCTATGAGTAATGTAAGTCCTAGGATTATGTGACATCATATAATGCATTTAAAGATAGTCAAATTCGGAACAGGGTGTTTGGAAGAGGATGGAGAAGATACTGGTATAGCAAAGAGTGGTTGTTAACAATTAAAGCTTGCTCAGCTCCACAATCAACACTCTTAGCACCAGTAGTTAGGAAATTGCACTGGGGAAATCTTCTGCCAGGGACCTCACCAGAGTGCTGAGAAGCAGTGATATCAGTCTAGAGACCAAGATATGTGTCTGATCAAAGCTATGGCCTTTGCAATTACTTGCTATGCATCAGAGAGCTAGACAGTGACTAAGGATGACAGAAGAAGAATTGATGCCTTAGAGTTGTGGTGCTGTAAAAGAATATTGCACATAACAGAGACCACCAAGATAACAAATAGGTCTGTCTTATAGAGGGTAAAACCATCTCCATGGAGGCTAGGATTCTGAAGCTCTGTCTCACATACTTTGGGCACATGGCCAGGAGGAACCGGTCCTTGGAGAAGTATATCATGCTTGGAAGTGCAGGAGAGGAAGACTCCAGATGAGACGGTACTGTTGAACTAGGCCGTGGTGTTTGAAATTACTTGCTACACATCAGAGAACTGGACAATGACTAAGGATGACTGAAGAAGAACTAATGCCTTTGAATTGTGGTGCTAGAGAAGAGTCTTGAACATACCATGGACAGCCAAGGAAACAAATAGGTTTGCCTTAAAGAGAGTTAAACCAAGTTTCTCCTTGGAAGCAAGAATTTTGAAGCTCCACCTCATATACTTTGGGCACATGATCAGAAGGGACCGATCTATAGAGAATATCATTCTTGGAAGGGTGGAGGGAGAGCATAGGAGAGAAAGACTCTGCATGAGATGGATTGATACAGTAACTGGGGCATTAGAGTAGGTTTGTTAGAGTCAGTGAGACTGGCTCAGGATAGAGTAAGCTTCAGAGTTTCCGTACATAGGGTCACTATGAGTTGTAGGAGACTTGATGGCACATAACAACAACAACAATATAACCCATACCCCTGTCAATATAGAGAACATTTCTATCATGTTAGAAAATTTCCCCAAGTTTCTTTTCACTCAAATAATGATAATAAATTGGGAAGTTCTCTCGAAATTTGTATTTGCCATTGTTGTTGTTATGTGCCATTGAGTCACCTTCAACTCATAGTGACCCTATGTATAGCAGCTCTGAAGCCTGCCCTATCCTGAGCCAGTCTCACTGACTCTAATACACTTGCCTCCATTACCCCATTTACTATGTCAAGCCATGTCAGCTGGGGTCTTCTTCTCCTGTGCTTTCTCTCCACTATTCCAAGCATGATGTACTTCTCCCAGGACTGGTACTCAAAGTATGTGAGATGGAGCTTCAAAATCCTTGTCTTCAAGGAGAAACTTTGTTTCACCCTCTCCAAGACAGACTCATTTGTTTTCTGATGCATAGCAAGTAATTACAAAGACTGCAGGCTAGATCCGGAGCACCTTAGTCCCTAGATTGACATTATTACAATTTAGCACTCTGGAGAAGTCCCTGACAGCAGATTTCCTCAGTGCAATTTATCTTTTGGTTTCCTGACTGCCGATGCCAAGACTGCAGAGCCAAGCAAGCAAAAACTGTTAACAATCTCAGTCTCTTCTCCATCTATCATGGTGCTGCTAATTGGTCCAGTGGTGAGAATCTTCATTTACTTGATGCTGAGCTTTAATTTATACTGAAGACTACAGTCTTTGGCTTTCTACAGCAAACACTGCAGGTCCTCCCCAGTTTTGGCAAGCAAGGTTGTATCATCTGCATCACAAATTGTTGATGAGTCTTTCTCCAATCCTGATGCCATATTCTTCCTCATAAAGCCCAACCTCTTGTATGATCTGTTTGGCATACAGATTGAGAAGGTATGGAGAAAGGACACATCACTGATGCACTCTTTTGCTGATTTTGAACCATGCAGCATTTCCTTGCTCAGTTCTGAGGACTGTTTCCTGGTCCAAGTATAGTTTTGCATGAGTATAATTAAGTGTTCTGGGATTCCCATTCTCCTCAAGGTTAACCACAATTTGATGTGATCCATATAGTCAGATTTCTTCATATAGTCAATGAAACATAGACATTCCTCTGATACTCTTTGCTTTTGACCAAGATTCAGTCTTCATATCTTCTACACGAATGATTCATTAAACAGGAAGTAAAATTCACTAAGTTGGTAAGATTTATTCATAAACTGGTGTATTTTCCTATTGATCTTTCTGAATTAGTCTTTGCTAAAAGTTTCCAAAGCATCTTCTTAGAAATTTCCACCAGAATTTCCTAATGAACCAGATGAAGATTACTGTTCTGAGATCCACCTTTGCCTGGTTTGGAAAATTAGAACAAAATGGCCCTATTTTTCTGGTTCCACTCTTATTTTCCAAGACCTGCCAGAAATCCCATATGGTATCCAAAGAGTTATGATTGGATCATGTCAGCACCAGGGATAGAATCCCTGTGGGGCGGTTGGTGTGAATTAATTTATGGCAACTTTCCCACAAGGAGGTCAGTTAATATTGGTTTGGAGTGGTCCCTTATGAACAATTCAAAGTTTGAGGTGTATGAAACAAACTTCCTTTGGTTTTCCATTTGCAGTCTGCTGTTATCTGCTAACATTCCAGTGTTCTGGCAGTAGACTTATCCTTGCATTACATGCTCTGAACTCTGAGCATGGCTTTTAAAAGTTCCCTTTGTGTTGAGTTTTTATCTTCACTTTCAGACTTCACTCCCCCTTTATCATCAATATCTGTAAAAGATTCAATAAAATCTGGAAAGAGTAGTAGTGTTAATAATAAAATGAAGCAAAGTCCTTGGACCTGTCAGGATTAATTGCTTTCAAAGTTTGGACTTCCTTTACAAAACTTTGTTTCTTTATTTTCTCTTTGAAAACAAACCAGGGTTATTGAACGTCTGGGCTGGAATTTTCTGCTGAGGAAAAATATTCAGAGGCCTCTGAGTTGTGTCCAAGTTCTCAAGTCTTTTTGTAAGTAGGTAAAATCACTTGTTTGAGAGAAAATTCCTCCCCTCACTTAAGTGTCCTGGGCATTGGTGAGCAACTTTGATGGAGAATTTGAGTTACATTTGGGAACAGAGAATAACAAGGTAAACCATGGGCTCTTAATCTATATTGAATCTTGTAATAGTAAGAGAGGTTTAGGTCTTTTAATTTAGAATCATTATATCATATAGAAAAATACTGACTTTTTTTGAGCTGTATAAATTCACAAACTACTTGTGGTTGAGACAAATAAAAACCCTATATGAAGAAGGAATGGTATTTGGTAATAATAAATTTGATGACAGAAATGAGGCCAAAGACTGAATGATTGAATTTTATGTGCTCAGTAATATATTCATAGAAAAATTTAATTTTTTTTTAAAAAAAACCCACAAAAGGCAACTTTACACTTGGACCTCCCCTGATGGACTGCTGAGGAATGAGGTTAATTATATTTGTGGAAAGAATCACTGGAGAAGTGCAGCATCTGAAGTAAAAATCAGACTAGGTGCCGACTGTGGAATAGACCATAGATCACTCGTGTAAATTCAAATTGAAGCCGAAGAAATGACAACTAGTCTGAAGGAACCAAAATGCAACCTTGAGTCTATCCCAGTTGAATTTAAGAACCATCTCAAGAATAGAATTGAGGCATTGAATACCAATATTGCAGACCAGAAGAACTGTGGGAGGATATAAAAGATATCATTCATGAAGAGAGTGAAAGGTCATCATATAAAGAGAGAGGAGAAAGCAACCCCCAAAATAAATGTCAGAAGAGTCTGAACATTGGATTAGAGCATTGAAAAGCCAAAAAAGAAGGAAGAGTTGTTGAGGGGAGGTGAGAGAATTAAACAGAAGATTTCAAAGGACAGCTCAAGAAGATAAAACAAAGTATTATAATGAAAGGGATGCAGGCATCTGGAGTCAGAGAATAAAAATGAAGAACTTGCTTGACGTTTCTCAGACTGAAAAAAATCTTGAGAACAAAATCCATCCTTGAGTTGCAATAATGAGAGATATTATGGGCACAATCTTGAATGATCCAGAATGCATCACTTGTTGAAAGTGAAAAAGATATGGAAATGCTTGCTGCAGAAGATCAAGGACTATAGCCTTCATTATGGATTGAATCTTAACACCGAGAACACAAAGGTTCTCACTGGAGGACCAACAATCAACATTATGACAGATGAAGAAAGGATTTAAGCTGTCAAGGATTTCATATTGCTTGGGTCCACAATCAACACCCTTGGTACCAGCAGTCAAGACATCAGGAGACATATTGCATTGGATAAGTCTGCTGTAAGCAACCATACTAGATGTTGAGGAGTAAGGATGTAAGTTTGAAGACTAAGGTGCACATGATTCAAGCCATGGTCTTTTCAATCTACTTGCATCAGAGAGCTAGACAATGAATAAGGATGACAGAAAAAGATATCTTTGCATTGTGGTGTTGGAGAAGAGAGCTGAGGATTACACCGACAGCCAAAAGAGCACATATATATGTCTTGGGAAAGTGCAGCAAGAGTGCTCCTTGGAAGCAAAGATGGCGAAACTTGTCTTTAACACATTGGAAGTGTAGCGAGGCAAGGCTATTGCTTGGAAAGGTGGAGGGTCAAAGAAGAAGACCCCCAATGAAACAGATTGACATGGTGACTTCAGCAATGGGCTCTAGTGTGTCAGAGATGAGGAGGATGGCACAGGATAGGACAGGGTTAAGGTCAACTGTTCACAGGGTCACTATGGGGCATGCTCAACTAGACAGCCCCTAAAAACAGCATCATTCAAGAACATCATTATTGTATAAAATATTTTTGTTTATTCCTGGTTTACGCTTTTCTTCTCAAGAAAGCTGCCACCAGTTTGTATATCTAATATCAATAAATTTTAAAAAATAAATGCTGCAATAACTGTCATAGATATAGTTTCAGGGTTTTTTTTTTTCTGGAAAAATCTTAGTTTCTTCTCTTTATCACTGTGAATTCTAATGAAAATACTATAATAGGTCATAGAATCTGATTTCTCAAGCCATCAAGAGGACAGATGACAGAGTCGGGGAGAGGGATATTAACTTTGATCAATAGGAAAAAAGAGTGGTAAGAAGCAAGGAAATGGAATTATTTCTAATTACTTGCTCCATGGTATCATTTCCCCCCGCCCCTAGTCCCTGTTCATATGCACCCTGCCCAGATCCTTGCCACATTACCTGCTGGGTCTCTCCTGTCTATGGGGAATCAGCAGTTAATGCCTTGATTCTAGTCATTCTTGCTTTATTTCTTTCTCCTAACTCTCCTAACTTCTACCTCAGACTATTTTTCCAGAGAATTCTGGAAGGTTTTTAGCCAAACTATTCTAGACTGAAAATATATGTCAATCATCCTATTAAAGATAGGTTCCAGTCCAATATTACTGTGAACCTACTTTACGCAAGATACGATGTTGGGTATTACGTGGAAAGCAAAGATGAAAATTATTAAATTCCTGGTCTAGATAAGATAAAACCATGTATAGTTCTAGAATCGGCATCAGAAGGGTGGGTCCTAAGTTGGGCTCTGCTGGTCTCTGTTTTCTGTTGTTAGCTGTCATGTTGGAGTTGATCCCACTCAAGGTGACCCTATGCACAAAGAGAGGAAAACCTTCAGGGAAACAGACTGACACAGGGGCTAGGAATGGGATCCAGCACAGCTGTGATTGTGAAGATGGTGCAGGACTGTGTGTGTGTCATTTGGTCATTCATGGAGTTACTATGGGAGCTAACTGACTGGGTGGTGTCCAACAACAGCTGCATAATTTAAGGTATCCTCATTTAACCCTTGCTTTAACCAAACTGAACTAGTGTTACTATTTCTATGCTTAATATTTTTTTTCCTCTGCATTTTTTTTAAAGATATACTTTTCTTCTGTCTTCTAAGGACTACACATCTCCTTTGGCCATTGAACTAAATCCATTATTGTTAAGTCAATTCCGTACCGATAAGAGAGGGCAGAATTGCCCCAAGTTCTTGGGGTTACCATGTTGTTGTTGTTGTTATGTGCCGTCGAGTCGCCTGCGACTCATAGCGACCCTATGTACAACAGCC
>NW_006399787.1:2071736-2078281 GCF_000299155.1 Elephantulus edwardii
TTTTCTCTTCACTGGGCCAGCTGATCTCTCTCTCTCTCTCTCTCCCTCTCTCTCTGTTGATGTTATTGTTGTTAAGTGCCTCCGAGTCACAGGTTCTCATAGCGACCCTATGAAGGAGAGTCCTCGACACTTGGGTGCCTTTCATCCTCTCTCCAGATATCAGTGAAGCTGCTAACTTAAAAGTTGGTGATTTTAACTCACCAGCCACTTCCTGGGACAAAGATGAATTAGTCTATTTCCATAGAGATTTACAGCCTGGATACCTAGGAGGGAAATCAGCTCTATCCCAGAAGTTTACTAAGTAGAGAGCTAGGAGAAGGTTAAAAAGTGGTAGTTATAAGTACTTAATAATTTTATTATTAAATAATTTGGGGAATATATGCTTTAATTAATTGAATAAAATAATATGTAGATTTCCAACCTCTACTCCATCACTACAGGGTGAGAATTTTCAAGAACAGATGCCAGGAATCAATATTTTAAATAAGTTTTCCAGGAAATCCTAATATGAAGTCACCTGTTAATATCCCTAGAGTAGAAAACACCTAACATAATTTTGTTTCTTAGAATAAACATATTCATGGATATGAAAGGGAGGAAAAAGGCTAATATTTTCAAACGTGGAAAATTATTAAGATCAGGACTGAAAAGAAACATTTATGTATTTGAGATACTAGTGTTGGTAGGAGGAAAGCAGGAAGAGAATCAGAGGAGAGAATGAACAGAGCCTGCTATAAGGGTGAGTTTAAGAAATACACTGTTGTTGTTGTTGATTGCTGTCAAGTTGACTCTAAAAGACCTTATGAACAAAAACCCTGAAGCCTTTCTGTAACTCTCATTGTTTCTCAAAGCTATAGAGTTTCCCGAGGCCTGTTGTTTAGAAAGTGGATGCCACTCCTGCTTCCAAACATAAATACGATAGAAGGAGGTAAATCTAAATCAACATCAATTTTAAAGAGTCTATCTTTCTCTATGGAAATAATACCATAAGGATATTTTCTCCATACCTGCGATACAGTCAGACAAATCCACATAAGACAACAAGCTGACTAGAAATAAACTTCAACAAGAAACATATTGGGAGAGGTGCCCACACCTGACCCCAAAATGAATCTACCTGGTAAACAAACTGAATAGATGATTTGAAGGGAGCTGGAGCTTGGATGGCGTAGTTCTTAGAAAGTTGCATTGCTAACCCAATACCCACACCCCTTTGGAGGCTCAAATCCACCAGCAGCTCTAAGAGAGGTTTATAGCCTCAGAAACGCAGTGCAGGGTCAGCTAGGAGTTGACTCCAAGTCAACAGCAATGAATGGGTGAATGAATATATCCGAAGATAGAAAAGGGTTGGAAAGGATATGAGACTGATTGGCCGTTCAATTTGATCATAAGGCTTCATGATAAAACCAATGAATGAATGAACAGAGCATACTGAAATGGTGGCTTTAAGAATTAGAATCATCAAAGAGAAAAGCCAAGCAAAAAGTTTAACATTGGCAGTGGAAGCAAGAAACTAATCTTCTATACACCAGGAGGGGGCAATAGAGAGCTTCCCGAGGTGAGAGAACAGGTGGGGATCTTAGGTGCACTGCACTTGTCAAGGGTGAGATACAATTTTTTTTTAAATTTAGGTGTGGAATGGAGCATAATTATTGAATTAAAATTTAAACATAATTACATACAAGAATATTGAATCAGGCTTGAAATATCCACATTGAGATAATGCAACCAAGGTATTAAGAGTCATCAGGAGAGAAGAGAATTCATCAGGAGTCCTAAATGCAGACAGTAGGTAGAAGCTAGCAAACTGCCCCATGCAGCTTTAGCTGACATATTTATGGGCATCTTACTAGGAGAGGCTATTTCTTGGAGAGGGACATCATGCTTAGAAAGGGTCAACAAATGAAAGGAAGACCCTCAACGACATGGATTGACATGGTGCCTGCCGCAATGGGTTCAAGTGTGTCAGAGATGATAAGAATGGCACAGGATAATACAGGATTCAGATCTGTTGTTCATAAGGTCGCTATGAGTCGTATTTGACTCAATGGCACCTAACAATAAAAACATACTAGTTTTATTTTGGAAATAGTATCTAGACAGCACCTAGATACTGTTTTTAGAAGTCTTGGAGAAGTAAAAATGATAATCTGAGTAATATTCGACAGAAGAAGGACGATAGAATACTATTTAGATAGGGTAACAGTGCTAAGGGAAGTATTATTTATTTTGCTTTGCTCTTAAGGATAGGAACAATGGAAGTAAACTTATACCTAGAGAAGAAAGAACTTGACCCAAGGGAAATGCTTATAAGGAAAGAATGCTAGAAAAAGAATAGTCTGGTATTTAAGTGTTTTATGAAGAAGAAGAAGAAGAAGAAGAAGAAGAAGAAGAAGAAGAAGAAGCAGCAGCAGCAAGGATGATGAAACTTCATCTCATATGTTGGGTATGTTGTCAGGAAGGACCAGTAGTTGGAAATAGACACTATACAGGAAAAGGTAAAGGGTCAGAGAAACAAAGGAGGACCCTCAACAAGATGGATTGACGCAGTAACTGTGACAATGGGCTTGAGAATATCGGAGAGGGTGAGGATGGCACAGTATAGGACAAAAACCAGATTTGTTGTCCACAGCACTGACATTGCAATAGTGTCTACATTCTCTAGGATCATCCTATTTGGAACAGACATATATATGGATATTGTTCTGTGAGTAACCAGGTAGCTTCATTCACATATCTTGGCATAGGTAAATGAGTGTTTCCAGAATTACATCTCTTGGCTGGAACATCTCAACTGAAAATCTATCAATTCCTAATTGTTGTTGTTTGCCATTGAGTCATAACTGATTCATAGCT
Source organism: Elephantulus edwardii (assembly GCF_000299155.1). NCBI lineage: Eukaryota > Metazoa > Chordata > Mammalia > Macroscelidea > Macroscelididae > Elephantulus > Elephantulus edwardii. The sequence continues at coordinate 2,074,593 of NW_006399787.1, forward strand.
GACACTCCAGCAAGATTTTCAGAGGTAGTTAAGCACACAGGATGACTCTTCCCAGACTTGTGCAAAGCAGCTAGTGAATTTGAACTGCATGCTCTTGGGACTGCAACACAGCTTCTTATCACTAGGCCACCAAAGAGTCTTGGTGTTTTTCCATTTCTGTCAGTGCTTCTTACCTCAGTTACTGTATCAAGTCATCTCATCCAGGGTCTTCCGTTCCTGTAGTGTCCCTTCACCCTTCCAAGCATGATGTCCTTCCCTAGGTAATGGTCCTTTCTGGCCACATGCCTAAAGTATGTGAGATGGAACTTCAAAATCTTTGCTTTAAAGGAGTAGCATGGTTGCACCTTCTAATGGATAAGCTTGTTTGTTTTCTTGGCAATCCATGGTATGTTCGAGACTCTTCTGCAGCACGCCAACTCAAAAGCATCAATTCTTCTTCTGTCATCTTTGGTCATGGTCTGGCTCTCTGAATGCATAGCAAGTAATTGTGAATACCATGGCCTGAATCAGGCATACCTTAGTCTCCAGACTGACGTCATGCTCTTCAGCACTTTTGACTTCCTGACTATTGATGTCTATGAGCTTTGATGTTGGAGAAGAGTGTTGAGGGTACCATGGACTGCTAAAAAAACAAACAGATTCATCCTGGAGAGGGTTAAACTGGGCTGCTCCTTGGAGGCAAAGATTCTGAGGCTTCGTCTGACATACTTTGGTCATGTTGTAAGGAGAGACAGTTCCTTGGAGAGGGACATCATGCTTGGGAGAGTGGAGGGCAGGCGCAGGAGGGGAAGGCCCTCTACGAGGTGGATTGATTCAGTGACTGGGGTAATTGGGATGGGTGTGTCGGAGACAGTGGGATTGGTACAGGACAGAGCAGAGTTTAGGGCTTTTGTACACAGGGTTACTATGAGTCGCAAGCGACTCAACGACACATAACAACAAGAAGTCATCAAGGCAGGCAGAGGTGAAACCTGGTGATGAGTGGAATTTAGAAGCAACTGCAAAGAAGAGAAACAATAAGTACCAATTGTGGCCCCAAGATAAATTATACTAACAGAGGTTGAAGTTCATCCTTTTAACCTCTATTCTCCAAGTTTCTCCTCCAGAAGTCAGGCCTCTGTTTTGCTGAAAGATCCATTCTCTGAATGTGTGTGGAGAGGAACATCTACCCAGTTCAAGGGGTGGATGATAGGAATGAATATTCCCTTAAAAAATTAACTTGTAGGCAGCTCTTGTGGCCTAGTGGCAAGAAGATGCACTGCAATCCCTGAGGCATGCAGTTTGAGGCCACTGAAAGATGTGATTAACTGCCTATGAAAACCCACTGGAGGGTCAGCTGTGGGTCAGTTCCAACTCGACGGTTGTTGTTGTTTTTATGTGCTGTTGAGTCGCAACCGCCCTAAACTCTGCTCTGTCCTGTGCCAGTCGCACTGTCTCGGATACACTCATCCTGATTACCCAAGTCACTGAATCAATCCACCTCATAGAGTGCCTTCCCCTCCTGTGCCTGCCCTCAACCCTCCCAAGCATGATGTCCTCCTCCAAGGACTGGTCTCTCCTTACAACATGACCAAGGTATGTCAGACAGAGCCTCAAAATCCTTGCCTCCAAGGAGCATCCCGGTTTAACACTCTAGAGGATGAAACTGTCTGTTTTCTTTCAGAAGCTCAATGGTACACAACAAAAATGAATTTGTTCTTAAGCTTCAAGAAGTACGGTTGCCTTTTTTAACTCTATTTCAGCATCACATTACTTTAGCATCTTCCCTCATGCACAAAAGCAGCACTATTCCTTCTGCGGATCAAAAGACCCACATCTAGGCATGAGACAATAAGGAAGGTGATGTGGAGGAAATCATGGGACATATGTAGCAGTAGCAAAAGTTGCTAAGGATTCATTCAGTCAAGTTTAGAATTTAAAAATGCCCATTAGATTTTGCAACAAATGTTAGTGACTTTGGTATAGTTTTGGCTTCCCCCCCCCCAATTGAGTAATGGAGGCAGAAGCCAGATTTCACTAAGCAAAGGAGTGAGTGGGACTCTGAAACAGCAAATTGAGAAAACTTTTAATAAATGTTTAGCTATGAAAAGAAGGAGAGTGGTGGAAAAATAGAAGTAGTAGTAGTATGAAAGTATAAAAATATGAAAGGAATTTTTCTAGATGAAAGAGACTTAGTGCATTTCTCTACCAAATGGCAAGACTCTGGGAGAGGGGAGAGAAGGGAAAAGTGAATATAACTGGGGAGACCAGGGAGCGTGAATTCACGTGGAAACATTCTTCTTGGACTGGTGCCAGAGTGGAGAAGGAAAGGATGGATGTAGATGCTTTTAAAGGGAGTATTTCATTTTTGTTGGATTATTTCTTTGTCTTTATGAACCAATTCTCTCAAAAAATTCCTTTATGATATGCAATTAAATTGATTAGTTACTAAACTATTTTATAAATCACAGAATATCATTTAAAATTGTTGGATGAGAAATATTGTCCTTGTGCAAGAGCTTGGGTGACCTTGTGGGTAATGTGCTGTTTTGCCAACTCAAATGCAGACAGTTCAAATGCACCAGCTCTCCATGAGAAAAAGAGGGGCAGACTCTTCTTATGCTGTTTACAGCCTCTGAAAAGCCACTGGAGGGTCAGCTGTGAGTTGGTTCTGATTCAATGGCAATGGGAAAGCTGTAAGAAAGAGCTAATGTATCCTTGAAGAACTGATCGCTTCCTTGGTCTTCCTAACATTTCTCTGAAGTATGACAGTCATACCACGGTTTTAATTTAGCGGATACAAAAGGTGGGACACGGAAAGATTATTCAAGTGTGTTCATGACTTACTGAAAGTATTCTGACTTACAGTCACCATTTCTGTTTCCCATTCTTACTGTAGAAACAATCTTATCACATTGTCTGATAATAATTTTCCTTTTAGATAAGAAGCTCCAATCCTCTGCTCTTCACCATGACTTTTAACTGACATAACACAAGAAATTTCCCTTCCTACTTTGAGGCCACTGAAAATAATATTAGATACAGTATAAAAATAAAGGATAGCCCTCCAATCTACTCAACTTTTTGGCCCTGTGTCATTTATACTTTCTATAAAATGCAAAGTGTCTTACAAGTCGAAGGAACTCATCTTACTCAATACATCATACCTTCTCTTGTCACACAGAACTCAATCAGACAGCATCGTGATGGATTCTTTCATGCTTCGTAGAGCACATTTCAGAGCTCCTGGCTTTGCTGTTTCAGATTTCATGGACTGAGGTTGGCTGTAAAGGTTATGCTACATAAGAAATTCAGTCAAGCTTTAAATACTGGCTTCTGGAGACCTGGGAATACTAACAGGCTTTTCCGACAAACTCTGACATAGAACAGATAAGTCCTTCTTACACATTTATGGGCTCTGTTGTTTTAGAGAACCCTCGCCCCAATTATGACTTTTGTCCCTAAACCTTACTCCTCAGGGATGAGTATCTCTGGAAGAAGATAGGAAATCTTGTAAATCTTTCAAAATGTTCCTTTTACAAAGTGGAAAGTGCTTTCTTTTCCTAATAAAGCTATGCTACCCTCAAGCCTTAGTCATTGTCTAACTCTCTGATGCATAACAAGTGACTGCAAAGACCATGACCTGTATCAGATGCACCTTAGTCTCCAGAGAGACACCATTGCTCTTTAGTACTTTGGAGAGGTCCCTA
>NW_006399787.1:2078756-2091545 GCF_000299155.1 Elephantulus edwardii
GATTGGCACAGGGCAGAGCAGAGTTTAGGACTGTTGTACATAAGGTCACTATGAGTCGCAAGCAACTCGACGACACATAACAACAACAACAACAACCCTCAAGCCCAAACAGCAGTTCAGTAGTCTTTGGGTGGAAGCTTTACTTCTATAAATTTGTGTCCTACAATGAGACCTAGGTGGGGCCAGATCTCACCGGCTGTTCATCTGTTACTGCATTAACGATGCACTATAACCACAATCACAATTTCCCCCTATCTAGTTTGCCAGGTATTTCACATCCATGCTACCAGTATGGGATCTCTCAATGATGTGGTAGAGAGATGCCACTCATTTAGTTATCCCGTGTGTGAAGCAAATAGACTGTCTCACATTGTGAGCTGTGGCAAAGCTAGATTTTAACTGAATGTCTTCTGTCTCCAATGCCAAAGCATACTGAGAAGCCGCCGTAGCTTGAGATGCAAACGCTCGCTCACATAAAAGCAAGAGTAATCTACTCTTCTTCCTTAGATTTGTTTTTTTTTATCCTTATCACATTTTATTTCTTGGCATATTTTTAAATTTTTTAAATGGAGGTACAATATGCAAAAGCCAACGTCATAAGAAACACTGTAAGTGGAAAATGTTCGAGCTGTTCTTCACCCTTTTCTCTGGCAAAGGGAAAAGCCCTCCGCATAATTGTTGGCTCTTAAGAAGGTAAAAGAGTTACAGATAATGGCTCATGATTGCTACCAGGCTATTCCTTTCTAGAAATGTTGGCTAAGGTGCTCATGGAATAATAATAAAAAAAGGATAAAATACAGTGTCCCTAGGCCAACTGGCTAGTTACACCCTCCTTCGCGAAATGGGTACTCTTAGACCTTTAGATGTGGGAAAGCCGTTTTGTAGCTCTGTGTCTTCCAGATCAAGGACGGAAAATTGGTGTGTTCAGATGACCACAACTAAAGCGTACAAGAAGTTGTGAGACCCAGAATGGGGTTGCTCTCAAAAGTGGTGTGTGTGTTAGCCAGGGTAATGATGGGCACGGTCCAATGGTGATTGATTTTTTGAAACATGATGCATGAGAATGATTGTATGAAACACAGTGTGAATGAAAATTAGTGTTAAATGCAATGTATACCGAATTTTGTAAGCAAACCAATAAAAAAGAAAAGGAAAAGAAACAAAATGGTGTGTGAGAAATGAATCTTCCTGATGAGCTGTGTAAGTAGATCAGGCTCGGCTTGCTTACATCTCTTCCTATTGGACTGGTTTATTTCTATACCTACATCTGAATTTTTAATTGTGGACCTGACATAAAAGGGGATATGATTCTGCTAGCTATACTATCTAAATTCAGTTATTTGATACCTAGTATCATGTTAAGAAAAAAAAGAGAAGATTTTTTTTTGCAAAGGAGACTGATCTTTGGCTTTTTAGAGAGGAGGTAAGCTGAACGACAACAATAATGACCTTTCAAGGTCGAGGACCCACACAACCTTCTTTGGAAAAGAAATGAAGGCATAAATCTGATGGAGAGTAGCTATGATATGGAATTCACATGATGGTAGTGGGTTTGGGTATATAGGACAGGATATGTTGAGAGACATTATTTATTATTCACATTGGTTCTCTTCATGCCCAAATATAAGATATTTACTGCCTGTATTTGATAAGATCTTAAGCATTAGAGTCTGAAAGAAGCTCAAGGGCATGGAACATGCATATAGAGTGATGTTGTTTTTGTTGTTATGTGCCTTTGAATTAAAACTGACTTCTAGCTAACCCTCCAGAGTGTTTTCAGAGGTTTTTCATTGCACTGGAAGAAACTATCTATCTTTCTGGTAGATTCAAACCTTGTGTCTTTCAGTTGTCAGTGCATTTCCTTGTCACTAGGCCACCAGAGCTTCCTTTGAAAACACAGAGTTCCCTTTTAATTTACCGTTCCTTTTCAGAGTTACCTTCTGTTCTTTATAAAATCAGACCATTTACCACCCTAATTGCCTCCCTCTGGACACAATCAATTTATTACTGTCTTTTAAAAAATAAGGTATCCAGATTTTTAAAATTGTTATTTTAATGAAAGTTTACAGAAAAATTGGGTTTACAATGCATCTTTTTTCAATTTTTTTTAAAAAACACTTTTATATTGATTTGCTTACCATGTTTGTATACATTGTGTTTCACGCTATCCTTCACTCACATTGTGTTTTGTAAAATCATCCCCATTTACTATGTTTTATAAAATTGATCATCATTACCCTGCCTTTCTAGATCCCTGACAGATCTTTCTCATTTCCTTTATGCCCCCTCCCTCCACCCACCAAACTATGTGACACCATGATTTCCCTCCTACTCAGTCTCACCCCTCCACTTCCCCTCTCCTCCCCCTTGGATCCTCATACACATTTTACTAGTTATCCTTCTATTTCTGCAATATAGGTCTTATGTAGTATTTGTCCTTATAAAAATGAGTTTAGTTCACTCAGCATAATGCTCTCTAGTCCAGCCCAAGTTATATAGTAATTTCCTAAATTGTTGTTCCTGAGTGCTGTGAAGTATTCCTTTGAGTGAATATACCACAATTCTCAATCCATGCGATTTTGGTTGGACATTCAGGCTGTTTCCATGTTCTTGAGATGGTGAAAAACACTGTTAATGAACATTAGTGTAAAAATCTCCATTTGTGTCTCAGTTCTACTTTTCTTAAAATATATTCCTATTAGTGTAATAGCTGGGTCATATGGAATGTCTATGTTCCATTTTTTAGGAAATGCCAAACTGCATTCCAAAGTGGTTATGCCATTTTACAATCCCACCAACAGTGTATAAGAGTTCTTATCTCTCCATATCCTCTCCAGCATTTATTTGCTTGCTGTTCTGTTAAACTTTGCTACCACTACTGGAGTAAGACAGTTCACCATTGTGTTTTTTATTTGTATCTCTCTTATTGCCAGTGATTTTGAGCATTTCTTCATGTGCGTGCTGGCCATCTGAATGTCTTCCTTATGAAAAGTCTTTCCATGCCCTTTACCCATTTTGTAATTGGGTTATTGGGGTTTTTTTCTTGTGGAAGCCCTGTAGGATTCTGTAAACTTTTGTTATGAGAGCCTTGCCTAAGATAGTATTGCTGCAGTGAACCTCTTATACCAGATTGTTGTCATAGATATAATGTCTAAGCATGGACTCCTTTTAGACAGTTCTAGTTTTCATTGTCTATCTACTCTTTTCCATTCTTCCTCAAGTCATCTATGTCATATAGTGGTCTTGTCTTATCATAGAGTTGGAACGGACCCATAGCTGACCCTCTACTGGGTTTTCACAGGTAGTTAACAGCACGGGAGGAGATCACCCATCCTTCTTCCACCAAGCAGCTGGAAAAACCTTCAGGATTGCAGTACAGGTTCTTACTACTAAGCCAACAGAGAGAGAGAGAGAGCTAGAAAACAGTAGTGTTATGCAGTATTTGTCCTTTTGTGACTGAGATAGTTCATTCATTCACACAATGGACTATTGCACAGGATTGAGAAATAATTAACTCATAAAATACTACACAACAGTGATAATCCTAGAAGATGGTATACAAAATTAAATTAAATTCTCCATTCTGATGTGGACAAACCAATACAGTACTGGTTCCCTGGACAACCATTGATGTATATTGAATGAATTGTCTTTGTGGATAGCTACAATACATTTCTATTTAAGTGACTAGAAATTATTTAAGATTCATTGCTGTTAATCTGTCTATTGTCACATCTTCTAAATTGAATCTTCTCTTTTCTTCTCTAAGTTCTTTCTTTTCTACTTGTTCTGTGCCCTGAAAGGCTAGCCCCTATGAACTCCATGGATGTTGCTGTTGTTGGGTTCCATGGAGTCAGCTCTGACTCACAGCATCTCTAAATAACAGAATGAACCCCTGCTTGATCTTATACCATCATCACAATCTCTTCTGTGCTTACTGCCCACAGTTATAGTCACCACATCAGTCCATCTCATTGAGGGTCTTCTGTTCCTTTAGCAACCTCTACTTCTCAAACATGATGTCTTTATTTAAAGTCTGGCCTTTCCTAATAACATGTCCAAATTAAGTGAGACAAAAACATCTCTCGCCATCCTTGCTTCTAAGGGACACACTGGCTGCTCTTCTTCTGAGAGATTTGTTTGTTCTATTTGCCAGCCCATTGTTGTTGTTATGTGCTGTCAAGTCGCCTGCGATTCATAGTGACTCCTATGCACAGTAGCTCTGAAGCCTGCCCTGTCCTTAGCCAGTCTCAGTGACTCTGATACACCTACCCCCATTTCTCTAGTTACTGTTATCAGTCCATCTCATCTGGGATCTTCTGCTCCTATGCTATCTTGAATATGATGTCCTTCACCTGGCCATATGCCCAAAGTATTTGAGACCGAGCTTCAAAATTCTAGCCTCCAAGGGAGAAATTTGGTTTCAACCCTCTCCAAGACCTATTTGTTTTCTTGGTGGTCCACCGTATATTCAAATCAAGACTCTACTCCAGCACCACAACTCAAAGGCATCAATTCTTCTTCTATCATCCTTAGTCATTATCCAGCTTTTTGATGCATAGCAAGTAATTGTGAAGACCATGGCCTGGATCAGGCACACCTAAATCTCTAGACAGACACTGTTGCTTCTCAGTATCCTGGAAAGGTCCCTGATAACAGATTTACCTAATGAAATTCACATTTTGATTTCCTGTTGATGTGAAAAGTGTTGATTGTGGAGGTGAGAAAGTTATAATTGTTAACGGCTTCAATCTCTTCTCCATCTAGCATGGTGCTGACAATTGGCCCAGTGGTGAGAATAAAGTGCTTCAGGTCCTTCTCAGTTTCAGCAAGCAAGGTTATGTCCAAGGTTATGTCATCTGTATAATGTATGCTGTTGTTGATGAATCTTCCTCCAATCCTGATGCCACATTTCTCTTCATAAAGCCCAGACTCCTGAATGATCTGTTCTGTGTATAGATTCAAACAGTATGGAGACAGGACGCATCCCTGATGCACTTCCTCAATTATTTTGAGCCATTCAGTGTTTCTCTGCTCTGAGGACAGCTTTCTGTTCCAAGTACAAATTTCACATAAGCACAATTGAATGTTCTGCTATTCCCATTCTCCTCAAGTTTAACCATAATTTTTTGTGATATACACAGTCAAATGTCTTCACACAGTCAATGAAACACAGATAGATATCCTTCTGGTACTCTTTGCTTTCTGCTAAGATCCATCTGACATTAGTAATGATGTTTCTGGTGCCATGGCCTCTTCTAAACCCAGCTTGTCTTTCTGGTAGTTCTCTGTTGATGAACTTTTCCAGTCGTTGTTGGGTAATCTTCAGGATTTTGCTTGTGTGTGCTATGAGTGATATTTTATGATAATATCCCTACTCTGTCAGGTCACCTTTTTTTGGAATAGGAATAAATATGTATCTCTTCCAGTCAGTTGGCCAGGTAGTTGTCTTCCAGACTTCTTGGCAAAACCTGATGAGTATGTCCAGGGCAGCATCATAGTTTATTGTATATTCCTTGTCAACAAATAAATGAAAATGTAGCAATTCTTTTTTTTATTCTTTATTCATTGTCCAACTTTCCTGTACATATGAAGCAACAGATGATACTACGGCTTAGTCAGGGGCACCTCAGTCTAGAAACTGACTTCCTTGCTTGTTAGGATTTTAACGAAGTCCTTGACAGCAGATTTCCTCAATGCAATATTTGTTTTATTTCTTGACTATTACTTCCATGGGTATTGTTTATGGGTCAAGTAAAAGAAATTAATTGACAGTTCAATCTTTTCTGCATTTTTCATGTTTATTTCTCCAGTTATGAGGAACTGCATGTTTTATGTTGAAGTATAACCCATACTGAAGAATATAGTCTTTGAGCTTCATGAAAAAAAAATATTTTCAGTCTTTTACATTTCCTTAAAACAAAACTATGACATTTACATTTGCAGATTGTTAATGAGTCTTCTTTCAATCTTCATTATAATCTTTACATCTGACCTTCAATAGACAACGTATGATAAATGGGGGAAAGATTGAAGTTGTCAATGATAAAATTTAATCAGATCCACTATAAACACCCATGGAAGCAGCTGTTAAAAAACAACACAATATCACACAGCATACTGTAACGATCAAATATGTTACAAAGAACCTCTTTACAAAATGCAAAGAGCAAAGATGTCAGTTCAAAAATTAAGATGCACTTGACCCAAACCATAGCATTTTCACTTGCTTAACATACTTAACATACATATGAATGGTTGACAAAAATTAAGAAAGATCTATGATTGATGTGTTTGTGAAGAATATTCAATATACCACAGACTGCCAAAAGAGCAAACAGTCTGTTTTGGAGGAAGTGCATACAGAGGGCTCCCTACAGGTGAGGTTTTGTCTTATTTTGGGCATGTTATTAAAAGACGTCAGCTCCTATAAAAAGGCATCATGCTTGGAAAAATAGAGGATCGATCAGTGGAGGAATGGAAGACCCTCGATAAGATAGACTGATATAAAGATACAACAAAGGGCATAAGTACACAAGGGGGATGGTGGGGATGATGTAAGATCAGGCAGGATTTCCCTCATTGGCCAGAGGATCACAATGAGTCAGACTGGACCCAATGGCATCTAACAAGAATCACAGGTGGAGACTGGAGGCCGGCCGGGGGAGGGAATGAAGCTTACTGCATATACTGCTAGTTCCCTGACTGTCTGTTGTCACTGGTTGGCTTTGCCCCATCCACATGAGCCTGCTGCTCCCCTATGGCGGCCTGCATTCCCTTCTATCTCCCTGTCCCTTCAGGCCAACTCATGATAAGGGTTCCCACCTATGCTTGTCCTTGTTGGTTTTGTAATCTCTTCTCAAACTTAAGTAAGCTGTCCTTTAAAAAACATTATCCTACTATGCCATCTAGTTGCTGCTGGAGTCATACAAAGAAGTTTGACGTTTATTTTCAAGACTGTTGGAAGGCACTGAAGGATTTTTTTTTTTAACCGGGAGAATGGTGTAGTCAGAAATGAACTTTAGCAAACTTATCCTGAGCTTGGAAGGCAGGGGTAGGGGATCTGAGCTTCCACGTTCTGCCTGTGGCACAATAGTTGACAAAACCTGGCATCTCTAGACCTCAGTCTGCTCGAGTAAAGCTGATCCAAGCACCTACCTGACAGAGCTGTCTGAGTGCTAACTTATCGTATGTGAACATACTCAATGGGTGTTTCCCAGCACAGAGCAGAGCACATAGGAGGCTAATGATCGGAAGGGTACATGTGTAATGCCATTGAACTAAAGGAGGCAACTTATCAGTGCTTTTCAAATCTAATAAATTGACAAATAAAATTATTCACTCATAGTAGAGCAGAAATTATTCTAATGTTTAACAAGTAATTTAGATTAATAAATTAATAATAGATAAAGAAAATGGTATTATTTTAAAAGTTAAGCACTCTAAAGAGCTACAGGTTTTGGTCATTTTAGTTTATACTTTATTTATTCAACCTCAAGGCCTGTATTTAGACTGAGAGTTAATTCTACATTGGTACTTGGCATTATATTCTAGCTACACCAAGAACTATCTGCCATATTATAGCACTTTAAAATGCTCTGTAGGTGAGCTCTGGTGGCCTAGTGGCAAGAAGCTGCAACTGCAATCTCAGAGATGCATGGTTCAAATCCACCAGATGCTCTGCTCGAGAAGAGGGAACAATCTCCTCATGTACCAGTCAGATCTGATTTGATGGTACACACAAAAAATAATGAAATAAAATAAATTTTATAAAAATGCTCTGTAAAAAGAGAAAAAATATCCTTAACATCTCTGAAACCATGAGCTCATTGATGGAAGGGGGTGCTGATTGACCTGAGGAGGTTTCCACAATACCAGCCCAAACACATCCGGCAAATACCACAAAAAGCTCCTTTGCACACAAAGACTGTTAGCCATTTGCCAGAGGATCTGTAAAATGTTCCAGGTGAAATCTAGGCTCTACGCGGAGGATTAGGTACAGGTTGTGAGCTAACAATGAGAATGCTACATGTCAGGAGGGTTTGCAGATGTCAACTGACTTCAAGGATGCAGCGTGGTGGCCTTTTCTATTCATTCAATTCACCTGACTTTTCACAGCGAAAACCCCAGACAGACAAAAACGAACTAATGAAGGAACAAAAATACACAAAGATAGATTGTAATGTATGTCAATAGATTACAAAAAATCTAGCTTGTAGGTTGATGGAACCATGGCTGTTATCTTTTTAATGGAGGTTGGATTGAAGAAAGTTAAAATTATCAATAATTATTTTTCTCATATTATTGTATTTACCTGACACATTATCTATCTTACTCATTTTGTTCCCTTATCATCTATTTGCCTGTTGAATGTAAGATCATTGAGGACATTCTGTATCTCTTGTGACTAGCATAGAACCAGCATATGCTAACTTGTTAGTACATATCTATTTAATAAAAGCAGGGAGGAAGGAAATAAAGAAAGAAGAGGTGAACAGTGTAAAGACAAAGAAGAAGGAAGGAAAGAAAGAAGAAAGAGAGAAAGAAAGAAAATAGGAAAAACCCCTCAGTATATTTAGATGCCACTAGCCTGGTAATCTCATCTCTTTGGACCCAGGAATAAATGTCAAAGCAGCTTAGATGAAAATACTGCAATCACAAAGCCTACTGTAGATAGATGTTCTCATAATGCCCTCCATCAGATCCTATTTCTTTTTAAATGCAGATCCTTTTCTGAAAATCTGACTGTTAGCTAACTTCTGAGCTCATAAAAAGAATGAAATGACAAATAAAAAGTGGTAGTGTCTGGTAGAAGAAAAGAAACCCTTTGAATCATCTCCGTGGAGCTGAGTAATTATGATGATACCTAAGTGTTGGTAAAATTAAGGTAAAGACTGCAAAATGTAAGCCAAAAGCTTCATGAATTGTGTAAGTACAGAGATTGTGATTTTTGAAAGGAAAATTGGGACACAAGAGAGCTCTTTCCAAATGTGAACATATTATGGAAAGCTTAATTCAAGAAGACGAAACTATAGAATTTGTGGAATATTCTCATGGCAAAATATTTTTCAAATGGACTGGGTTGAAAAAAAATCCAGGTCATAGTTAGCCACAGGGTATTTTGAAAATCATTAAGTATCTACGTCATAATTTTACAGGAAAAGAAAATTCGTTTTCAATAGAAATGAGGTTGACATTTAAATGGAACAATTTAAGCATCAATTTGTAGCTTTAAAAATATGGGACACTTTTGTATATATTTTTTTCTGATCTTTTTTAAAATGTCAGTAATCAACATTAAATAAGTAATTAAACATATAGACCGACTGTAGTCAACATGGAAATGGGTCAGCATTGAATATTTACTATCAGATATGAGGCATTAGGCAATTTTAAAATCTGTTCTCCAGCAAATGAAGAATAGTCACATTGTGTGTGAAGAGCTCATTCAAGGGAACAGGCAAACCATGAGGTGTAAAGACAGTAATGGGCAGAATAATGTATTTACCAGGATCTATTAGAGGGCACATGCTAACATGTGGATGCCAGGCTCTTTGGGAACGTTGGACCATGAAGCTAAGCAAAACAGACAAACCAAATCAAAACCCAAAAATAACATCAACACTCGCCCCCTTGCTTTTTTGGAAATTTTACTCTGGTAGGTAAAGATATGAATAAGAGAAAAATAAGTAAGTGATGCTGTATATCGTTGTGGTTATGTTCTGTTGGGTTAATTATATCTCATAGTGACTGGACGAGCAATGGCTCTGAACCTTGCCCTATGCTGAACATCTCTGACACATTTGACCCCATTGCCACAGTCACCGTGTCACTCCTTATCTGGGGTCTTCCTTTCCTGTACTGACCCTCTACCTTCTACCGTCTACCCTGCCAACCATGAGAAAGATTAGCCATCTCCTCTGATTTCACAGTCTCTGAAATTCAGTGGGGGGTGGGCTATGAAAGTTGGTTTTGAATCAATAATAAAGAGTTCTGGGTGGTCTTTTTGTGTGTTTGTGTTCTACAAATTTAACAGATTTGGAAATTGAGGCACAGAAAAATTAGGATATTATTCCCAAAGGAATGCTTAGGAAATAGTTGAGCTATTACCTAAATGATCGGATACCAAAGACTACTTTCCATGCTCACTTTCTCTTTCCTATAAATAGCAATGTAATTTTGAGAAACCTCAGGATTCTTGACACTTAAAAGTTTAATACCAGGGAGCTCTGGTAGTCTAACGGCGAGAAACTGCACTGCAATCCTAGAGGCACATGTTTCAAATCTACCAGATGCTCTGCTGGAGAAAGAGAGGCAATATAAAATATAAATTAAAAAAAGCAAAAAAGTCTAATGCAGTAGATCTTCTAAAACTAAGTACTTAGAAAAGTTTTATCAATTAAAAATGCAAGTATTCTCTGAAAAAATACACGAAATTTGTACTCATTTGAAATATTTATTGTTTTTAAGTATTATTAAATAATAAATTCCTTAAAGTAATTATTACAGCTGATTTTATTTTAAAACAAAATAACAAATAGATGAAGCAGTTGTAATTACTAAAGGCCATCGAGTCAACTACAACTCATAGCGACCCTAAAAACGACAGATCTGAACCGCCCTGCCCTGTGCCATCCTCACCGTGAGTGACACATTCAGGCCTATTGTTATAGTCACAATGTCAATCCGTTTTGTTGAGAGTCTTCCTCTCTCCTTTTGACCCCCTCCCTTTCTCGGCATGATGTTTTTTTCCCAAGGATTTACCTCTCCTGACAACATACCCAAGTAACTAAGAGAGAGTTTCACTCTTGTGTCCAAGGATAACTCTGCACTTCCTCTAAGAGCGACTTGTTTGTTCTTTTGGCAGTCCATGGGATAGTCAGCTCTCTTCTCCAACACCATGACTCAAAGGCATGGATTCTTCTGTCAGCCTTGATAATGAAGTTTTACATTTGTTACTTTAAATCATCAAATACTTGTTTTTCAAACCTTAACTCTCCATAAGTCTTTTTTGGACACAAGAGTCGCTCTATTAACTAGTGTAATAAACTGACTAAAATCATGAGGCAGAATAAGAGTCAGGATCAGCACAAAGCTGATTCTTATTAGGAGACAGACATATTGCAAACTCTTCACTATGCAATCAAAAATTCTTCAGCAATATAGGCTTTTACTTCTCTAGCGGGTGATTTAAAAAGGAAGAGGTAGTTTAGAAATTTTATCATTGATGGTAACTGGACAGAGACTCCAGCAAATATAGAGGTGTGTGTTCAGGACCTCAGGTGTTCAGTAACTGCGGTTCTGGTGTTGAGTGTGGAACAGCCCTAGCCAGACGGCTGACTGTTGTTCTAACTCCCTGCATGTCCTGAGTCCTGGCCACTTTTCAAAGCCTAAGTCTACAGTAATTCTGTAAATTATTAGTTATTATTTTAAATTTTATCCTTAAGCTAACTGGAGTGAACAGGCTTTCTTTCCATTACTGAACATGAAGAACCTGGACTGAACTTTATATTATATATAAATATATATTCTGTAAATCTCTATACATGCATAAATATATATTATGTATACATAAAGAGTAACCTATATGACCTAGAGGAATGTCTGAACTAAAACAATGAAAGACAGGCCACGGATTAAAAAGTCACCCACCTGTGGCTTGGTAGCATCGCCTTCTGTCCACCGGGCCAGCTGATCCCTCTCTCTATGTTGTTGTTGTTGTTGTTAAGTGTCGTTGAGTTGCCGGCGACTCATAGAGACCCTATCAAGGAGAGTCCTCAACACTTGGGTGTCTTTCACCTCTCTCCAGGTTCATAGGGTTTCCGGAGGCAGCTATTATGGGAGTGGATGCCACTCCTCCTCCCAAGCTTGTTTTAATCGGGGAGCTTCACCCCACTCTCTGTCCGCATTGGGTGACCAACCATTAACGCAGTTGACACACATCAGTGTCACAGTGTTCAGCCTCACAGCAACCACAAGTTACTGCTGTACGGCAACTTGTACACCAGGGCTATACGACCTAGAGGAGTCTGGAGAGAGAATGAAAGCCACCCAAGCGTTGAGGACTCTCCTTCATAGGGTAGCTATGAGTCACCTGCGACTTGACATCACTTAACAACAACAATAACAACATATAAAGAGAGAGAAAAGAGAAAGGAGGACAAGAGAAGGCAAGTGAGTACTTTAGTTATTGAGTAGCTAAAACACTTGGCTAATGACCAATATTGTTGTAGTTTTTATGTGCCATCGAGTTGCTTGTGACTCATAGTGACACTATGCATAACAGGCCTAGACCCTGCTCTACCCTGTGTCAATCTTGTTGTCTCATACACCTACCTACATTACGTCAGTCACTGAATCAATCCATCTCATCAAGGGTCTTCTCTTGTGCTGTCCCTCCACCCATCTTCCCAAGCATGACATCCTTCTACAAGGACTAGTACCTCCTTGCAACATGTCCGAAGTATGTCAAATGAAGCTTCAGAATCCTAGCCTCAAAGGAGAAGCCTGGTCTCACCCTCTCTAGAACGAAACTGTTGTTTTCTTAGCAGTCCATGGTATATTCAATACTCTTCTCCAGCACCACAGCTCAAAGGCATTAATTCTCCTTCTATCACCCACATAGTCATTGTCCAGCTTTCTGACACATAGCAAGTAATTGTGAAGACCAGCGCCTGGATCAGGCATGCCTTAGTCTCCAGATTGTTATCGTTGCTCTTTGGTACATTAGAAAGTTCTTTGACAGCAGACTTTCCCAGTGCAATTAGTTTTTTAATTTCTTAGCTGTTG
>NW_006399787.1:2095640-2129704 GCF_000299155.1 Elephantulus edwardii
ACTTGGCCAACTGACTGGAAGAGATCCATATTTGTTCCTATCCCAAAGAAAGGTGACCCAACAGAATGTGGAAACTACAGAACAATCTCACTGATTTCATATGCAAACAAGATTTTACTGAAGATTATCCAAAAACGACTGGAACAGCACATCAACAGAGATCTACCAGAAGTCCAGGCTGGGTTTAAAAGGGGTCGTGGTATTAGAGATATTGTAGCTGATGTTAGATGGATCTTGGCTGAAAGCAGGGAATACCAGAGGAGTGAGATACCATCTCACTCCAGTAGCTGCAGCGAAGTTTAACAGGACAACAAGTAATATATGTTGGAGAGGATGTAGGGAGACATACTCTTATACCGTGTTGGTGGGATTGTAAAATGGTACAACCACTCTGGAAGGCAGTTTGGCACCTCCTCAAAGAGCTGAACATAGAAATTCCATATGACCCAGCTATTCCAGTTCTTGGAATAAACCCTGAGAAAATGAGATCTGAGGCACAAACAGATTTGTACACCAATGTTCATAGCATTATTCACCATTGCAAGAACTTGAAACAGCCCAAATGTCCAACCACAATGGAATGGATTGAGAAATTATGGTACATCCACACGATGGAATACTACACAGCATGCAGGAGCAATGATTTTGTAAATTGCTACGTAACTTGTGAGAGACTGGAGAGCATTATGCTGAGTGAACTAACTCAGTCCTGTAAGGACAAATACTGTATAAAACCATTGTTGTAGAATGACTAAGAGGATCCAAGGTAGGTGGAAGGAGGGTGGAAGCAGAGAGGTGAGGACAGGTGGGGTTAATCATAGGGTCACACAACGGGATGGGTAAGGGAGTGTGTGAAGCAACTGGGAAAGATGCAGTGTGAAAATAATGTATTCAAACTTAGTAAATAAAGCAGTATAAAATAAACAAATTTAAGAACGTGCTATGTATCACAACATTCATTGTCTCAAGTGATCAGGGGAGTGTTGTAGGGTCAGGCAGTGTTTCATTACATTATTTACAGGGTTGCTATGAGTTAGGGACCAATTGAACAGTAACTAACAGGAACAGTTGCTAATATTTTTAAAAATGTCTCTTTTTAACAAAGAAATGAGTACTCATAGGCCATCATCTCTAACTAGAATTTAAATGGGTTTTTGCTTTCACAATATTTCTTTTTCTGGTTACTTTCTGTGAGGACAAGTGATGTCAATTTTCCAGTATAGTTGTGATACAAACTTTCCCAAATGCATCCTTTTAAGTTAAAGAGGTGCGCCAACTGAAGAAGAAGGAGTAAATCATAGTACAGCTGGGACACTGGGTGAAAACCCTCAAGATAGTGAGTGGTTATCTCAAGTTTAGAAACCATTTGCATAACCCAGTCGTTAAGCCACAGATGCTTAATGCAAATGGTCAGAGCCTCATAGAGACAGCTGGAAACATTTTGAAAATGTGTGGTGAGCAGGTAAGTATTTAGTGGACAAAACATCACTTCATGGAAATCTCAGAGGGCCAAAGTGGTGACTGTCACCATAGGAAAGTAAAACCAGGTAGGTTAAAAGGACAAGGGCAGTATTTCCTTAATGAAGAATCTACAAAAATCTCTAACACCCAGCAAACTCCGTACTTCTTATCATTTGTAGAAGATTTGGAGGTGCAATAGACAACTTTCTGAAAGAATTTGTTTCCAGACTTACTATGCTTAGTTTTTGAGATACTATTAGTTAAGATCATTCACTTTCATCTCAGTTCTCTTAAATCACTGACTGTCAATCAGGAGAGCAGTACTCACACCACACCCCACCCCACCATCTGCATATCAAAGACTCTCAAAGGTGCTACTAGGGAATGGAGACACTGCCCCCTCTGGACGGTGAGAATTAACAATTTCAGAAGGATGGCATCTCTCAGAGCCACGAACAGTGTCATTTTCTCCCATCCAACCTCCAAAGCACATGGCATGTGTATGGGTAGGGCTGGAAGAGGTGCTCCGTTTACACTCCACTCTGACAGGTAGGGGTAGAAGGAGGGGTTTTGGTGAAACTTGCTCTCAGCACAGCCATAGTTTGTAAAATCACAAGATGCTGATGACACAAAGCCCTGATGAAGTTTGTGGAAACTGAACAAACAGCTATGGAAGAGCAAAAGACAGTACATTTTCAATGAGAGAAGGCTCCTCAAAAACTTTTTAAAAAGAGACATACATTGAACAAGATAATATTGCAGGTAATGACTGCGAGGGAGCTCTGGCAGCCTACTGGGAAAGAGCTGCGCTGCCAACCTGAAAGCATGAGGTTTGAATCCACCAGCTGCTCGGCAGGAGAAGAGGTGGACAATGACCTCCAGTGTGATTTACAGCCTCTGAAAACCTGCTCTACCGCAAACAACAGCAACGACCGTAGCTATGAGCCAACCTGCTTCAACAACGGTTCCTGTGGAATTCAAGGAGATTCTTAGGGTGGATTTTTAATGGTAGAAGTCTGGCTTGTTTACACAGGTAACGCCTTCTATCATTTTTATACATCTTTCTTTCTACCTGTCTCTTTCTTCTTCCCTTCCTTTTCTCCCTAAGCTCCGCTTTTCTGAGAGTTGGCACACTTCTCAGGCTCAGAGCCCCAAGGCTCTGAAATTTATTGGACATCACCAGTTTTCAAACTCCTTTCCTGCAACTTCATCCCCACACAGGGAGCAAGTGGCAGGGTGAGAACAGTGGTTCCAGATCAGTGGGTTCCAGAAGTGACCGAGCTTCACTTTTTGGGGGTCCAATTTTCCTCATCCATAAAATAAAAACAAAACAAAACTGAAGTACCAACTTCACTGGGCCTTGTGACGAGTCAATGAGTTAATGCATGTCGAGTGCTAAGAACAGGCCCTCACACAGGTCATCCTGACGCATGGTGACCGTCCACAAGGTGTTAGAAGCTGTGAGGAGGAGACGGCCCGCTCATGAGTTAGCAATCTGATAGATCATAAATTACACCACGAGAACGCCTCACAGAAAGAAACACGAGGTATTGTTAGCTTTACATACTGACTCCTGCTATAGAGGCTTCCTTTGACAAAAGAGTTTTCCTGCCCCCCAAAGGATTTGACACACCTCACACCATACACAAAGACCAACTCAAAGTGGATCAAGGACCTAGGAGTAAAAACAAGGACTATAAACTATAAACTTCATTAGAGAAAAGCTTGGAAGAACTCTAGAAGCCCTAAATCTACAACATGAACAGTCTTCCAAGCACCTTGAAAAACCTACAATTGAGAGAGGATAAAATAGATGAATGGGACCTTCTAAGAATCAAATCCCTGCGCACATCCAAAAACTTCTCCAACAGGGTAAAAAGGGAAGCCACAGACTGGGAAAGAATATTTGGTAATGACATGTCTGATAAGGGACTTATATACAGAATTTATAGAATACTCAAACACCACAACAAGATAAAGATAAACAATCCAGTCGCAAAAAGGGCACAGGATATAAACAGACACTTCACTAAAGAAGACTTCAGATAGAGAACAAACACATGAAGAAATGTTCAAAACTCCTAGCTCTAAGAGAGATGCAAATCAAAACCACTATGAGATATCATCTCACCCCAGTAAGAATAGCAACATTTAACAGAGCAGCAAACGTCAAATGCTGGCGAGGTTGCGGAGAAATTGAAACACTTATGGAAGGCTGTATGGTGTTTTCTCAAAAAGTTGCGAATAGAAACACCATTTGACCCAGCAATTCCACTACTGGGGATATACCCTAATGAAACATAACTGCCACCCAAGCAGATATATGCACACCCATGTTAATTGCTGCTTTGTTCACAATAGTAAAGAGTTGGACACAACCTAAGGGCCCAACAACAAACGAATGGATAGAGAAGCTGTGGTATATTCACACAATGGAATACTCTGCTGCATTGAAGAACAAAGAACTCATGATTTATTATGCAAAATGGGTGACCCTAGAGGACACTATGCTGAGTGAAATATCTCAGTCACAAAAGGACAAATACTGCTTAATGCCACTGTCATAAAACAGGACTGACATCAGGGTTTGGGGAAAACTAAGAAAAGAGGGGATAAATAATATACACAGCATTAAAACTGATGAGGGAAAGAACTGCTTAAAAGGAATATATGATAGGTATTATTTGCATGACAACAGTTCAGAATAAGAACTATATAGTAAAGTGGCCTGGGGGGGGGGCGGGACTGTATAACAATGAAGTAATTTTTTTTCAAAGAGAAAAGCGAACTGAGGAGGGGTAGGCAGGGAGGAAAATATGCAACAATCAATGAATGAATGGATGATTGAGTGAATGAAAATTCAAGTTCTCTATAAACTTTCATTAAAATATCAATAAAAAAAAACTCCACACTTTACTCAAATTGGCACAGGCAGATGTAGAACACTTGAACAAATCCATCACCAAGGAAGAAATTTAGCAGGTCATTAAAACTCCCAGTAACAACAAAAGCCATAGCTCTGACAGATTCACCAAACATTATGCTGAACGAAATAACTTAGTCACAAAAGGACAAATATTAACTAGGAAGACCACTACCATGAAAATAGGTGTGTAACTGGAGTGGTGGGGAGAAGGAGAACAGAAATAGAATGTATATGTAATGGACACGGTAAAGGGTCCAGAGGAGGTAGGGAGCGGGGCAGGAGGGGGAGATTTGAAAGCCACTTCTCTACTGCTGAAGATAGTGTAGATTTGTTCAAATTAACACACTATTTTATTATACTTCTCACTCTGAGCATGTTGCTTGGAGAGGTTAGTCCTTGGAAAGGAACATCACGCTTGGAAAAGAGAAGTGAGGGTGAAAGACAGGAAGACTCAGAACCAAGTGGGTTGACATGGTGACTGTGGCAATGGGCTTGAGTGTGTCTCAGATTGTGAGGATGGCATGGGATAGGACAGGGCTCATAGGGTCACTGTGAGCCTTAGTCAACTTTACGACACCTAACAACAACAACTTGTCAACTCTCTCTTCTCCAGCTCAGAATACCTTCATTCTTAAGACCATTCCCATCCTTCTCCATCATTTTCAAGGTCAGAACCTCCTTGCTGCTGTCTTTGTCCGTTATTTCTCTTTGAATGTCAATAGCCCTCCTGTCATTAGCACTACAGACAATAGAAATAACCTAGTTGAACCCTCCTCTCGGTCACCCAGGAGGAAACTTAAGTCAGTGCGGAGGAATTATTCTACCCAACTATGTGATTAAGTAAAAGAGGAATGGAGAGAATACACAGTTTCTGCCTCATTCCTGTACTCTTCCTCTAAAACCATGTCTCTTCAGCACTTGGCTGAAATACAAATATGACAGGTAACTCTGAGTTTCTTTCCATTGACAGGGGCACTTGTCTCTTCAAAGGCTCTTGAAGTTGTGTTCCTTTAAAAAAGTCCCTAAAAAAGTGTTGGTTCTGCTCCTCTCCCTTCCAAACCCAGAGTGGACCATATGAATCTAATATATTTGTAGTCGTTCATTCCTTCAACTTGCTTTTTATTTTTCAAACACCTACATGTTTCTAGACTCCGTGCTGAGTTCCAGGAACTCAAGGTTGAATACCAGGCCCCGGCACTAAAGGAATGTGTGCCCTTTGCCATAGACACATGAGGATAGAAGACAGAAAAACAAGTATTCAAGGTCGGATCATGGACTGCATAGTACAGCTCATCAAGTTTAGGGAGCATGGGCTAGGTCAGGCTTCCTTAAAGATCTTACACCTACTCAAGTACTGAGGCCTAGTGGGAAGAACTTGTGGTGCAATCTTAAAGGTACATGGTTTGAATCCACCGGCTGCTCCACAGAAAAGAATGAGGATTCTGCTCCTGTGTGACTTACTGCATTTGAAAACCTGCTGGAGGGTCAGCTATGAGTCAGTCCTGACTTGATGGCACATGACAACTGCAAGATCTTCACTTGATCTTAGCCAAATGGGTGAGAAGTGATAAACAGCAAAATCTTCAAGTAGCTATTAGTCACACAAAGATAGGAGAAAATGTGGTATAGACAGAGAGACAGAATGTGGGAAGGCGTAAGATGAAAGAGAACAGAACACTTTGGGGGGGAAAATGTCAGAAATTCTATTCAGTTCAAGTAGGGTATTTGTGAGAAGAGGTTTCAGAGAAAGACTGTATTAAACCTGAAGTATCTGTAGATCAGAAAAAATAATTTAGACTTTCTTTCTCACACCACCCCTCTCTCCCCAGAGGCCACAAGTTGCTGAGGGTTTTAAACCAGAAGATAGTCAGAGCCTATTTGATTCTTTGCTGGCAGTACAGAGAATGGAGCTCTATTTAGAGGTTATTGCATTGAACACTCCAGGTGAGATAGGAAAGAGGAATAGCGAAAAACACAGAGACTCTGATCTGCATTGAAAGGGTCAGTACCTGGCGGTCGAAGGTCTTAGGACTTCTACATTATTGAGAAAATCTAGAAACACAACTTCAGCTTTTCTTCTAGACATTCACTTTATTAACCTGCACCTTCTAGTGAAATTGCAGTTTCACCAGTCTAGGTGGTAAACGTTTCTGTCAGCCTGTAGTCATGTGGTGACTTGTAATAACACTGTGGCCACTGTGGGGCTAGAAGCTATCACATCAGTTTCAAAAACCAGCAGGTTGACAGGTTTCAGCAGAGCTTTCAGATTAAGACAGAGTAGGAAGAAAGACCTGCTGGTCTGTTTCTGAAAAAAATTACCAGTAAAATCTTAGGGACAGCAGCAGAGCATTGTTTAATGTAACGCCACAAGAAGAATCCCTCAGGTTCTAAGAGACTCAAGAAATGACTGGAGAAGAGCTGACTCCTAAAATACAGCTAATGTCAATGTTGTTGTTGCTGTTGTTAAGTGCTGTTGAGTTGCAGGCGACTCATAGTGACTCTATGAACGAAAGACCTCAACACTTGCATGACTTTCATCCTTTCTCCAGGTTCACAGGGTTTCTGGAGGCAAGCTATTTATGGAAGTGGATGCCACTCCTGCTTCCAAGCTTGTTTTAATCAGGGAGCACCACCCAACACCATCCATCATTGGGAAACCATTCTCACATTTGACACAGCAGTGTCACAGTGTTCAGCTTCACAGCAACCACGAGTTACCTTTGTATGGCAAGTGGACACACCAGGGCTACATGACCTAGAAGAATGTTTGACCAAAAACAATGAAAGAACAGGCCTGAGGGCTGTGGATTAGAGTCACCTACCTTTGAGTTGGTAGCATCACTTTCAGTCCACTAGGCCAACTGGTCTCTCTCTATGTTCTTAAGTGCAGTTGAGTCGTAGGTGACTCATGGACACTTGTCGCGCTTATGCTCCAGGCATGGCCATACATTTTAGTGTTTTGACATTCTGGCATGCCCAAACGCTGGCAAAGTCTGGGCCAGAGACCCCTAATTCATCTAGCAAGTCCACTCTGCAGCAAAAAGAAAGTCATAAATGCCCTAGCGTTCCTGACTTGCCCCTCCTTCCAGGCTCCAGAGGTCGCATGCATCTATGAGGCTGACATGGAAAATTTTTGAAACTTGCATTTACTGATATGGCATAATTAAAAATGAGAAAGACCAGCTACAAACTTCCATCCATAATCAGAATGTGAAAGTTATAAAATATGAATCAAGGAAAATCAGAAGTTGGGTTGGAGAATCAGGTGTACTCTGCAAGGAGTGACAGATTGAGGGGAAAATGCATTGCATTCATCATCAAAAAGAACATTTAAAGATGGATCCTGAAATACAACACTGTCAGTGATGGGATAATAAACGTGTACCTACAAGGAAAATCAATTAATGTGGACACTATTCAAATTTACCCACCAATAATTAATGCTGCAGAGGAAGAAATGAAAGGGTTTTTTTTTAACCAACATTTGTCTGAAACAGCTCAAAATGTCATCAAGATGCATTGATAGTTACTGATGATTGCAAACTAGTGATTGCAATGTCAAAGCTGAAAGCAAAGGAAAATACAGCTTTTATGATAGAATTTTGCGAGACCAAATACTTAATTGTTGGAAATAACTTCTTTCAATAACATGAATAACTACACATGTAGACCTTGCCGGGTGGAATTCACAAGAATCAAATCTACTACATCTGTGGAGAACAATGATGGAGAATTTCAATACCATCAATTAGAGCCAACTCAGTGGTCACTGAAGAACATACTATCAACTGCCCATCTGCAAGGTCAAGATTAAATTCAAAGGAGGACCCTAAGGAAGACCTTGAGTATATGTTACTTAAATTTAGAGACCATCTCAATAGTTAGTTTGGCAGATGGAGCACACTGAACTCACTGCTATATTAAAGATTAGATAAGTTGTGGGATGGTATCAAGGACATCATATATATAAAAAAAAAGTGAAAAAAAATCACAGTCCAGAAAAGAAAGGAAAAAAGACTAAAATGGATGTCAGAAGAGATAATGAAATTTGTGCCTGTATGAAGATAAATTTAAAAAAGAGAAATAATTATGTAAAAAAATTTACATTTTCAAAGGATGACTCAAGAAGACAAAGTCAAATATTATAAGGAAATGTGAAAAAACCTAGAGTTAAGAAAATCTAAAGCGAAAAATAGACTCAACAGTTCTCAAGCTAAAAGAGTTGAAAGGGGAGAAAATTCAAGTTCTGATTAGCAGCATCATGATGGATGGTGAAGAGATTGAGGTTTTTTTCCCCACAACTTTAGTTTGCTTGGCTCCACAGTCAACACTCTTGGCACCAGCAGCCAGGAAATTAAAAGGTGCATTGCCATGGGAAAGTCTGCTGTTAGGGTCCTCTCCAAAGTACTGAAGAGTAATGATGTCAGTCTGGAGATTAAGATGCACCTTTGCAGTCACTTGTTATGCATCAGAGAGTTGGACAATGACTAGGGATGATAGAAGGACAATTGATGCCTTTGAGCTGTGATGCTGGAGAAGAGTACTGAATATACCATGGACTATCAGGAGAACAAACAGGTTTGTTCTGGAGTGTATGAAGCCAGGCTGTTCCTTGGAGGCAAGGATTGTGAAACTTCATCTGACATACTTTGGACACATTGCAAGGAGAGACCGGTCCTTGGACAGGGATGTCATGCTTGAGAGGGTGGAGGGACAGTGCAGGAAAGGAAGACCCTTGATGAGATGGATTAATTCAGTGACTAGGGTAATGGGTGTAGGTGTGTCAGAGACAATAAGTACCACAGGGTAGAGCAGGGTTTAGGGCTGTTGTACATATGGTCGCTATGAGTCTCAGGTGACTCAACAGCACATAACAACAACAAAAACAACAACAACAATAGGCAAAAATTGAATGATGCAAGAAGTATCCAAAGGAAATGGACTTAATACAGAAGCATCAAAAAAAGATGGAAAGAATGCAGTCATTCTGCAAAAATTGGTCAACGCCAATAGTAAGTGCTGTATTATCAAAGAACTGATGGTACTAAAAGGAAGCATTCCAGGCTGCCCTTGGGCCCTGGCAAGGAGGGAACCCAAAACAATCAAACAAACAAGAAAATCAAGGCTGCAGGAATTGAGATGTTTCAAGAAGCAGATGCAATGCAGAAAGCATTCATTCATCTGTGTCAAGGAATTTGTAGAAGACCTTACCTGGCCACTGACAGGTATATGTGTCCAGCAAAATGTGAACATTATTGACCAACATCATTAATATCCCACACAAGTAAAGTTGTACCATAAATAATTTAAAAATAGTTGCAGCAAGGAAACTTTCAGAAATTCAAGACAGCTGTAGGTAAGGATATGGAATAAGGGATATATATCACTGTTGATGTCAAGTGGATTTTAACTCAGCAGCAAATACTAGAAAGTTGTTTCCTGGTATTTTACTGGCTTTGCAAAGGAATTTTACTATATGGCTCACAACAAATTATGGATAACAAAGTGAATAATGACAATTCTACAACATTTAATGGTACTCATGTGGACCTTGTCATAGATCAAGAGGCAGTTTTTGAAACAAAACAAAAGAATAATAATGCATGCATGGTTCAAAATAAAGTGTGTGTCAGGGTTGTATCTTTACCAATACTTAATCAGGCTGTATGCTGAGCAAATAATCCAAGAAGATGGATTATATAAAGAAGATAGAAATATGAGGATCAGAGGAACACTCATTAGCAACTTACCATATGCAGATGACACACTTAAAAAGAAAGAGGATTTAAAAGAGGTCTTGAAGTACTTACTAACATAGAACAAAGACTATGGCTTTTGGTAAGGTTTACATACATCTCAGCATAAATAACCTGTCAGGTGCATTTACTAAGATTCACAGCAAACACTCATGGAGGTAGCAGATACAAAATCAAGCCCATGCCTTGGGGAACTCTCCTGCAGAAGACCTCTCTACCCCTTAAAATGTTTAAAATGCAAGGACTAAAGTATCCAAGCCATGGTATTTTTTTTAAGCTCCTTATGTACATGAGAAAGTGTGACAGTGAGGAGCTGATGCCTTTGAAGTATGGTATTGGCAACGATTGATTATCCAATAGCCCACTGACTGCCAGAGTATGAGTAAATTTGTCTTGGAAAAAAATATATATAGAATATTCCTCAGAAGCAAAGATAGTGAGTCTTCACTTCGACTTTGGGCATGTTACCTTGTTGGGACCAGTTCCTGGAGGACATCTTGCATCTTGCATGGTAGAGAATCAGAAAAGAAGACTTTTATTGAGATGGACTACTGTGGCTCAAACCTGAAAACAATTATGAGGATGGCAAAGGACTGACCATTGTTTTATATAATATATAAATTATATATATATATATATTTGTTGTTATTGTTATGCCATGTTGAGTTGCCTGCGACTCATAGCAACCCTATGAATAATAACCTGAACCCTTCTCTATCCTGAGCTGATCTGTGTGTCTGACACACCTACCCTCATTACCTCAGTTACTGCAACAATCCATCTCATCTTGGGTCTCCCTCGCCTGCATTGTCCCTCCACCCTTCCAAGTATGATGCCCTTCTTCAAGGACTGTATGGGAGATCTTCAAAATCCATGATTGCAATGTGCAACTTGGTTTCACCTTCTCCAGGACAGACCTCTTTGTTCTCCTGGCAGTCCATAGTACCTTTAATACTCTTCTCCAGCACCACAACTCAAAGGTATCATTCTTCTATCTTCCTTAGTCATTGTCCAACTCTCTGATGCATAGCAAGTAAATGAGAAGACCATGACCTGGATCAGTTACACCTTAGTTTCTAGATTGACATCATTGCTCTTCTGCACTCTGGAGAGGTCCCTGATAGCAGATTTATGTAGTGCAATTCACCTTTTGATTTCCTGACTGCTGGTGCCAAGAGTATTGATTGTGGAACCAAGCAAGCTGAAATCGTTAAAAATCTCAATATCTCTCTTTTTTAAAATTATTTTTTATTTTTCTTTTTTATTTTTTTAATCTCTTTTCTATCTATCACGTTGCTGCCAATATATAATTTTTCCACGTATCTTTTTTTTTCTTAAATATAAATGTTTTATTTTATACTGGATTACTTATAAAATTTGTATACATTGTTTTTCACACCAGATCGTTCTCATTTTTAATTGCTTAAAAAAATTATAAATCTCTCTCTGTTGGTCTTTAATTGTCCTTGATTTAAATTTCTATCAAGAAATAGACACATAAAGCTATTAAAAATTAAGTTTCTAATTTTGTACCATTTAAAATGCAAATAAAAATGTGTTTTATGAAATTTTATTTCTTTTTTCTTTGCCAGTCCTTTGTCCCAAAAAGGGGAGTCCTGCTTGCATCAGATTCGTGAGAGGCCAGTTTTCGTTTGAGTTGTGCGTAGTTCTGTTGTGAGGAAACATGGAGTAAACTCCAATTCTTAAGACTCTAAGTACAACAGAACCAAACAGACCTGCTTCTGCGTCATCGCTCACAATGGCCGTGGGGCTTGAGCACGCTGGCACACCCACTGTGCCAGTCCAATTAGGTGAGGGTCTCCCTCGTTCTTGCTGTTTTCATTATATTACCCTTTCTTACTATCTCACACTTTGATCATTGCATTGTGTCTTTCTAACAGGTTTCTTTAAAAAAGGAGCCCCTCATTGATTTTTATCAGTTATTTTATAAATCAGTAGAACTGCTAAGATCATTTCTCCACTTGAAAAGACTAAAAGGAGAGAGTCATTTCTGCAATTTTTCATTCCCCCAAAATAAGTTTCAAGTTTCGAAAGATCAGCCTTGAGTTGCTATTAATCTTACTAATGTATGATGTTTAATTAAGAGTCAATCAGGACCAAGAGTAGAGGGGGACATACAGAATACTAGCTCCCTAGAACAACTCTCATTTACACTTCTTTCTCTGTCTCTCTCTCTCCCTCCCTTTCTCCCTCTCTCTTTTACACACACACACACACACACACACACACACACACACACACACACACACACCTCTCTACCTTCCAGGCCCTCCCTTCTCCCAGATACTCACACAGTCTCTGTACTTGGTGGAAGTTTGGGGATGTGGTAGACGTCCTTGCAGGTGAACCTGAGCTCATTCTCCCGGAGGCACTCACTGGGCAGGGATGGGTACTCATGTCCTCCCAGGCTCCTGGGCAGGGCGAGCAGCAGCACCAGCTGCAGCAGGGGCGTCTGCATCATTTTCCAGGGACCCCCAGGCTTCCTCCTCATCCTCGCCTACGGCCTCATTCTCAGTCCAGAGACGGGAACAGGAGGGGCAAAGCGAGGAAGGCTCTGTAGGGGGCTGTGACCTCACCAGAAAAGAAGAGGCTGGAGAGGGGCGAGAAGAGGCTTTTAAGTGCTCTGTTTCCCGAGGCAACTCTCCACCCATACAAGCTACTCACTTCACCCTCTTGCTTTGAGCCGCACAGCCCGCACTCACTCTGTTCCCTAACTCTTAACACTGGTCCGGGCTGGGGCCCTTTGCTTTCCAGCACTACCTACTACTTTCCAATCACCACCCCTCCTTGCCCCACGTGTCCATCCCTCCAATTCTCTCCAAAGCCTAACTCTGATTCCTTCACCCTTTATTTCTCACCAACCCCTAAGGCTCACCTTTTGCTTTCCGGGTATTAACACCTAAACGTGTTGCCAGCCCAGGACCACCAGGAGCCACGCTCTGTCCAAGGAAGTCTCCACAGGGCTGTGCTCAGAAGAGTACCGGAGTGCACAGTCCCAGGCCGACTGATGCCCTGCTGAATGTCCAGCCCCTTCTCTGAGAGTCACACAGAGCACGGGACAGCTCGGATCCAGCGGCAGTTCAGGTGCAATTCAAGGCTCCGCAACTTCAGCGCTGACCAGGACCACTGCGTGAGCCGCCAGACTTGAACGGCAGTCAACCCTTGGAGTCGCCTGGAGGCTTCAGGCTCACGCTGCAATCGCTGGATTACTTGGAGCCAGGCTAGGAAACGGACTCTGGGGCCGCCTGCAGGAGAGAGAGGGGAAGACGGTCCAGGTGCCATAGGTGGGATTCTTGAATCCAATTTTGAGAAGGGGGTTTGTAATTCTGTGAATTTCCTGTCCAGCAATTTTATCGAGCTGATTTCCCAGAAGATGAGAAGCAAAAGGAATACTGAAGTGGTATGACTCCATCTCACAGTAGCTTAAAAGATGATAAAAAAATGCAAGTCAAACTATATGTATTTTAGTGTTTATTGTTAGGGACTTTGGAATCTGCTCCAACTCCTGACCACACAACACAGAACGTAAGGAAGGAAGCATTGCCATTGCTGAGTTCTGTATCATTGACATGATTTAATGAGCCCATTGTTACGACCATAGTGAGAAGGACACTGATTTTTTTCCCCCCCCCCAGCGCTATATTGAACAATCTTCCTCATTTCAACTGACTTTCAATCTGGGTTCTACCACGACACTACTGTAGGTTGCTATGCATCTGTGGCTGGACAATGAGTGCACCTTAGTCTCTAGACTGACATCATTGCTTTTCAGCACTCGATGAGGTCCCTGACAGCAGATTTTTCCATTGCAATTCGTCTTTGGATTTCCTGACTGCTGGTGACAGGAGTGCTGATTGTGGAGCTGAACAAGCTGTAATTGTTAACAACCTCAATCTCTTCTCCATCTATCTTGGTGCTGCCAGTTGGGCCAGGGATGAGACTCTTTGTCTTCTTGATGTTGAGCTTCAATACATATTGAGGACTACAGTCCTTGACGTTCTGCAGCAAGCACTTCAGGTCCTCCTCAATTTCAACAAGCAAGGATGTGTTATCTGCATAATGCAGGTTGTTTATGAGTCTTCTTCCAAAACTGATGCCATATTCACAAAGCCTCATAAAGCCCAGCCTCCTGAATGATATCTGTTCTGCAGATTGAAAAGGTATGGTATCCCTGACACACTCCTTTCCTGATTTTGAAGCATGCAGTGTTTCTTGTTCTGCTCTGAAGACTATTTCCTGGTCTAACTTTTACATGAACACAGCAAGTATTCTGGAATTCCCATTCTCCTCAAGGTTAACCACCATTTGTTGTGACCTACACAGTCAAATGCCTTTGCATAGTCAATGAAACACAGATAGACATTTTTCTAGTACTATTTCCTTTCTGCCAAGATCCATCTGATGTTGGCAATAATGTCTCTAGTGCCACGACCTCTTCTAAACCCAGCTTGTATTTCTGGTAGTTCTCTGTTAATGTACAATTCCACTCATTTTTTAATAATCTTCAGCATCATTTTGCTTGTGTGTGGTATTAGTAATATTGTTTGCTAATTTCCACACTGTTGGGCCACTTTTTTTGGCACAACTTGGTGAGCACGTGCAGGACAGCATCTGCTTGTTGAAATATATAGATTGGTATTCCATCAATCCCTGGGGCATTTCCCCCCACCAGTCTTTTAGAGCAGCCTGCACTTCCTCTTTTATCACCATTGCCTCTTGGTCATATATTGTTTCTTCTGTGTCAACCAATTCTTTTTGATACAGTGACTCTGTACTATCATTTTTAATGCTTCCTGGATCATTCAATATTCTGCCAATAGCATCTTTAAGTATTGAAACTCAAGTCTTGAATTTGTTCTTTAGTTCTTTTAGTTCCAACCTTTTGATTTTCCGACTCCAGTGCCTTGAACATGTCATTATTATACTTTGTTTCCCCTAAGTGCCCTTTGAAATCTTCTATTCAGTTACTTTACTTCTTAATTTCTTCCCTTTGCTTTGGCTTCTCAGTGCTGTAGTGCAATATTCAGAGTTCCTTCTGACATCCATTTTGGACTTTTGTTCTTCCTCTGTCTTTGTAATGACCTTTTGCATCCTGTGTAGGTGATGTTCTTGGTATCTTCCCACAGCTAACCTGGTCTTCATTCATTAGTATTCAATGTCTCAAAACTGTTCTTGAGTTGGTTTTTAAATTCAGGTAGGATAGACTCAAGATCAAGTTTTGATTCCTGCGAATTGATTTGACCTCCTTTAGCTTTAATTTGAACCTGTGTATTAGTAGTTGATGGTCTGTTCCACAATCAGTACCTGGCCTAGTTATCACTGCTGATATTGAACTTCTCCAATGACTCCTTCCACAGATGGAATCAGTCTGATTCCTGTGCATGCCATCAGGGTAAAATGCAAGTGTATAGCCTGCATTTATGTTTATTAGAAAAGGTATTTTATTTTTTAAAAAGGTATTTTATATATAAGTTATTTAAGCAGGTAAAACCTAATAACATGCTGATAAATTACATTCTTTGAAAGAACACACGATAAATATCTGTTCGCTTCAGTGGACACTTACAATCACTGTCACAATTTGTTTTTCAAAATTTCTTTTGCAGCTTTTACAAATGCTTCCATTTTTGAAGAAATGAAAAGACTGAAATGAAGAGATACAGGATGGATTCAAACTCAACATGTTGTTGTTGTTAGGTGCCATCATGACACCTGTTACTCATAACAGTCCCTAAGTACAATAGCTCTGTACTCTGTCCTAGTCTGAGCCAATCTCACTGCCTCTGACACACCTGCCCTAACATAAGAAAAACAAAAATACAACTGGGATAATCGCAGTACCATGATTCAATGGAGAAAAGATTGCTGTTGTTAAAGGTTTGTAATCAATGCCTAAGGGGGCAGCAGTTAAGAAATAAAGTAACTTATGGAATTGAGATGATGAGGATGGCACAGGATAGAGCACGGTTCAAGTCGGCTGTTCACAGAGCCACTATAAGTCGTACTCACCTCGATGGCATCTCACAGTAACTGTTCCCAGAACATTCTTGAACAGTGCTCCTTGTGGCCTTTGAGTTGATCCTGACTCATGGATACCTCATGTGACAGTGTCATGTCATACAAGGTTTCCTTGTTTACAATATTGATGAAAGTAGATCACTAGATTTTATCTTATGGAGACTTTCAGCTAGTTGCCAACTGCTTAATATTTTTACCACAAATATTCTATTCTTTGAAGTTGTCAGATATCATAGAATCTGTTTCTACTCATAGTGGGACTTTGTATAACACAACACAACACAACAAGACACAACATTGCTTGGCACTGCACCATCCTTACAATCCTGGCTGTGCTGGGACCCACCATTGCTGTCCTTGTGTCAACCCTTCTCTTCCAGGGTCGTCCTCTTTTTCATTGACTCCCACTTTACCTGGTATGGTGTTCTTTTCCAAGGACTGGCCACTCCTGAAAACATGACCAAAAGTACACGTTCATCCTCACTTCAAAGGAGTCTTCTGGTTACATTTCTAACAAGATGGGTTTTTTTGTTTTCATAGTATCCCATGGGATATTCAACATTTTCTACCAATACCATGTACGAGGAGGAATGGGCATCAGGATTGATGGAAGAATCATCAACAACCTGCGTTATGCAGATGACACAACCCTGCTTGCTGAAACTGAGGAGGACCAGAAGTGCTTGCTGTAGAAAGTCAAGGACTGCAGCCTTCAATATGGATTGAGGCTCAACATCAAGAAAACAAAGATTCTCACCACTAGGCCAACTGGCAGCTTCAGTATGGATGGTGAAGAGACTGAGATAGATAACAGTTTTCATTTACTTGGTTCCACAGTCAGCACTCTTGGTATCAGCAGCCAGGAAATCAAGAGATGAATTGCATTGGGAAAGTCAGCTGTAAAGGACCTCTCAAGAGTAATGAAGAGCAATGACATTAGGCTGGAGACTAAGGTGCACTTGATCCAGACTATAGTCTTCACAATTGTATGCTATGCATCAGAGAGCTGGACAGTGACAGGGGTGGTAGAAAGAGAATTGATGCCCTTGAGCTGTGGTGCTGGAGAAGAATGTTGTATATACCATGAACTGCTAGAAGAAACATATTTGTCCTGGAGAGGGTGAAGCCAGGCTGCCCCTTAGAGTCAAGGATTCTGAAGCTTTGTCTGATACACTTTGGACATGTTGCAAGGAGGGACCAGTCCTTGGAGAGGGACATCATGTTTGGGAGGATGGAGGGGTGGCGAAGGAGAGCAAGACCTTTGATGAGATGGATCGATTCTGTGATTGGGGTAGTGTGAGTAGTTGTGTTGGAGACAGTGAGATTGGTACAGGATAGGGCAGAATTTAGGACTCTTGTACATAGGGTCACTATGACTCGCAGCGCCTCAATGGCACATAACAACAACAACCATAATTCAAAGGCATCAATTCTACTTCAGTCTTTTTTATTCATGGTCCAGATTCTGCATATATATGAAACAATTAAAATGCCATGAACCTGAAAATGAGTATACACATCATAGTCCTCAAATACCATCTTCACTCTTTAAAACTTTAAAGACTTGGTCATTTGTTCCACATTTACCAATTTTAGTGTTGTTTTTTTAATTTCTCGGCTGCTACTTCCATGGCCATCTGATGTGGATCCAACAAAAATTAAATTCTTGACAATTACAGTCATTTCTTCATTTATTGTCTCTTTCTACAGATGTCATTGATTTGATTGCAGCATATGGCATCCAACCAGGTCCAGGTGTATGTTGTATTTACTCTTAGGTGCTGTCAAGTCAACGATGACTCATGTTGTTGTTAGGTACAACCCAGTTAAGTATGACTCACAGTGACCCTGTGAACAACAGATTTAAACCCTATCCTATCTTGTGCCAACCTCCTAGCCTCTGGCATACTCAAGTCCATTGTCAAGACTACAGTCGCTGTGTCTACCATGATTGGTTAAGGGTCTTCCTCTCTTTTGCCATCCCCATCTTTCCAAGCAAAGATGTTATTCTCCAAGGAATAGCCTTTCTTAGCAATATGCCCAAATACGCAAGAAAAAGCTTTGTCACCCTTGTCTCCAAGGAGTATTCTGGCTGCATTTTCTCAAAGACCTATCTATTTGCTCTTTTGGTAGTCCATGGGGTAGTCAATACTATTCTCCTAACCACCACAGTTCAGAGACATCAATTTTTCATCTGCCATCCTTATTCATGTTGATCTCTAAGCAGCATAGAAAATGATTGAAAAGACCATCTGAATCAAGTTCACCTTAGCCCCCAAACTAACATGCATCTCAGTACTTTGGAGAGTCCTTGACTGCAGACTTTCTCCTGATTTCCTGCCTGCTTGCACTGACAATGAATCCAAGTAAGATGAAGGTGTTGACAGCTTCAGTCTTTTCTCCATCAATCTATTGGTCCATAGG
Organism: Elephantulus edwardii; assembly: GCF_000299155.1. NCBI lineage: Eukaryota > Metazoa > Chordata > Mammalia > Macroscelidea > Macroscelididae > Elephantulus > Elephantulus edwardii. The sequence continues at coordinate 2,114,247 of NW_006399787.1, forward strand.
TGAGAATTTTTATTTTCTTGACGTTCAGATGCAATCCATGTTGAAGGTTGCAATCTTGGTTCTTCTGCAGCAAGTACTTCAAGCCTCTTGAACATACCATGGACTGCGAAGAAAATGAATAAGTCTGTCTTGAATAGGGTGAAACCAAGTTTCTCCTTGGAGGCTCAGATTTTGAAACTCCATCTCACAACCTTCAGACCTCTGACTGGGAGGGACTGATTCTTGGAGAAAGACATCATGCTCCGAAGGGTAGAGGCACAGTGCAGGTGAGGAAGATTCCGGATTAAATGGATAAAATGATCAAGGTAATGGGTGTGTAAGTGTGTTGGAATCAGTGAGACTGGCTCAGGACAGGGCAGGCTTCAGAGCTATTGAACATAGAGTTGCTATGAGTTGTAGGCGACTTGACAGTACATCATAACAACAACAACAACAACATGTATATATGGTATTCATGGAATGTTCAAGACTCTTCTCCAACACCACAGCTCAAAGGCATCAATTCTTTTTCTATCATCTTTATTCCTTGTCAGGCTCTTTAATGCATAGCAAGTAATTGTGAAGACCATGGACTGGATCAGGCCCACCTTAGTCTCTAGACTGACATAGTTGCTTCTCAGTGCTCTGGAAAGGTCCCTGACAGCAGACATACCTAATGCAATTCACCTTTTGATTTTCTGACTGCTGGTGCCAAGAGTGCTATTGCAGAGCCCCGCAAGTTCTAACTGTTAACAACGTCAATCTCTTCTCCCTCCATCATGGTGCTGCCAATTGGCCCAGTGGTGAGAATCTTTGTCTTCTTGATGTTGAGCTTCAATCCATATTGAAGACTATAATCCTTGACTCTCTGAGGTAAGTCTTTCAGGGCTTTAGGTCCTCCTAAGTTTTAGCAACCAAGGTTGTGTCACCTGCATAACGTAGGTTGTTGATGAATCTTCCTCCAATCCTGATACCACATCCCTCCTCATAAAACCCAGCCAGCCTCCTGAATGAACTGTTCTCTACACACACACACACACACACACACACACACACACACACACACACCCTGGTGGCCTAGTGGTAAGAAGGTGTGCTGCAACAAAAAGGAGTATGGTTTGAATCCACTTGTTGTTCCTGTATGACTAACTGCCCCTGAAAACCGGCTGGAGTATCAGCTCTGGGGCGGTTGGTTCTGACTTGACAGTACGTGGTAACTACAATGTATGTATGTAGAATATTTGAAATCTTCAAAATGTGGAGGATTTTTTTTTTAAATTGCCCTTGCAAAGGGAGCTCTAGTGGCCTAGCAGCAAGAAGCTGTGCGGCAATCCTGAAGGCTCACTGTTCAAATCCACCAGATGCTCCACTGGAGAAGGAGGGGCAATCTCCTGTGCCAGTCAGATCCGATTTGACAGTACACAAGACAAAGGGGGGAAAAAAATGAAACAAAAAACATACCTCATGGATAGTTATGCATCCCTTTATTTGCTTCTAAATCTGAAAACATGTAACATTTCTCAAAATCCATGCTTTTAGCCTATGAATGTTATAGCATTTGCATCTCCATGGTAAGAAGCATTTTGAAGTATGTAGAAAACACCATAATATCACCTAAAAATATCCCTGACCTCAAAACCTACACAGCAGTTGTAACCAAAACTGTCATTGGCACTTCTTCAAAAGCTGACCATAGAAATTCCATATGACCCAGCTATTCCACTACTTAGAATATACCCTGAGACTATGAAAACTGAGGCACAGATGGAGATTTGTACACCAATGTTCGTAGCAGCATTATTCACCATCACAAGAACACGTGAAAACAGTCCAAATGTCCAACAACAAGCAAATGGATTGAGAAATTATGGTACATTCACACAATGAAATACTGTGTAGCACGCAGGAACAATGATTTTGTAATTTATTACCTAACTTGAAAGGGACTAGAGAGTGTGATGCTGAGTGAACTTACTCAGTCCAACAAGGACAAATATTGTATAAAACCATTATTGTAGAATGAACATAAGGATCCAAGAGGTGTGGGAGAGGGTGGAAGCAGAGGGATGAGGATGTGCAGGGGGAGGGGGATTAATCATGGGGTTGTACAATTTGGTGGGGGGGGGTGAGGGAAATTGAAGGAATTTGTCTTGAAAACAATGTATTTGAATTTTGTAAATAAACTAGTAGAAAATGGAAATAATTAAAAAAGAAACATCTAAAAAAAGATAGTATAACATATACCGTAAGACAAAATATTTACAGACTAAATTCATCTCTGAATCTTTAGGTTTGTAATCTAATTCAGTTTGAATCATCTGTGAACCTTTCATTGACTATAACAAAATTTCAAAATAGTCCATACAATCAAGCTAAAAATGTGTCCAATCGGAGCAGACCCATAGCTGACCCTCCAGCGGGTTTTCAGAGGCAGTTAATAGTTAATAGCACAGGAGACGATTGCCCGTCTTTCTCCTGTGGAGCAGCTGGTGGCCTCAAACTGCATACCTTTGGGATTGCAGTGCAGCTCCTTGCCACGAGGCCACCATACTACTGTGTTTGAGTTCCTCTGTCAAGTTTCTGAAGCTGTTATCTTCACTGATTTTCACCAAACATTTATTTTATGGATATTCTTAATTCCACTTAATATAATTCTTGTAAAAACAAAATAACAAGTAAGTGAACAAAAATCACATAAAAATAACACTTTTTAAATGACATAGAATACATAGTCAAATATTAATGTAGAAAATATTTCTTACATGTTTAAAAATATATTGAGTTTAGACAATCAGATTCTCATTTAACAAATTCTATACATAATAGCACATAACAACAACAACACATATTTTCAGGTGACATCGATTAAATTTTCCACATTGATTAACATTGTCATTATTTGTGTTCTGGTTGTTCTGTGTTCCCTATTTTGTCTCAAGTACAAATGATGTAATAATTTCTTTTTTACTTTTAAAAATAATTATTGTTCTTTTAAATGTCTTTCTGACTCATAATGGCCCTGTATATAGCAGAAAGAAAAACTGTTCAGTCAACGAATGTGTAATCCTTGCCATTAATGTCATGCTTAAGACTATAGTAGTAGTCATTATGCCATTCCACTCTGGGGAAAGTAGTCTCATTGTTTGCCAACCCTTGACTTTACTATGATGTTTTTCTCTATCAACAATTGCTTATATCCAGATCTTATGAGAGAAAGTTTCACCGTCTTCACTTTGAAGGAACATTTGCTTTGCACTTCTCCCAAGATGTATTTGTTTGATTTTCTCAAAGTTCATGGTACATCCAGTATTTTTTTTCTCAACAGCACAATTGAAAGGCATTAATTCTTGTTGCTGAGGACCCTTGAGTCAGAGCTGACCCAAAGCTGACCCCTCCAGTGGATTTTTCAGGAGCAGTAAATCACATGGGAGGGGATTGTTCAGCTTCCTCTGATGGAGCAGTTGGTGGATTCAAAACAAGTACCTTTGCATTGGCAACACAATTCCCTACCATCAAGCTGCAAGATCCCCCGATTCTTTTCCAGTCTTCCTTATTTATCACCCACCATCGTATGCTTATGAGACAGATGAAAATACCATGGCTTGGGCAATATGCACCTTGGGACTTTTCCTTTATCACCTTAAAAGAGCCACTGCAGCAGAATTGACCAATGTATTGTTTGTTTTCTGGACTACTGCTTATATAGGCAGATGGATATTAACAAAGTAAAGGAATTGACAATGTCAATATTGTCTCTTTTTATGACGTTGTTTATTGGTCTACTTGTAAAGAATTTGTTTTCCTTATGTTGGAGTATAATCCATATTGAACATTGTAGTCTTTTAGATCACTACAATAAAGTACATATTGCAACAAAGTAAGTCACATGAGTTTGTTTCCAGTGGATATGAAAAATTATGTTTACAATAGTCTTTTAAAAGAAGACTCATGGTGGAGTGCCTTACATGCTGCATCGCTATTCCAAATTGGTTGGTATCTACCAGTTGATCTGAATGATGAACATGGGCCATTTCCTCTTGTAATGATAAGATGTTGTTTTGTGCCATACAGTCAGAACCACCTCAGAGGGGAAACTCCAGTGGGTTTTCAGATGCAGTTAATCACATGAGTGGAGATTGCCACTGATAGATTAGAACCTAGGGCCTTTGGGATTGCAACACAGCTTCTTACCACCGGGAAAACAATGGATTATGGAATGGAACAGACTTCACAGTGGTTTTGGGGTTAATTTTCTGTAGTCCATTAAGTATGCAACAGCATTATGACAAATCTGAAATACTGAGAGAATTACCAAAATGTGACAAAGAGACACACATTAAGCACTCAAAAAAAAAATCACTCAAGTAAGTTCTATCTTACATCAGTCCTCTGTCAGTTTCCCAGGCTGTGAATTGTTACTGGACTGAGTCTGTCCACTTTTCTCCCTGCTGGTGAATTGCAGTCGCCGACCTGTGAGCTGGCAGCACAATGTGAAATACTCTGGGCCACCAGTGCTCCCCTAAATAGGCACATGATGAAAAAATGGTGCCACTTGCACTACTCATGGATGCCATAAACCTTCATTTTGTAAAAGACACAATGTCTATGAAGCACAATAAAATGTGAATCACCTCTTTATGAGTCTATGTGTAAAATTTGTACATATTACAATCATATTATGTCAGCCATTGCTATAGAATCAGAACTAACTCCTCCCTAATCCTCTCTTGGGCTCCCAAGGCTGTAAATAGCATGAGATAGCCTCCATTTGAGTCACTGGTGGATTTGAACCCCCAGAAAGGCACCCCTTTGGATTAGCAGCACAATTCTCTTATGGCCTGGGTCACTAGGAATATAGACTAATCTTGATTTTAAAAATGCATGTCTTTGGAAACAACCCAAGTGCCCATCAACAAACACATGGATAGAGAAGCTGTGGTACATTCACACAATGGAATACTACACAGCATTGAAAAACAAGGAACTCATGCAATATTATTCAAAATGGGTGACCCTGAAGGACATTATGCTGAGTGAAATATCTCAGTCCCAAAAGGACAAATACTGCACGGTGCCACTGTTGTAGAATGGGACTGACATCAGGGTTGGGGTAAGACTGAGAAAAACTGGATAAATTATGTATACTGCATTGAAATAGATGAGGGAGAGAACAGTTTAAAAGCAATATTTGATAGTGTATTATGGTCATGACAAGAGTCCAGAATTAAGTTTGCATAGTGGAGTGTACTGGGCGGTGTGGGGGAGAGGGGTGCGGGGCGGGGATCTTATAACAATGAAAGAATTTTTCTTCTACTTTTCAAAGAGAGGAGCGAACTGGGGGTTGGGGAGGGGTGAGCAGTAAGAAAAGTGCAGCAATAATGAATGGAAATCCAAAATCTCTGTAAATGTTCATTAAAATTAATAAAATAAAATTTAAAAAATGCATGTTATCTGTAAGCTTATGGGAGAGATGAAAGGAGATGGGCAAGTGAGGAAATGGAGGTGACAAACAGGCAAATGAATAGCTGCAGCACCAATTACTAGCAAAGTGAGGCTGTGCAGTTTAATGTGCTCTAGCTCTTCTTGAGGGAGTGCTGGTGGCCCAGTGGGAAAGAGTGCTGCCAGCGCAAAGGCACACAGTTCGAATGCATGAGCTGCTTGGCAGGAGAAAGACGAGAAAGAAAGATCCTCTGGTGTGATTTATTGCTTTTGAAGACCCGTTGGAGGGTTAGCAACTTAATAGTCCAACTCAGGTCCAATTTAATAGTACGTAACAACAACGACGACAACAACAGATCTTCTTGAGGGAGCCTGGAAAGCTGTTACAGATAAGGCACACTTTGAGTTTAGTATTGATAAATGGGAAGGATCAGTGACGTTTCGGACAAGTAGAGAATATAGCTGAGCTGTTTAGTCCTGAGACTAATTGGCCATCATTTTCTGTTTTCTTTGGGATTGGGTCAGCTATTGAGCAGATTCCAACAGGACGGGGATCTGAAACAGACTTCTCTGAGTGGAACACTGTGGTTCATGTTCTAGAATGAAAGAGATGACACCCAAGGCGGAGGAAGTAGCACTAATCAACGAACAGGTGCACGCTCTCCTTTTTGTTTCCAGTTAAAGAGCAATGTGACCTTAGGCAAAGCACTTCAGATTCCAGGCCTAAAAGGCTTGACTAGATAGTCTTTTTTTTGTTCCTGTTCAGCTCTAACAGCCTGTGAGCCTTTGATACCAGACACTGTGGCCTGATATTAAGAGGATTTTATTTTGATACTTTCTTGATTTGGCTTAAATATGCTAATTACTTTGGATTTCTATTAAAGTACACATTTTACACTTTTTTGATTAAAGTACGTTCAGGGCCAAAGTCAGTGCTCTGAGTATCAGGATTCGAAGTTCCTAGTACACAGAAGGCACTAGCTCTTTAAGGAAAGAGAAAGACCAGCTCAGAGGGCGCGGCCCGGGGACTCCGTTTGCTATTCTTGCTTCTTCCGGGAAAGTCTCAGGCGGGCCAGTCGCATGTTCTTCTGGGACTTGCAGTTCCATTCATGGTCGTTTCCCCTTGACAATCTCTTACCTTTGCCGATAATGGACTACAACTCCCAGAGGGCCAAGCGGCGTCAGCGGGGTCCTCAGGCTGGGCGGCTAGTTCAAGTTGCCATAGCTGCGAATCTGGGGAAAGCCGATTCGGTTGTGCCGCAGCGTCTGGTCAGTTACACCTTCTGGGTCACTGGCAGCCGTGGGAGCCGAGTGGGGCCTCTGCGATGATCCGGCTTTAAGGACCTGAGGTCATCTATCTGTCTCAGGTACTTGCCCCCAGCGCCCCTTGCCCTTTTCTCCACCACTTTCCTGTCTTATTTTATACATTTTAGTCCCCACTTCCCCTGGTTCTGAACTTGTGGCTCCAAAGCTCCGCTTGGGTGTGTGGCGTGGGGCGTGCGTGGACAGGATGTGTGTCCTACTTGGGGTTAGAAAGACGACGTGCTTGTCACCCCCGAGACCCCTGTCTTGCCAGGACTGTCACATTATCCGGGGAATTGGAGCAACGTGGTTTTCTGTCTGGGAACAGCCTGTCCTGCAGGTAGCTGCTGTGAAGCAGGAGCTGTCAAAGGATCTTGAACTCCCGCGTGTATCCTTCAGAAAGATGCATTTGCTTGGCTGGCCGGGCAAACTTGAGGGTTTGTGCTTGTCTTGTAGCGCCGGAAATTTGCCGCCCTTGGATTCTATATAAGGGTTGCGCCAATCAGAGTTGTTAGTTTAAACAATGTTTCAGAAATACTTGCCATCAAATCCCAGCTGCGTCTTCTGTTGATTTGCTTGAGGTGGTCACTTCCTCCTCTCGTCACTGAAACGGCAGGATTTTTAGCACATGGATTATGTAATGTGTCTAGGACAGTGCCTGGCACACCCAAAACGCTCAGTACGTGGTGCATTTTTTAAAATTAATGATATAAAACAGTGCTGTTTAAGGGAAATATTATGTGAACCACCCAGGCAGTTTTATATTTTCTTCCTAGTCACGTTTAAAAACCAAAAAGAAACTGACTGATGAAATGAACGTTTAATAGTGCATTAATCTAAATGGATAAAACTATTTTTGTCTCCACATGTCATCAATGTAAATACGCATTATGAGATATTTTGCATTTGTTTTTCTCTCTTAAGAGGTACCAAGGCCCTGACATCTCTCGGTTTACACTTTAAGCGCATCTCTTACGGACTGGCCCAATTTCTGGTGTTCCATTGCCACATGTTACTGTTGTATATTGGACAGGTCAGGGAGAAGTGACACTCTGGAGGGAAACAGAGGAATTTGATTTTGACTCTGTCATCTTTCATGGGGTTGTTGCTTTGTTGGAAGAGTGCAGTGTGCATTGTATATGAACTCCCTCAGCATGGCTCTGGTAGGACGTTTCACCTCCTTGCCATTTTGTGGAATTTGGGAGACTTCAAATTTTCTCGATAATTTGCTTTTGTTTATTTGGATTAATTTACCCAAACCCATGACTTCTTGTTGATTATGGTTTCATCCTCTCCTTTGCTAACTTTCTCCTTTTTTTGACCTTCTACTTAGCAAGCACTGCTCCATCTTGATAACATAAAGGCTGTATAAGGCAAAATCAAGTTGCACTGCCAACCTAAAGGCACTTGGTTCAAATCTACCAGCTGTACCTGGGGAGAAAGGTGGGCAGTCTCCTCCTATGTGATTAGCTGCCTCTGGAAATACACTGGAGAGTGTGCTAGGAGTTGGTTTCAACTCCACAGTATATAACAGTGATGTAAGGGTCCAGAGCTGTAAATATCTACAGGAAAAGATTGTTACATCTTTTTGCAATGGAGTAGCTTGTGGATTTGAACTGCCAAACTTTTGGTTAGCAACTGAATGTCACCTGGGCGCCGGGACTCCTAATTAACTTACCCAGGATGCCTCTTTTCTTGAAATTGCTTACTGATCTCTTCCAAGATTTGCGTTTCATATGGGCAGCTACTAGTTTCTGGATTGCTTTCTGTGGAATCTTACAGATTGCACTGAGTTTAGTCATCTAGAATTGGACATATTTCTGTCCATGACTCTTAAAGGAATCTTATTTTTCTTTTGTTTGTACTACCAACTGTCAAGAGCTTATGAATAGTAGCAAATATTTTATTACTGACTTGGAAGTTGATTCTGGCTATTCAGAATTAAAAATTAGAAATAACACGTTAGTTTGATCTTTGCTAACCTGTTTATAGACACAAGCTCAGTCAGTACTAATGGTCAGACTAGGGACACAGTCGTACCACAGAGTGATCCCTTAAGTCTAATGGGTACCCAGGTGAGGGTAGAAATCTACCAGGACGGGTATGTTGGGTGATGTGCTTGAGTGTGAAGGATTTTTACGAGGCCTGCTGGGCTTTTGGGTGATCCCAAGGCTGTTTTCTTTGCTTTCTGTTACATTATCAACCGTACATAGTGACTGTGAACTAATTTTTATATTTTATTATTTTAAATTTAAAGTTATAGATATGTTATTTTCTCATTTCATTTATCGACAGGTGGTTTAGGGAAGGTGTAGGGACAACCAAAAATCACTGTATCCACTGACTAAGTCTTTTGTCCTGAACCTCATGTAGAAATAGGTTGGAGGCAGACATATGTCCCTAAGGAGAGCTCTGAGCTCAGGGAGGATAGTACTGACTTTTGGGGTTGTGCCTTGTAAATATTCTCTCTTCCAGAGTTCCTGAGAGAACAGATTTCTTTGTAACTATGCTGAAAGAACATCAGCAAGAAGTGTGCATTTAGTGTTACCCAATTCAGAAGAATAAGGGAGAGACATTGAGAGCCATTGGAAACTTAACAAAAGCAGTAGTAATGTGACAGATTATGTTGTTGCATGCTGTACTGTTGCAACAGATCCATAGCTGACCCTCTAATGAGTTTTCAGAGGCAGCAAATCACATGGAGGAGATTGCCATGCTTTTCCTGAGGAGCAGCTGGTAGATTCAAACCACTTGAACTCAAGTAATAAAAAGGAATACTTTTCTTTTAAATTAATACTTTCAAATGTGTAAGTCTTTGAAAACCAGTTTTGCCTCAGACACTCTTGTTGTTTCTGTTGTTATGTGCTGTTGAGTTGCCTGTGACCCATAGCGACCCTATATCCAGCAGCTCTAAAGCCTGCCCTGTCCTGAGCCAGTCTCACTGATTCCGATACACCAACCCTCATTGTCGCAGTCACTGTATGAATCCATCTTACCCTGGGTCTTCCACTCCTGTGCTGTCCCTTCACCCTTCCGAGCGTGATGTCCTTCTCCAAGGACTGGTCTCCTGGCCACGTGCCCAAAGTATGTGAGATGGAGCTTTAAAACCCTAGCCTCTCCGGAGAAACTTGGTTTCACCCGCTCCAAGAGAGACCTGTGTGTTTTCTTGGCAGTCCATTGTTTTATTCAAGACTCTTCTCAAGCACCAGAACTTGAAAGCATCACTTTAGTTTCTGATGCATAGGAAGTAATTGCAAAGAGCATTGGCCTGGATCAGGTGCACCTTAGTCTAGACTGACATCATAGCTTTTTAGTACTCTGAAGAGGTCCCTGACATCAGATTTTCCCAGTGCAATTCTTCTTTTGATTTCCTGACTGCTGGTGTCAAGAGTGTTGATTGTGGAGCTGAACAAGCTGTAATTGTTAACAACCCCAATCTCTTCTTCATCTCTCATAGTGTTGCCAGTTGGCCCAGTGGTGAGAATCGTTGTCTTCTTGATGTTGAGCTTCAATCCATATTGAAGGCTGCAGTCCTTGCCCTTCTGCAGCAAGCACTTCAGGTCCTCTTCAGTTTCAGCAAGGAAGGTTGCATCATCTGCACAAATGTAGGTTGTTGATGAGTCTTCCTCCAATCCTGATACCACATTCTTCCTCATAAAGCCCTGCTTCCTGAATGATCTATTCTGAATATAGATTGAAAAGGTATGGAGACAGGATGCATCCCTGACATATTCCTTTCTTGATTTTGAACCATGCAGTGTTTCCTTGCTCTTTTCTGAGGACTGATTCCTGGTCCAAGTATGTTGTTGTTGTTGATTGCCTTCGAGTCAAGAATGACGCATAGCCATCCTATGAACAAAAGGCTTGAAGCCCCTCTGTAACTATCAACTTTTATCAAAGTTCATAGAGTTTCCGGAGGCGTGTTATTTGGGAAGTAGATGCTATTCCTGCTTCCAACGGTCCAAGTATAGGTTTCTCATAAGCACAGTCAAGTGTTCTTGAATTCCCATTCTTCTCAGAGTCAGCCACAGTTTGTTGTGAGCCACAGAGTCAAATGCCTTTGCATAGTCAATGAATCACAACCTGACTTTCCTCTGGTACTCTCTGCCTTCTGCCAAGATTCATCTGACATTAAGAGTAATGTCTCTAGTGCCATGACCTCTTCTAAACCCAGCTTGTACTTCTTATAGTTCTCTGTCAATGTGCTGTTCCAGTCGTTTCTGGATAATCTTCAGCAATGTGTGACATTAGTGATATTGTTAGATAATTTCCGCTCTCTGTCGGGTCACCTTTTTTTGGAATGGGAATAAATATGAATCTCTCCCAGTCAGTTAGGCACTTTTAAAAAATATGTATAATACTTTTATCTTGTATTTTATTTATATTTATAGTTATACATATATATATATGTGTGTGTGTGTGTGTATATATATATATATATATATATATACATATACATACACACACTTTTATCTTGATAACTTTTATTTTAAAAATAAGGCAGCTGAGGCTCAGGTAGATTACTTGATTTGCTTAGGACTCTAGAGCCAAAAGAGAAGCCTTTGTCTTCAAGCTTTCTGACTTCAAATCCCAGTCCTTTTCTTCAGTATAAAGCAGCTCCCTCAAATAAGATTGTTCTGTGAATAGAATTTAATTTATAATCGACATTTTTAGATGAAGTGTACCATGTAACACAACTTTGCCATTTGTCTTAATTTGCAAGAATTGTCATAACACAGATATCCCAGGTGGGTTACTGTGAGATATCAGAATTTATTGTCTCAGACTCCCAGAAGCTGGAAGCCCGGATTGGCTGTCTGTTCATTTTGATGGTTGCTATTTTCTTAGTTGCCATCAAGTCAGTTCTGCTTCTTGGTAACCTCTTGAGTATAGAGTAGAAAGAATTCTGGATGTTTTTGGTTTCATTTTCATGTTTTCTCAAAAGGAGATTTTTCTTGCCAGCTATAATTTTGCTTGTGAATTCCAGGTCCTCTGATCCATGTCCTCTTGTACAGAATTTTCTCACATGGCCTGTGTCTTCTCCATGCGCACTCCTGTGTCTCTTCCGCTCTTTTTATAAGAATACTCAAAGGAGACTAGTGTTAGGAACAAAATGACTTCATTGTGACCTCATTAACTTAATAGAAGAAAGTGTCTATCTCTAGTAGGGTCAAGTATTCAGAAGCCAGGTTGTTAGTCTTGTTATTAAGTATCTTTGAGGTAAAACTGACCCATAACTGACCCTCCAGTGAGTTTTCAGAGACAGTAAATTGAACCATAGGAGATTGTCCATCTTTCTCTTGCTGAGTTGTTGGTAGATTTGAACTGCATATGTTCAGGTTAACAGTACAATTTCTTACCAATAATCCCTCAGTGCGCCCTGTTAGTCTTGTTAGGTGCCTTTAATTTGGTTCCCACTTGTAGCCATCTTTTGTATAACAACACAGTACAGTGCTTTGTTCTGTCACAGTTGTTGCTATGTTTTATGTTTGAGTCTATTGTTGCAGCTGCTGTGTCAGTCCATCTGACTTAGAGGTGATATCTTTTTTGCTGATCCTTTATTTACCAAGCATTTGCTTTTCTCCAGAGACTGTTGTTGTGTACTGTTGAGTCAGACCAACCCGCAGCTGATGATCCTCCAGTGGTTTTCAGAGGCAGTGATTCACACAGGAGGAGTTTGTTCATCCTTTTCCTGTAAAGCAGCTGGTGGGTTTGAACCACATGCCTTTGGGATTGCAGCACAATTTCTTACCCCTGTTGTTGTTATGTACCATCGAGTCACCTTTGGTGACCCATAGTGACCCTACATACAGCATCTCTGAAGCCTGTCCGGTCCTGAGCTAGTCTCACTGACTCTGACACACTAACCCTCATTGCCCCTGTAATTATCAATCCAACCCATCTGGGGTCTTCCTCTCCTGTGCTGTCTCTCCACCCTTCCGAGCATGACATCTTTCTCCAAGAACTGGTCTCTCCTGGCCATGTGCCCAAAGTATATGAGATGAAACGTCAAAATCCTAGCTTCCAAGGAGAATCTTGGTTTCACCCTCTCTAGGACAGACCTGTTTGTTTTCTTGGCAGTCCATGGTATGTTCAAGACACTTCTCCAGAACCACAACTCAAAGGCATCGATTTTCCTTCTGTCATCATTATTCATTGTCCAGCTTTCTGAGGCATAGCAAGTAACTGTGAAGACCATGTCCTGGATTAGGTGCACCTTAGTCTCTAGACTGACATCATTGCTTCTCAGTACTCTGGAAAGGTCACTGACAGCAGATTTTTCCTGAGCATTTTCCAGGTCTTTTGATTTCCCAACTACTGGTGCTAAGTGTATTGACTGTGGAGCCGAGCAAGCTGTAATTGTTAACAACCTCAATCTCTTCACCACCTATCATGGTGTTGCCAGTTTGTCTTCTTGATATTGAGCTTCAATCCATATTGAAGACCACAGTCCTTGCCCTTCTGCAGCAAGCACTTCAGGTCCTCTTCAGTTTCAGCAAGCAAGGTTGTATCATCTGCATAATGTAGGTTATTGATGAGTCTTCCTCCAATCCTGATGCCACATTTCTCTCATAAAGCCCTGCTTCCCAAATGATCTCTTCTGCATATAGATTGAAAAGGTATGGAGACAGGATGCATCCTTGACATACTCCTTTCCTGATTTTGAATCATGCAGTGTTTCCCTGCTCTATTCTGAGGACTGCTTCCTGGTCCAAGTATAGCTTTCACATAAGCATAAGTGTTCTGGGATTCCCATTCTCCTCAAGGTTAGCCACAGTTTGTTGTGATCCACACAGTCACATGCCTTTGCATAGTCAATGAATCACAGATAAACCTCCCTCTGGCCACCAGATAACATGGCCAAAGGATATGAGACGAAGTCTTGGCTACCCTCACTTCCTTCCCCCCCCCTCCCCTTCTCACTTCTAGGAGTATTTTGGATGTACTTACTTCTTCCAAGACAGAGTTTTTCATTCATCCGGCAGCTCAGATATATTCTGTATTCTTTGTCAGTACTGTATGTCAACTGCATCGTATCTTCCTTATACATAGATAGTCCAAATCTCCCCTGCATGAGGCAATTGGAAATAACATCATTTGAGTTAGTCAGACCATAGTCCTCAAAGTGTTATATCTTTGCTCTTTGATCCTTTACAATTGTCTTTGAAGTAGATTTGTTCCATGTAGTACTGTGTGAGATTTCTTGACTACTCTTCCCACTGTGGATCTTAAGTTAAATGAGATCCCTGTCAGTGGTTACCCGTGGTGGACAATGGTGCTCGACTTGATGACGATCAACAAAAACAGTAACAACTATTTATCATGATGTCGATAATTGCCTCAGTTGTGAGGATTTTTGCTCACAACTATAATCTACACCAAAGCCTCAAACTAGCTCATTGCCAGAGCGGTGGAACTGACTTAGAGCTGACCCTCAGTGGCTTTTTGGGAGGCTGGACATTCCATGACTGGAGATTGCTCAACCTCCTCCCGTGGAGCTACTGGTGGATAACAGCTCAGTTCCATACAGACCAGGCTACCAGAGCTCCTTACACTGAAGGCTACACTTTAATTTTCATCAGTATGTACTTCTGGTGTTCTTTTAGGAAACAATGTAACCTTACTGACATAGCAAAAGAGATCTCCTGTTTTCCTTGATGCTGTTGTGTGCTGTCCAATGGAAATTGACTCCTAGCTGCCTCTTTGGAAGGTTTTCTTTCGGAGGCTGTAAATCACATCAAAGGAGATTGCCCAACTTTCTCCAGAGGTGCAGCTGTGCATTCGAACCACGTGTGTTTTGCAGTTACTTATCCCCTAGGTCATGGGAATTTACGGCATGCCAATTGACATATTTCAACAAACAGGTGCTGCCTTGGGCACACTCACTAGGTTTTGCTAAGAAATCTAGAGGACAACTACCTGGCCACCTGATAGGAAGAGATCCCTATTTATTCCAGTTCCCAAAAATAGTGATCTGACAGTGTGGAAACTATCAAACAGAATCACTAATATCACATGCAAACAAGATCCTGCTGAAAATGATACAAAAAGGACTAGAACAGCACAGCAGCAGAGAACTGCCAGATGTGCAAGCTGGATTTAGAAGAGGCAGTGGCACAAGGGACATTATAGACAATGTTAGATGGTTCTTGGCTGAAAGCAGAGAGTACCAGAGGAATGTCTAGCTGTGTTTCATTGACTATGCAAGAGCCTCTAACTGTGTGGATCACAACAAATTGTGGCTTATCTTGAGAAGAATGGGAATCCCAACCCTTAATAGTGTTCATGAAAAACCTATACTTAGACAGGAAGCAGCCCTCAAAACAGAGCAAGGAACCACTGTATGGTTCAAAATCAGGAAAGGTGTACACCAGGGAGGCATCCTGTCTCCAAACCTTTTTAATCTATATGTCGGACAGATTATTTATGAGGTTGGACTCTATGAGGAGGAATGTGGCACCAGGATTGAAAGAATCTTAGTTATGCTGATGATACAACCTTGCTTGCTGAAACTGAGGACGGACTGAGGCATTTCCTGCAGAAGGTGAAGGGCCACAGTCTTCAAAATATACTGAAGTTCAATATCAAGAAAACAAAGATTTCCACCACTGGGCCAATTGGCAGCATCATGATAGATGGAGAAGAGATTGAGATTGTTAACTATTTCAGCTTGCTTAGTTCCACAATCAGCTTTCTTGGCACCAGCAGTCAGGAAATTGAAAGATGAATTGCATTGG
>NW_006399787.1:2131074-2132784 GCF_000299155.1 Elephantulus edwardii
TATATAATATATATTGGAATTGTGACTTAAGTATAACTTTTGGAGGGAAAAATATTCATTTAATAATATCTAATTTATGTGTTCCAAGATTTTCTTAGAAATTTAAATGTAATTGTTAACACATTATCATGATGCCTTAAATTCACTGTTTGACATTGAGTCAGAACCAACTCTCAGCTAACTCTCCAGTGGGTTTTCAGAGGCTGTCAATCACCTGGGAGTAGATTGCTTATCTTTCTCCTGTGGAGTGGCTGGTAGCTTTGAACCACTAGAGAGACACTTTTGGCCAGCAATGCAACTCCCCAACGAATGTGTCACCAGAATTCCCATTGTGAGCCTTATGTGAAGTGTCATTGAAATAAAAAGTATAGCATTGAAAACCCAAAATCTGCAGTGGTGGTGGTATTGTATGTGCCATCAAGTTGCCTGGGACTCATAGTGACCCTACGTTATCATAGCTCTGAACCCTGCCCTATTCTGTGCCAGTCCCACTGTCTCTGACACACTGACCCTTGTTAGCCCAGTTACTGCCTGTGTCAGTCCATCTCATCCAGGATCTCTCGCTTCTGCTCTGATTTTCCTCTTTTCCAAGAATGATGCCCTTCTCCAAAGATTGGTCCCTTCTGGCCATGTGCCAAAGTATGTGAGACAGAGCGTCAGAATCCTTTTCTCCAAGGAGAAACTCAATTTCACCCCCTTTTTGTATTAAAAGTTTTGGCCTCGTGGTAAGAAGCTGTGCTGCAATCCTGAATACATGCAGTTTGAGGCCACCAATTAATCTGTGGGAGAAGAATGGTCATTCTCCCAAGTGATTAACTGCCTATGAAAACCCACTGGAGGGTCAGCTATGGGTTGTTTTTGACTCTACCCTACACAACAACAAGGCACTTAAAACATGTAAGGAGATACTTCATTGCATTGTAATAACAATGTCTAAGATCTATGCTATACAACAGCCTTAGGTCAGGGGAAACTGATAGGTTGTTTAAGTTCAGGCTGTTTTCAACTGTAGTGGCTTCACATATTTGGGAATAATGAAAACATGGAGCTGACTCATTACTATACATAGAAGAATGTTTCTGGGTTGAATCTAATATGAAATAGTTTATTTGTATTTGCATTATTCCATAGTGCACTTTTTCTTGTAACAATATGTTGTTACTTGTTAGTTTATTAACTTCTACTTTGTCTTTTAACACTAGTATTAACACTAGACTAAGAGTCATTGAATGTATTTTTTATTAGTGGATTTGTTGTTTCTTATTTATTTTTTTACACCTAGAAATGCATTGTATGTTTTTGTGCTTCTTGTGGCTGTTGGTCTTTTTTCTTTCCCAGGATAACTTCTTGTTGCTGTTGTTGTTATGTGCTGTTGAGTCACCTGCGACCCGCAGCGACTCTATGGTCAGCAGCTCTGCCTAGTCCTGAGCCAGGCTCACTGACATATCAACCCCATTGCCCCAGTAACTGTATCAATTAATCTCATCTTGGGTATTCCTCTTTTGCAACATTCCTCCACCCTTCCAAGCATGATGCCCTTCTCCAGGGATCAGTCCCTCCTGGCCAAGTGCCCAGAGGATGTGAGATGGAGCTTCAAAATCCTAGCCTCCGAGGAGAAACTTGGTTTCACCTTCTCCAAGGCAGACTTATTTGTTTTCTTGGCAGTCCATGGTATGTTCAAGACTCTTCTCCAGCACCATAACTCACAGG
>NW_006399787.1:2133284-2163183 GCF_000299155.1 Elephantulus edwardii
CTCGGTATGATAGCTTTCCCCCTGGTCTCTCCTTACTAATCAAAACAGATGGGAAAAAAAGCCATTTTATTATTTTAATTAGAAATTCTTTGACTAGTGTAATAAAATGTGTTTATGTAATGAAACTTCATTTTGTGAGTTATCTATTTATGTATCTGTGGCACTTTTTTCTGCTAATGTTCTGTTTCTACTCCTATTCTTTTTTCTTATATTTCTTAAATAACAAATTAATTCCCTGAATCTCCTACAGTGCACCTATATTTCTGAGTTTGTTAGTCTGTTAACCTTTATTGTCACGCCTTACTGTCAATAGCAATGTGTGGTTCTTACAGTGTTACCAGGCCTTGCTCTGATATGCACACCTTTCTACTATTCATGTAACCCTAGTGTAGAGTTGTACAGTACTGGTGCTTGGAGAAATGAGACGGTTTCTGGTACATGACTCCATTTAGCTGACAGACATTTAAAATCGGCTCTGTGCTGGCTTTGCCAGAGAGCAGGTGTTCATGAATGAATGGATGAGTGTTCATGAATGAATGAGCTTGCAGATGAGTGGACTTAAACTCAGTGGGAACCAGACTCCTTTGAACGAGAAGAGATGTTTTGGAAGAAGTGTGTTATGAATTACATTTTAGAGATTGAAGAGAAAATCATTTTACAGATAGTGTAGGAAGATGTTAGATGATAGGAGAGTGAAGGCTTTAACGTAGCACAAATGGGTTTACCAAGGAGCAGTGATTAGCACAATCAGACAATAGTGAGAATGAACCCAGATGATAAAGAGTCTAGCTAATTGGGAGTTTAGAGTTTTATAGTGCAGACAAATAATTGAGAAATCAGAGTAACTGCAAATGACTATGATAAATTAAAATAATTCATAATAACGCAGGTAAACCTGCTATAAAAATTCAGTCATATTAAGTTTTAACACATGTATTCAAATGACTTTGTACCGTTTGTTTTTGTTTATTTTATAATAAGCATTATCAAGTATTCATTTTTTTGCTATTTTGCATCTTAATCCATATTGTTTGAGGATTTAAACTAATTAATCTAGGGCATTTGCCACACAAAACACCTCATCCAGCAAATATTTAATTTGTACTTGCTCTTTGCAAAGTCTTGTGCTTTGAAATTTGTCCCTGGATTAATCATACAGAATAATGGGGAAAATTCCATTATAAACCCATTTTAAAATACTCCAACTACATGACAAATACTCTATTAGGTTTTGAGATACAACTGTGATTTTTTTTCTTTTTAAATTTTATTATTTTTGTGTGCGTATCGTCAAATTGGAACTGACTGGTACAGGAGGAGATTGCCCCTCCTTCTCCAGCAGAGCATCTGGTGGATTTGAACTGCACACCTCTGGGATTGCAGTGCAGCTTCCTGCCACTAGGCCACCAGAGCTTCCCTACAACTGTGAATTTAAAAAAAAGAAAACTAGTATACCCATCTGTGGAGTGTGAAGGGGTGATGATCACCATGGAAATACAGCAGAGGGGGACTTGGCCAGGGGTGAGGATGGAGCAGGAAGGGCGGGCTTTCCAGGGAAGTTTCCTCTGAAACAAGACTTGAAGGAAAAGCAGTCATTTGCCAAAGGAAAAGGATTCAAAAATAATATTCTGAATAGCACACGGGTCTAAAGGTAGTATCAGCATACTTATTTGAGAAACTTAAAAATAAAAGTCAGTGGAACAAATAATTACATTTTATAAACATGACATGTAAATGAGTTTTCATAATAAATACTTGCTGTAACCATACAATAATTTGAATGCAGAGGGAGGAAATCCATTTCCGGCTGGTGATGGATGGCCTTCTTGAGAATGTGTTGTTTGTACTGTATCTTGAAGATTGAGTAGAATATAAATGGTTGGCAAAGTGAGATAGGAGAAAGCAATACAGAGAGAACTAATGACATTAATAGGTTACAGTGGTGGCTGCGTAACTGACTTAACAACACAGTGAGGTCTCAGGTGTTCTGTGGTGCTTTATTATTGTTATTGTTGTGATTTTTATCATCAGAAAACTCTCACCCGTCTTTGCAGTCTGAAGCCCAGTTGTTATTTCCTAGGAGAGAGGCTTAGGAGAAACTTCAGGAAATCAGTCACCTTTTGAGCCAAACCAAATCAAATGATTTGTTAGTGGATGACATGTGTAAGTGATGTGTTTGTATAACAACCAGCCAATCCTAAGATTGGCACTTCTAAAAGTGCTGGTGGTAGATTCTGTGGAGTCAACTGCATACAGCTCAGGAACCCTGTGAGCAGCACCTCGTAACCTTGCCCTGTTCTGCACACCCTCGTGATCTCTGCCATACTCAAGCCTGTTATGGGGGTCACTGTGTCAGTCCAACTCCTTGAGAGTCTTCCTCTCGCTCATTGACTCTCTATCGTTCCCAAGATGATGTCTCTCTCCAAGGACTGGCTCCTTTGGACAAAATGCCCAAAGTAAGTGAAGGCAGAGTTTTGCCTTTAAGAAGCAGGATTGCACTTCTTCTGAGATATATTTTTTTGTTGTTTTTCTTTCAGCAATCCATAGTATATTCAATACTCTTTGGCATCATCACAGTTCAATGGCATTGGTTCTTTGGTCTTCCTTATTAATTGTCTTATATTCACATGTATAGAAATCCATTGAAAATATCATGGCTTAATGAGTCTTAAAACTTAGTCTTTAGGGAGCTCTGGTGGCATAGTGGCAAGAAACTGCACTGCAATCCCAGAGGTACACTGTTCAAATCCACCAGATGTTCTGCTGGAGAAGGAGGGATAATCTCCTCCTGTACCAGCCAGATCTGATTTGACGGTACACACACAAAAATAATAATAAAATTGAAAAAAGAAATTAAAACAACAACAACAACGTCAACAAAAACTTAGTCTTTAAACTTACATGTTTACCCTTTTGGACTTGAAGGGGATCAGTGACAGCAGATTTTCCCAGTACAGTACATCTTTTTCCCCAGTACAGTACATCTTTTTTCCCAGTACAGTACATCTTTTTTCCCAGTACAGTACATCTTTGATTTCTTGGCTGCTGCT
Source organism: Elephantulus edwardii (assembly GCF_000299155.1). Taxonomy (NCBI): domain Eukaryota; kingdom Metazoa; phylum Chordata; class Mammalia; order Macroscelidea; family Macroscelididae; genus Elephantulus; species Elephantulus edwardii. The sequence goes on from NW_006399787.1 coordinate 2,136,335, forward strand.
ACTATGGGTGTTGATTATGGATACAAATAAAATGAAATCAGGGAAAACATCAAACATTTCCTCATCTGTTATAATATTTCCTGTTGGTCAAGTAGTGAGGATGTTTATTTTCTTGATGTTGAAATGGAATCCATATTGAAGGCTATAGTCCTTGATGTGTAAGTAAGTGCTTCAATTCCTCTTCACTTTCTGTAAGCAAAGTTGTATTATGTGCACAATGCAATACCTCTTGGAGATAGACTGCAAGAAATATTTATTGTTTACATCATTATGTAAGGAATAATGTGTTAAAGCTGCCTGTTTATGACTAGACTCATAGACTATCTGAAATTTGCTGATGTAGGCTGTGAGTTACTGGGCAATCATGTGTCCCTCCCCTTCTGGTAGCTAGCGGGGTATGTCCTCATGGTAATAGAAGGGCTGCAGAGGACCAAGTGCTGGCGTGTAATCCCATCTCAAAGCCTTGACTGTGCTAAAATCCTTGACTAAAAGCAAGTCATGGAGCTGAACTACATCCCTATGATGAGATAGGATAGTGATACGTGAAGAATCAGGGTCAAATGGCTCTATTTGTTATCCCCTTGTTCTGAATTTAATTTCTGATATACACAATAATTGGAAAGCTCCTTTGCTCACTAATGATATTCTAGTGTATGGCCCGTCAGAGTTTGATGGTGTTGCTATAACAGAGATATTAATATTAATATCTATAACAATATCTAGAGAGGTGATGCCTTTAGGCGGTGGTGCTGGAAAAGAGTATTGAGAGTACCATGGACTGCTAAGAAAACAAACAGATTCATCCTGGAGAGGGTTAAACCAGGTTGCTCCTTGGAGGCAAGGATTCTGAGACTTTGTCTGACATACTTTGGACATGTTGCCAGGAGGGACGGGTCCTTGGAGAGGGACATCATGCTTGGGAGGGTGGAGGGACAGCGCAGGAGGGGAAGACCCTCTATGAGATGGATTGATTCGGTGACTGGGGTAATCGGGATGGGTGTGTCAGAGGCAGTACGGTTGGCGCAGGATAGAGCAGGGTTTAGGGCTGTTGTACATAGGGTTGCTATGAGTCGAAAACGACTCGACGACACATAACAACAACAACAACAACAACATACTATAAAGGTCACTATAAGTTGTCTATGACTCAATAGCACTTAAAAACAAGAACAATAGCAACATAGAGCTACATTGGCCTAGTGAACAGAAAGTTATGCTACCAAGTCCAAGGTGGGTGATTTTAATCTGTGGCCCTCAGGCCTGGTTTAAATTGTTTTTTGTCAAACACTTTTCTAAGTGGTATAGCACTGGTCTGTGCATTGTTGTACAGAGGTAACTCGTGGTTGCTGTGATGCTAAACACTATGACATTCATGTGCCAAATGCGATAATGGTCACCCATGGTGGACAGTGTTTGTTGGAGCTTCCTGACTAAGTCAAGCTTGGAAGCAGGAGCGGCATCCACTTCTGAAATGGCTTGCCTCTGGAAACTCTATGAACAGTGCTCAGGCCTTTCATTCATAGATTCGCTATGAGTCGTCTACGTCTGCACAGCACTTAACAACAACAACATACTATACCATTGAGATATCTGTAGCATAGAACCACAGGTGGGTGGCTTTAACAAACAGAAGTTTACTCTCACACAGTTTAGGTGGCTGTTGTTAGATGTTGTTGAGTCAACCATGACTTACAGTGACCTATGAACAATAGCTATGAACCTTGCCCTGTCCTGCAACATAATCCCGATCTCCCTTCTGCCCAAGCCCATTGTTACAATCACTGTGTTGATCCATACTGATCTTTTTATATTTTTTTACTGACTTTTTTCCCAGCATGCTTTCCCCCCAACCCACCAAAGATGATACTTCCTGACACAAGAATGTGTGACAAAGTATAGGAGGCTAGAGGTCCAAATTCATTGTGTCAGCTCAAGGGAAGATTTTCTCTCTGTAGGTTCTGAAGAAAAGCCTTTGCTTTCTTCAGCATCTGCAGGCTTGGTGTTCCTTGGAGAACTCCACGTCTAGGTCTTCCCCTGTGTTGAAGAGCTTCCCAGTACAGGGACTGAGGCTCAAAGGGCACACTGCCCTCCTGATCTTTCCTGGTGGCAACTGGAGTCTCTTCTCTCTGCTTTGAATGAAACGTTGTTGTAGGCCCTGTTCCAGGGAGATGCCACTTATATCAGGCAGGACTCATGGGTCTGAAGGTGTTGCATTCCACCCTTAATCCTTCTACAGCTGCTTGGCTAATCTGATAATGGGAATCATTACCTAACTTACACATTGCTTTATTATATTACACATCTTTTTGGGGTACACAGTTTGATCCATGAGTAATCTATACCAAATAAGCAGCCTCATGTCTATTCTAACTCATGGCCGCCCACAGTCAGGTTTCTGGGGCTGTCAGTCATTCCAGGTGAAGACCACCTCATGTTTCTCTGGAGCGTCCAGTAGTTTTCCGTTTTGGTTAGAAGAGCTTCTTATGGTGTGTTGTTGTTTGCTTCCCAGCCTAGACCCTATACCCGACCCTCCAGCCATTTTTCAGAGGCAGTAAATTACATGAGAGGAGATTACCTGTCTTTCTTACACAGGGTAGTTGGTGAATTGGAATCTGAGTATGTTGGGGATTGTGGTGCAGTATTTTACCAGTAGGTCCATAACTATCCCCGTTTTGTCTGAACTAAATTTAGTGCAGGGAGCTCTGATGGTATAGTGAGATTTATATAGCATCCTGATTCAGGCTATGGTCTTTTCAGTCAGTTACCATGCATCTGAGAGCTGGACAAGGATGACAGAGGAATTGATACCTTTGAGCTGTGGTCCTGGGGAACAGTACTGAATATTCCATGGACTCCCAGAAGAACAAATAGATATATCTTGGAGAAGGTGCAGCCAGAGTACTCTTTGGAAAGATGGACGGTTGGTAAAAAGAAGACTTTCTCAACCACATGGACTGACACAGTCACCCTCACAATGGACTCAAGTGTGTCAGAAATTGTGAGGATAGCACAGGATAGGACAGGGTTCATATCTGTTGTTTGTAGGGTTGATATGGGTCACACTAGACTCGATGGCACCTAAGAAAACAACAACAACAACAAAAGTTTCACCCTTTTCTCTTTGTATCATGATGTTGCCCATTGGTCCAGTGGTGAGAGTTTTTGTTTTTTTGATGTTGAGTTGTAATTCATATTGAAGACTGTAGTCCTTGATCTGCTGCTGCAAATGTTCGAAGTTCTCCTGTCTTTCGGCAAGCAAGCATGTGTTATCTGCATAACACCAGTTGTTGATCAGTCTTCTTCCAATCCTGTTGCCATATTCTTCTTCGTAGAGTCCAGCTTCTCAAATAATTTGTACAGCATATAGACTGAATAGGTGTGGAGAGAATACAACCCTGATGTTTGCTGGAATTTACTAGTTGTGGTGGATTTCTTTTGAGAATGAAAGAACCCTGTGGTGCAGTAGTTAATCACTTGTCTGCGGACTGAAGGGCCTAGAGTTCCAACCCATTAGCTGCTTTACAGAAGGAGAATGTGGTAGTTTGCTTCTGTAAAGATTACAACCCAGGAGACCTTATGGGACAATCCAGCTGTGCCCTGTAGGTCACTGTGAGGCCTAATAGACTTGGTTGGAGGGAAGCTTTTTCTCTTGGGAATATTATACTGTTAGTTTGCTAATTAACTGTTGTTAGCTGACAGCAGATAAGAGAAAGTGCAGTTTGACTGTTGACTATAAGGAGCAAATTTATCTCAGTTTGTTAACCTCAGTTTCTCTGTAAATTTCTCCCTTCATTTGAATTTTTGTTGTTTTCAATCTTGAAATGTTTTACTTTCTATTTAATTTTGTAAACAGCTTGCTTTATTTTAGAAAGTGTGGGTAGATAAATCGAAAATATCTGTGCAGTTGTGCTTGTGAGACAGAGCGGGGGTTACTTGGGAACTCTTTCCTTTTGAAAGGGCACCAGTTTTTGACAGCTGACTTATAGCCAGTAGGTGCTTCTCCAGGTTTGCATAAGCAGTTGTTGTGCACCCTGTGGTCCATGCCTTTTCCAGAAACGGACTTCCACATTCTGCTTAGTGGCTCCTGGTGTGTGTGACTTTGCTCCCTTGCTCTGAGGTGCTAGACCAGAAGGGACTTCTCCTGCAAAGGAGCCAAAATGCAGGTTGGACACACCTCTACTCCCTCCACCAGGGAGTAAAAATGAAGAGAGAGAGAGAGAGAGAGAGAGAGACAGAGAGACAGAGAGACAGAGAGACAGACATAGGGACAAAACCAGTGTGATGAGGCTTTTGAGCATGAGCTCTGGAGCCAGACAGCCTGATTTGGAAACCAAGTTCTGCTGCTCCTTAGCTGTATACATTTTTGACAGTTACTTGCTATAGTCCCACTTTCTCACCTACAAAATGGCCCGTTGTTGTTAAGTGCTCTTGAGTCGGGTATGGCTCATAAAAACTCTTAAAAACAGCAGATCTGAACCCTGTCCTATCCTGCACCATATTTATCATCCCTGACACATTTGAGTCCATTGCTGCAGATACTGCATTAATCCATCTCGTTGAGGATCTTCCTCTCGTTTGCTGTCCCTCCACCTTTTAAAGTCTGATGTCTCTTGCCAAGAAATAGCCTCTCCAAACAATATGCCCAAAGTATGTGAAATGAAGCTTCACCATCCTTGCTTCCAAGCAACACTCTGGCTGCATTTTCTCTAAGACATATCTGTTTATTCTTGGGGGAGTCCTTTGGATATTTTGCACTCTTCTCTGATAGTAAACATCAAAGACATCAATTCTTCTTCTGTCATCTTTATTCATTATCCAGCTCTCAGATGCACAGCAGATAATTGGAAAGGCTATGGCTTGATTCAGGCTCACCTTAGTCTTTAAAATGATATCTTTGCTCTTCTGGACTTTAGATAGGTCTCTGATAGCAGACTTTCCAAATACAATACATCTTCAGATCTGATTGCTGGTACCAAAGATGTTGATTGTCTATGCAGGCAAGATGAAATAATTGACTACACCACAATTCAAAAGCATTAATCCATTCTCATGCTTAGTTACCAAGTTTTACATACATATGAAGAAACAGAAAATACTTGGATCAGATTCACCTTAGTCTTTTTTTTTTTAAATTTAGGTTGTTTATTTTTCATTTCAATGAACATCTACAGAGACTTTGGAATTCCATTCATTCATTGTTGCACCCTTCTCCCTGCACAAATCCCTCCCCCCCTCTTTTGCTCCTCTCCTTGAAAAGCAAAAGAAAAACTCCCTCATTGGTTCTCATTAGTATTTTAAAGAAGTCCTTGAAAACTCTTTGTTCAATGCAGTACATTGTGTGGGTGGGTTTTTTTTTTTTTTTACCTTCTGTTTTGCATGAGTGTTGATTGTGGATCTAAGTATAATGAAACCTTCAGTCTTTTCTCTGTTTATCATGACGCGATGTATATTCCAGTTGTATGGATTTTGTTTCCCCTTTTATTTTGAGGTATGATCCAGATTGTTGACTCATCTTTAATTCTTAAATCTATTGTGCTTCTACTGTAACGGTATCTGTTTCTATATCTATATAGTAAACATTTCTACTGGCCTTTCTGGTGACCTGCTGGGTAGGGAGCTGTGCTGTCAACCCAAAGGCAGGCAGTTTGAAACTGTCAACATCTTTGAGGGAGAAAGATGGGGATTCCCCTCTCATGCAATTTAAAGCCTCTGAAAATCCACTAGAGGGTCAGCTATACATCGGTTCTGACACCACATCAATGAGTTTGTGAGTAGTTTTAAAAATCTATTTATTAAACTTTAAGGAGCTCTGGTGGTTTGAATCCACCAGCTGCTCTGAGGGAGAAAGACGGGACAGTCTCCTCCTGTGACGTTTACTGCTTCTTAAAATCTGCTGGAGGGTCAGTTTTCTGTCAGTTCTGACTTGATGGCAAACAACAACAATAACGACCTTTTACCAGTGGACTATCTTTCCTTTCTTATGCAGGAATGTGATTAGCTTTTTGCTAATCCTTAAAATCGACATTGCACAGTTTGTCAGCTCATCCGGTACTGCACGTCCTCAGCTGGCGTCCTGCAGGGTTCCGGACAAGAGTCTTGCTTGAGTAGAAACAGTAGGTTGTTCTTGTTGGAAGCCTGTCACCTTGTCTTTCCATTTTGGAGCTCCATCACATTTAAACCCAATTTGACAGCCCCTGTGTTGGTACATCTGGTTGAAGATCATTCTCTCTTTCACTGAGACTTTTTGGAGTATATATTTTTTTCCCCCAAGGATCTGTCCCTCCTGACAAAATGTCCAAAATATGTGAGTGAAGTTCCATTCCTAATCCCTCCCTCTACAGAGCACCTTGGTTGCACTTCCTCTAACACAGATCTGTTTGTTTCTGTTAGCTCTCTGGAATTTTTGAGACTCTTCTCTGACACCACATTTTGAAGGCATTGGTTCTTCTCTAGGCGTTGTTATTCATATCTCAGCTTTCACATGCATATGAAACTATTAATCAGTGGCTTGGATCCTGCAACCCTAGTCTTTAAAGCTGACATTCTTCTCTTTAGCACTTCAGAGGGGCCTTTGACAATAAATTTCCCCACTGCAACACTTGTTTTGATTTTTCAACTGTTGCTCCCATAGTTACTGCTTATAGATTCAAGTAAAATTGTTGACTATGTCAGTATCGCCTATAGGTTCAGTGGTGAGGAGTTTTTCTTTCTTGATGTTGAGACACAATCCATATTGATGATTATAGTCGTTGCTCTTCTGCAGTAACTGCTCCAAGTTTTCTTTGTGTCATCTGCATAATTCAGATTGCTGATGAGTCATCTTCAAAAACTAATACTACATTTTTCTTCATAGAATCTAATTTCTCGAATGACTTGCTCAGCGTACAGATTGAATGAATAGGTCTGAAGAAAAGCTACAACACACCTTTCCTGATTTTTAAGCTGTAAAGTGTTCGATTTTTGTTCTGTTTGAACAACTGCTTCTTGGTCTAAGGATAGGTTTGACATGAGCACAGTGAAGTGTTCTGGGGTTCCCATTCTTCTCAGTATTGTATGGAATTTGGTATGATCCACAGTCAAGTGCTTGCTTTTAGAATCCCAGTAGTTTTCAATCTGAGGCTTTTATCCCAGGAGTAAACATCCCCTGCTAGCTGCTTTTTCCTCTCTTCAGACTCTGGAAAGGCGGGATCTTTAGTCAATTCGCCGCTAGTTACTCCACAACCTGGCATCTGTCCCACTTAAAACTATTTTGCTGAGACTGCTTTTGAGATGGCGACTAGTAAGACTAAATCCGGTATAGCCCTTTCCCTGTGTGATCTGCTTGCTGGCTATGTGTGTCTCAATCAAAGCCCAATAAGATGGGAATGCCCTTTATAATTTGAAAAGGGAAAGTTTCAGATAAAGCAAGTTTTGCCAAACTGTCACATGTGCAAAACCTAGATCATTGCAGGAAAGTACAGCCATCCTTATTCGTTATTTAATGTCTGTGCCTTTGTGCTGCGTTGACAGAGTGGATTAGTTATAACAGAAGCTGCATGACCCCTAAATGGAAAATACCCACTGGGTAATCTATCACAAGGGAGCTTGGTGGTTTAGTATTAAGTGGCTGTGCTGCCAATCCAAAGACACATGGTTCAAATCCACCAGCTGCTCTGCTTCTGAAAACCTGCTGGAGAGTCAGCTATGATTCAACGATTTCTTGTTTCTTGTTTAACATGTTTTCTGATTTTAAAGACTTAATTATAATGGGATTTCGAGAAAGGAGTAGAAGGAAACCTTCTCTTGGACTCAGGGACAATACTCGAGGAAGATACAGCATTGGAGAGGAGGAGGCAGGTGTTCAGCTCGGATCTTGTGAGAGAACATGTGAGAGTAGCCCACTGGAATGTGGAGAAGCTTGCTAGGTTGCCGGAGCTGGAGCAGGTGCCCAGTCTTCTGGGTGAGGAAGGAAATACTCCTCGGCAAAGGTGGGCGGAGGCTGGGATTTAGGGGACCGCACCTGAAACTGACAAGTGGGAAGCTGCAGATTGGTTCCTGGATTGCCTTCCAGAATTACTAGGACTCCAGCTAGAAGGGAAGAAATGAGCGAACCTTAGTAGGAGGGTGCTTCTGGGGAAGGCAAGGCTGCTGAAATACCGAAATCAGGGAGAGAAGCCCCTTCATGCACCGGCCTTCTAGAACTCTCTACTGACAGCTCAGTGTAATGTCATGCAAGGAAGATATATGGAAAAGATCCATCACTCTTTGCATTGAGTAGGCAGTGAAGGGCAATTTGGAACTGAAAGAGGATGGATTGATAACTGAGAAAAGTGATGATATTTTTTATAGACTTTGTTATACACCCTCTCCTCAGTAACTCTGGTGGTCTAGTGGTAAGGGGTTGCACTACCAACCCAAAAGACAGACAGTTCTAATCCACCAGTGACTCCACAGCAAAAAGATGGGCAATCTCCTCATATTCAATTTACAGCCTCTGAAAACCCACTAGATGGTTTCAGTTCTACAGCATGTAATAAAAACAGGATTATTTCTTGCTCTCATTATCCACCGTTTTGCATTTATGACAATATTAAAAAATCCCAAAAGTATTCAACCAATGCATAGAGTTCAGACGAAGGCAGATCTCCGGTGGGAGCATGCAAAAGTCCACCTGTGTGGTCTGCCTGTGGTACTCTGGGGTTTCCTGCTGGTTCTCATTTTTGTTTTGTCCCTTTGTCAGACTTCTCATCTTTCAGAATGGGTGGAAGGCTTCTGACTTGGCCTTGGTGTTTTGTCTTAGGCGGCGTATTACTTAGCTCAGTAGATGATAACTAACACTTATGCAGGCCATTCTTACCCATTAAGAATTGTTAGTTTCTTGATATAAATCTGAAATACAGGAATGTCTACTGGACTATTCCTTTATTTCCTCTTGCTGACAGCTTGAAAAAGTGAAAAAGAATGAGTGTCTTTTATTGCTCTTGGGAAAGGTTATTCCATCATTGAAAATGATATTGTGCCAATATTAAAACACAGCACTACCGGGGTGGGGGGAGGAAACAGTATTCTTATATTCAAGACTTAAAATTTTAAGTGTCATAGATTAATAAATTACTTGTAAGCTAAAAAAAAAATAACTGTCAATTTACTTTTGAATCTCTTGTTTCTGACTTTCTGACAATTTAATAACTATTGAATAAATGAGTCTCAGAATCTCCTTGATCCTGTTTTCCGTATGCCTGTCACTTAAGAAAGAACTGACAGACTGGGCGGCTGATACTTAACTGCTGTGCATTTGCCGTTGAGTCTGAGGAGGTAAAAAGATCCAGGGAAACAGTGACTCAAAGACCAAAGGGAAGGCTGATGGCTGTTTGTGTTTTAGTAACACTGCTGGCTTGTTAACCTTTTCACTCAGAGCATGTAGCCCTGGCTCGCAAGTGCCAGTTATTGCAACAGTAAGAAAGACATGATAAAGTTTGAACTTAGGTACTGAGTAATCATAAAATATACTCCCCACCTCCTCCCAGTCCCTCAGATATCAACATCATTACTTTGAAGACTCAAACATTCTTTGAGGACAGTTGCTTGGGACAGTGAGGGCTGAAGCACTTGCAAGCCACAGAAAAAACCACCTACTTAACATGCACCAGTCCACTCTGGTGAAATATCACCCCCGATGCTAGGTGCTTATCTTTTATGGAACAGCTTGCAAATCCTAATTGTTTTAAACGGGCTTCTGAGAAAAAGAGATTTGAGAATCAATAAATTACAGCTGTCACACATACGAATGTTCATCATTAGAATGAAGCCAGTCTGCTCTTTAGGTCAAGTAACAAAGGAGGTGGACTTGGCTTTGTAAAGACTTCGTGCCAGTCCTCTTACTACAAGGCTTGGATGCAGTTTTGTTCTCTGATCACAATGTTTGGGGCATTTGTTTTAGATGGAGAGATTCTCAGTGGGAACAAAAATGGATGAGGGTTCATTACTTGCTCTGGTGGCCATAGATCTTCTTTATAAGATTCATTAAGGCAAAAGGAACAACATTTATGTCTTTAAATAGTGGTGTGTTGGGAGCAGCTCAATAAACTATACGAAGAATTGCGCCATCTGCTTTATTGTCCTGGAGCGCTCTACTTTCACCCAAGGTCATTCTTGTGTCAGCGGAGTTGTGGGGAAAGCTCTGGGTCTGTAAAGCAAGCAGCATAAATACTGTTCTCCCGGTGGTATAGTCTGCTGTGCTCCTAACGAAAAGGTAGTGCAGCAGCTCCAAGAGAAAAGATGAGCCACCAGACTTGCAGTCTCCGAAGCCATATCCAGGGCCACTCAGGGGGTCCCAACCTTGACAGTGAGTTTCTTACGAAAAGATAATTTCTTGCACCACTAGGTGGTGGTAGGCTGCAGAAGAGTGTTCACTGGGTTTTCTACAATTGAAGTGAACTCCTTTCTGACATTTAACTAGAATTTAGATAATTCGTTCGATGAAAATGTTCACATACCATCCGTTTTTAAAATTAGTGACTGTTCCTGACCTGTCACCAGCAAATGCCATGTTGAAATTTCTTACAGTAATGAGAATGAATTTCTACAATTGAATTTTTTTAGCCTTTAAAAATAATGAAAATTTTCTTGGAGCATATACAGAAATTTTTCCATTAGTTTTAAGAATTCATTTTTTGCGATTCAGAGTTCACCTAGGAAATATCATTTGTGAACCATTTAGAAAAGAATTTCTTATTTTTTTTTTACTCTTGAGAATTTTTTTAGCCTTTAAAAATAATGAAAATTTTCTTGGAGCATATACAGAAATTTTTCCATTAGTTTTAAGAATTCATTTTTTGAGATTCAGAGTTCACCTAGGAAATATCATTTGTGAACCATTTAGAAAAGAATTTCTTATAACACATAATTGATGTAATTTGCATAGTTAATAAAACTTAAGTTCATTCTAATATTTAAAATGTTCTTTAAGAATTTGATTTTTTATTCTAACAATTATCTTTCAATAAACTTATAAAACCAATCATCAATGATTTTTAAAAATTATTTTAGTTTGAAACACAGTAAGAAACAATAGAGGATGGAATTGTGATACTTTTTATGAGGTGATGCATGTCATATCATCTGTTGGTGATAGTTAGGGACATGACCATGATATATGATGTCAGAGAATAAGGAAGAATAATGGAATTTTCCAAGATGGAAAAAGAAACAGTTCCAATAAAAGGGTTCTGATCTGAATATAAAGGTGGCTTAGATGAGCTTTAATGTAAGCTCATTTTCTAGTTTGTCTGCTTGTTAATCTCTTATCTCAGAATGCGATCTTTATTTACATTTGCTTTTCTTTTAATTATACATTACGTTTTTCGTTCTGATTACACATTAGTACAAATTCAGTGTTTTTGTTGTTTTGTGCCTTTAAGTCTTCTGCAACTGTTGACCCTATGTATAACAGTCCTAAACGCTGTTTCTATCCCTTGCCAGTCTTATTGTCTCCGACACACTTATTCCCATTACCCCTGAGACTGAATCATTTCATCTTATCAAGGGTCTTCCTCTCCTGTGCTGTCCCTCTACCCTCCCAATCATGATGTCAGTCTCTAAGAACTGGTCCCACCTTGCAACATGTGCAAAGTATGTCAGACAGAGCTTCAGAATCCTTGCCTCCAACGAGCAGCCTGGCTTCACGCTCTCCAGGATGAACATGTTTGTTCTCCTAGCAGTCCATGGTATATTTGGTACTCTTCTCCAGCAGCAGAGATCAAAGGCATCAACTCTCCAATTGTTCCTAGTCATTGTCCAGCTCCCTGATGCACAGCAAGTAATGGCAAAGACCATGGCTTGGATCAGGTGCACCTTAGTCTCCAGACTGACGTAGTTGCTCTTCAGTACTCTGAAGAGGTCCCTGACAGCCAATTTTCCCCAAAGCAATTAGTCTTTTAATTTCCTGGCTGCTGATACCAAGATTGTTGATTGTAGAGCCAAGCAAACTGAAGCTGTCAACAATTTCAATCTTAACACCATCTATCATGATACTGCCAATTGGCCCAGTGGTGACAAGCTTTGTTTCTTGATGTTGAGCTTCAGTTCATATTGAAGGCTGCAGTCCTTGACCTTCTGGGGGAGTGCTTCAGTTTCAGCAAGCAGGGTTGTGTCATCTGCATATGCAGATTGTTGATGAATCTATCTCCTGTCCTGATGCCACACTTCTCTTCATAGAGCCCAGCCTCCCGGATAATCTGTTCTGCATATAGAATGAAAAGATATGGAGATAGGACATATCCCTAATGCACACCCTTCCCAGTTTTGAACCATGCAGTGTTTCTTTTTTAATTTTTATTTATTTATTTTATTATTATTAATTTTTTTTCATGCAGTGTTTCTTTACTCTGTTTTGATAACTGCCTCCTGTTCCAAGTATAGGTTTTGCATAAGCACAATCAAGCGTTCTGGGATTCCCATTCTTTTCAGAGTCAGCCATAGCTTGTTGTGATCCACACAGTCAAATGCCTTTGCATAGTCAATGAAACACAGGTAGACATTCCTCTGCTACTTTCTCCTTTCAGCCAAGATCCATCTGACGTTAGCTATTATATCCCCACTGCCACACCCTCTTCTAAATCCAGCTTGAACTTTAGGCAGTTCTCTGTGGATGTGCTGTTTCAGTCATTTTTGGATAATCTTCAGCAGAATCTTGCTTGCATGTGATACAAATGATATGGTTCAGTAATTTCCACACTCTGTTGGATCACCTTTCTTTGGAATGGGAACAAATATAGATCTCTTCCATTCAGTTGGCCAAGTGGTTATCCTCCAGATTTCTTGGCACAACTTGGTGAGCACATCAAGGGTAGCATCTGTTTGTTGAAATAATGTCAGTTAGTATGGCATTAATTCCTGGGGTCTTGTTTTTTGCCAGTTCTTTCAGAACAGCTTGAACTTCTTCCTTCATTACCACAGGCTCTATCTCAAACGTTATTTCATGAAATTTTTCTGTGTCCACCAATTCCTTTTGGCCCAATGACTGTATACTCTTTCCATCTTCTTTTACTGCTTCCTGGATCATTTAATATTAATTAAATTAAATATTTAATATTCAGAATTCAAACTTGAGGTTCAAATTTGTTCTTTAGTTTCTTCAGCTTAAGAAATGCTGTGTAAGTTCGATCCTTTTGATTTTCTGACTCCAGCTCCTTGCACATTTCATTGTAATACTTTGTTTTCCCATGCTGCCCTCTGGAATCTTCTGTTCAACTCCTTAACATTTTGATTTCTTCCCTTTGCTTTGGCTTCTCGCAGCTCCATGAAATACTCAGAGTTTCTTCTGACATCCATCTTGGTCTTTTATTCCTTCTCTGTCTTTGTAATGACCCTTTTTATTCTTTCTGGATGATATTCTTGATATCCTTTCACAGCTCATCAGGTCTTTGCTCATTAATGTCCAAGGCCTCAAACCTGTTCCTGAGATGGTTTTGAAATTCATATGGGATAGACTCAAGGCCAAATTTTGGTTCCTGTGGACTTGATTTAATTTTCCTCAGCTTCAGCTTGAATTGCATATGAGTAGTTGGTGGTCTGTTGCATAATCAGCACCTGGCCTAGTTTTCACAGCTGATATTGAACTTTGACAGTGATTCTTTCCACAGATTTAATCAATCTGATTCCTCTGCATACCATCAGGTGAAATCCATGCATATAGTCTGTGTTTATGTTTCTTATATAATGTATTTGCAATGAACAAGTTGTTATTGTGCAAAATTCTATCATTCTATCTCTGGCTTCATTTCTGTCACTAAGTCCATGTTTTCTAACTGCTGATCCTGCTACTCTATTCCCCACTTTTTCATTCCAGTTGTTGTTGTTGTTATGTGCCATCGAGCTGCACAACAGCTCTAAACCCTGCTCTATCCTGCGCCAACCGCACCGCCTCTGACACACCCATCCCGATTACCCCAGTCACCGAATCAATCCATCTCATAGAGGGTCTTCCCCTCCTGCGCTGTCCCTCCACCTTCCCAAGCATGATGTCCCTCTCCAAGGACCCGTCCCTCCTGGCAACATGTCCAAAGTATTATTATTAATGCATCTTGATTGCATGTTTGATCAATCTGTGACTGCAAAAGTTGGTAGAAATCTTCTATTTCCTCCTCTTTGGCTCTGGTTGTTGATGCATCTATCTGGATGATAGTGGTATTCACTGGACTTCCTTGTATGCATATGGATATTATCCTGTCACTCACAACATTGTATTTCAAGATGGATCTAGAAATGGTTTTTTTAACTATGAAAGCAACCCCATTTTTTCCTCACCTTTTAATCTCCAGCACAGTAGGTCATATGATAAATTCATTTAAAAAAGAAAATACAAATCAGCCATAATCTTGTTCTGTGCATTTTCCTTCCTATTTAGTCTCTGACCTCTCCTGTTTCTTTAAATTTATAAACTGATAATTTATAGACACAAATATAGCACATTGTTGTTGTTAGGTGCCATTGAGTTAGTACAACTCAGTATGAAGCGATCCTGTGAACAGCAGATCTGTATTGTGTCCTATCTTTTGCTATCCTCATCATCTCTGACACACTTAAACCCATTGCTAAGCCCAGTTACTGTGTCAGTCCATCTCGATGGGCTCTTACTCTCTTTCGCTGACTCTCCACCCTTCCAAGCATGATATCCTTTTCCAAGGAATAGCCTCTTCTAGCAACATGTCCAAAGTATGAGAGATGACGTTTTAACATCCTTTTCTCTAAGGAGCAGTCTGGCTGCACTTTCTCCATAACATACGTGTTCATTCTTTTGCCAGTTCATGGGATATTTAGTACTCTTCTCCAACACCACAACTTAAAGGTATCAGTTCTTCTTCTGTTATCTTTATTTATTGTCAGTTCTCAATTCTCATTGCAAATAATGGAAAAGACCATGGTCCAAATCAGGCATGCCTTAGTCTTCATACTGACATTATTGCTCTTCAGTATTTTGGAGAGGTCCCTGACAACAGACTTGTCCAAAAGTAACATGCTTCTCTGTTTCCTCACTGCTGGTACCAGCCACTGCTAATGTTGATTGTGCATATAAGCAAGACAAAAATCATTAACCGTTTCAGTCCTTTCTCTTTGTGTCATGATGTTGTCCACTGGCCCAGTGGTAAGTGACCTTTGCTTTCTTGATGTTAAGATGCAGTCCATACTTAAGGCTTGAGTCTTTGATCTTCTCCAGCAAACGTTTCAGATTCCTCTCGTTTTATCAGACATGTTGTGTCGCCTGCATAGTGTAGGTTTTTGATGAATTTTCCTTCAGCCCATATGCCACATTCTTCTTCAGAGAGTCTGACTTCTGAAATTATTTGCTCAGCATACAGATTGAATGGGTATGGAGAAAAGGATACACTCCCGATGCATACCCTTCCTGATTTAAACTATATAATGTGCCCTTGTTCCGTTAGGACAGTAAATACCTTCTTGGTCTAGGTATACATTTTGCACGAGCACAATTAAGTGTTTTGGGATTCCGGTTCTTCTCAATGTTAGCCAGTTTGTTGTGGTCTACACAGTAAATACCTTTGCATAGCCAATAAAACACAGGTAGAAATTATTCTGGTATTCTTTGCTTTCAGTCTGACTCCTTCTGACAACAGCAATGGAATACATCATTTGTTCTTGCTCTTACCATGAAATATTTTTTAGAAACAAGAATTTTAGAGTCTGTGCAATGTACGTAGATGTATCTTATTTTAATCATTATACTATAGTTTGAGACAAGTTATTTTTGCTTTTGTGATATTTCAGTTTCACAGTGAGTACACTTATGTGAAGACATTTCTGTGTTTATTCCAGGTTATTGTATTAGAGAAGTTTTTCTTTTTAAATGCTGTTAGTAGGTCACAGACACCAAGTGTTGATATATTTGCCGGCTTACTCTAAGACAAGTTACCTTATTTAAAACATTTATGTTAGGAGAGCATAGAAGTGCCCTTTCTCTTACAACTTTCCTAATCTTAGATTTTATTATTTTAAAGAAAGCAATTTGATTGACCAGGCTGTTGTCTGATTATTTGCTTTACATTTCTTGGACTATAAGGTAAAAAGCTTTTTTACCAACATACCATTTTCTGCTCTTCTCTCCTGTGGGACTACACTCATTATATTTCTTTCAGCATGCATTGAACCTAATACTTTAGGTATAAGTTCATTGGAGAGATTTTCAGGTGCATGATTGATTTTCCTCAATTATAATTAAGGTGAATAATATTAGAATTAATGATATTTTGATTCTAAATTAATGTTTACTTATATAACATATTGTAAGAGGAGCAAAGGCAGCATCAGCGTGGGCATAGTTGACCCTTGCAGATTCCACAAAGGAGAACTGTCCCACCAACGACATCCACAACACCAAGTCCCATGAGTTCGGAAATGTCTCCCACACTCCCTCACCTCTTTCTACTAATTCCAACACCCATCTTACTGCCCTGTTGGGTCTGAAATCCATTGCAGTAACTCAGAGCACATGGAACCATGCTCACTATTATTAAGTTGGGAAGTCAACAGGATACAATTTCAGGATACAAAGTCAGTATAGCTTCCAAAGCATATTCACAGGCTCTTCAGCCTTCAGCCAGACTGCTTTATGCCACTGTTAAAAAGCTCTTGTTGTTTGTTTTGTTAGGTTCCATCAAGTCAAGTGTGACTAATAGTCACCTTATGAACAGCAGATCTGTATCCTGTCCTGTCCAGTACCATTTTCACAGTCTCTGACACACTTGAATCCATTGCCTCAATCATTGTGTCAATCTACCTGGTTGAAGGTCTTCCTCTCTTTCACCATCCCTCCATGTTCCCAGGCATGATGTCCCTCTCCAAGGAATAGCCTCTATTAACAACATTCCTGTAGTATGTGAGATGAAGCTTTATCATCTTTGCCTCCAAGGAGCACTTTGGTTGAGCCTTCTCCAAGACATTTGTTTGTTCTTTTGACAGTCCATGGGGTGTACAGTATTCTCTCTCCAACACCACAGTTCAAAGGCATCAATTTTTTTTTCTGTCATCCTTATTCATTGTCTAGCTGTCAGCAGCATCACAAGTGATGAAAAGACCCTGGCCTGAATCAGGCACACCTTAGTCCTCAAACTGACATTATTGCTCTTCAATAATTTCGAACAGTCCCTCACTGCAGACTTTCCCAGTCCTATAAGTGTCCTGGATGTATAGGAATGCAGCCTTCAATATGGATTGCATCTCTATGTTAAGAAAACAAAGAGTAAAAAAAAACAACAAACCCCCAAAACAAAGATTCTTATCATTAGACCAATAGGCAGCATCATTATGGTTGGGGAGGAGATTAAAACTATCAATAGCTTGATCTTACTTGGATTCACAATTAACACCCTTGGTAACAGCAGTCAGGAAATCAGATGATGTATTGCATTGGGAAAGTCTGCAGTTAGGGACCTCGCCAAATTATTGAGGAGGAATGATGTTACTTTAAGGACTAAGGTGCGTCTGATTTAGGTCATGTTTTTTCCAATCACTTGCTATGCTTCTGAGAACTGGACAAATGAAACAGGGATGACAGAAGAAGAATTGATCCCTTTTGAGCTGTGGTGTTGAAAAAGAGCACTAAACATCCCACAGACTGCCTCACATACTTCAGACATGTTGCTAGGAGGGCCTGTTCTTGGAGAGGGACATGATACTTGAAAGGGTGGAGGGTCGGCAAAGGAGAGGAAGACCCTCAACCAGATGGATTAACATGATGCCTGCCAAAATGGGCTCTGTGTCAGGACGTGTAAAGATTGCACAAGCTCAGACAGGGTTCAGATCTACTGTTCATTGGATTGCTATGAGTAATTCTCGACGGTACCTAACAAAAACATCAACAAGGACCAAGCATCTCCTGATCTCCTGATTTCTGGTGTCAAGTGTATTGATTGTTTATCCAAGTAAGATGTGGACAGTTTCAATCTTTTCTCCATCTATCACGATGTTGCCCATCAGTCCAGTGGTGAAAATTTTTGTTTTCTTACTGTTGAGCTGCAATCCATATTGAAGGCTGCAGTGTTTGACCTTATGTAGCAAGTATTTCAAGTCTTCCTAACTTTAAGCAAGCAAGGTTGTGTCAGTCTGCGAACCAAATTATTGATGAGTTTTCCTCTAATCCCGATGGCACATTCTTCTTCATAGAGTCCAGCTTCTTGAGTAATTTGCTCAGCATACAGTTTGAATAAGTATGAGGAAAGGACACAACTGACACATGCCTTTCTTAATTTTAAACATGTGTTACTAATGATACTATTTGAGAATTTCCACATTCATGTTGGATCACCTTTCTTGTCAATGGAAACAGATAGGGAACTCTTCCAGTCAGTTGTCCAGGCATCTATCCTCCATATTTCCTGGCATAGACTTGTGAGTGCATCCAGGGCTGCATCTCTTAGTTGAAACATGTCAGTTAATATACCATTGATTTCTGGGGCTTATTTTTTGCCAGTGCCTTCATTGCAACTTGAACTTCTTCCTTCATTACCACTGGCTCTTGAAGTATTTCAGTGTTGGCCCATTCTTTTTGGTACTCTGATTCTATGTAATCCCTTTATCTTCTTTTGATGTTTTCTGTGTCATTCAAGATTTTGCCTATGAAATTTTTAAGTATTTGCAACTTAAGGCTTGAATTTGTTTTTAAGTTCTATCAGCTCGAGAAATACTGAGCAAGTTCCTCCTTCCCCACCTCCAATTCTGGGTCTCTGCACACTCCCTTATATTGCTTTGCTTTGTCCTCTCGAGCTGTCCTTTGAAACCTTCCGTCTGGCATCTCTTCCCTTTGTTTTGGCTTCTTGGTGCTTCAGTACAATTCTTGGGGTTACTTCTGACATACGTTCTAGTTTCCCCCCCTCTCTTCTGTCTTTGTAGTGACCTTTTGCTCATAGATGATATTCTTGCTGTCATCCCACAACTCGTCACTCTAACAAGGCTCTTAGTTCTGCCTTATATGGTGTCTCCTAACCCCAGTCCTCCAGCAGACTCAGGAAGGCTCCCTCCCCAAGGTCAACTCTGCCTCAGGTCAGGCCTCTGATTTTTACTTGTGGCTGCTGATGCTGCTTTCCTGTAGTTATTGTTTGGTGTAAGAATCTCTGGCCTCAGAGGGTGATCTCTGCTTCTTTGCTGGTGAGATTCTCAGAATCTGCCAGTGAATCTGCTCAAATAGGTGGTGAGACTAGCCAGTCCCCCTATGGATAGGTGAACATACCCTTTTCACATATTTCCACCCATCCCTGTGGCAAAGTCAAAGTCAGTGGCTAGAAAAACCATTTTGAGCAAGAAACACTTAATCCCACATGCATCTTGAATGATGAGTGGAGAGTATAGAATTGGCAGCTAGTGGGTAAGTGCTTTGTGCTTTTCTTCTTGTGTCCGTTTATAGTAAGAGGCTCACAGCGCTGATCGCTTAGTGATAAGGAATTATCTGCAGGTGCAAAGATGTGGTTTGAATCTACTAGCTGCTCTGTGGGAAAAGGTGGACAGTCTCCTCCTGTGCTATTTACTGCCTCCAAAAACCTACTAGAGGGTCACCCCAGGGCGGGTAGGGACGTTTTATCAGTGGTTTCCAACTCAACAATACGCAACAACCTGGGGCTCTGGTTATGTAGTGCTCAGTTTTGTCAATTTCAGTGGCTACGCTCACTTATGTATTTGTTTCTCAACTAAGAACTGGTGGTGTCTGCTCATGGTAGGGGGGCCTCTCTTGGTGAGGCTGGACCTTTGCCACCACAACCACCTTCTGCGTTGTGGCCCTCGTGTGTTAACACTTCTTTCAGGTCACTATCCATGCAAGTCCTGTTCGATTCTGTCAGGAAGAGTTGAAGAAAGTGATGAGTTTTTGTCATCAGTGACAATAATTTCCGGGTTTGACAGTAATCAGATTAATTTTCCTGAGTGCAGCATTTATGAAACTTTAATAATTAAGTTTGTAAGTGGTTGCTGATTATTTTAGATGCTTAAAAAAACACAACCAAGCAGACAGGCAAAGAGCCAGGATTATCATATGTATCGCTTCTTAAATCTCTACAGGAGTGCCATCAGATGTAGGAATGTGGACATCTTTTATTGCTTAAAATAATTGAAATTAGTAGGTTGAAGACATTATGTGTGGGTACTAGTCACATTCATGCTGGGTGTCCTTTGATCTTATTAAAATAAGCAATTTTTAGTAGGGATAAGTGAGAGGTCAGATTTCCCCCCCGTATTATATGATAGTTGCATGTAACTTAGTTAATGTTTTTTCTTTTATTTAATGTTGTCCAGATTTTCTATTTTATAATTAAATTACCTGTTATCAATATTGAACAATTTATTATAACCTGTTACACTAAAAACAAATGAACTAACAAATGCAGTATTAAAAAAATGATCTATGTCTATCTGTGTTTCATTGATTATGCAAAGGCGTTTGACTGTGTGGATCATAACAAACTGTGGCTGACTCTGAGAAGAATGGGAATCCCAGAACACTTGACTTGATCGTTCTAATACAAAACCTATACTTGGACAAAGAGGCAGTTGTCAGAACAGAGCAAGGAAACACTGCATGGTTCAAAATTGGGAAAAGCATACACCAGGGATGTGTCCTATCTCCATACCTTTTCAACCTGTATGCAAACAGATTATCCGAGAGGCTGGGCTCTATGAGGAGAAGTGTGGTGTCAGGATTGGTGGAAGATCTGTTAACAATCTGCATTATGCAGATGACACAACCCTGCTTGCTGAAACTGAGGAGGACCTGAAATGCTTGTTGCAGAGGGTCAAGGACTGCAGCCTTCAGTATGGGTTGAAGCTCAATGTCAAGAAGACAAAGATTCTCACCACTGGACCAATTGGCAGCATCAGGATGGATGATGAAGAGATTGCGATTGTTAACAACCATTGGCTGCTTGGCTCCACGGTCAACAGTCTTGGCACTAGTAGCCAGGAAATCAGAAAACGTTTTGCGATGCGAAAGTCTGCTGTTAGGGACCTCTTCTGGATACTGAAGAGCAATGGTGTCACTCTGGAGACTAAGGTGTGCCTGATAGAGGCTATGGTCTTTGCAATCACTTGTTATGCATCAGAGAGTTGGACAATGACTAAGGAGGATAGAAGGAGAATTCATGCCTTTGAGCTGTGGTGCTGGCGAAGAGTATTGAATGTACCCTGGACTGCCAAGAAAACAAACAGATTTGTCCTGGAAAGGGTTAAACCAGGCTGCTCCTTGGAGGCAAGGATTCTGAGGCTTCGTCTGACATACATTGGACGTGTTGTAAGGAGGGAGAGGTCCTTGGAGAGGGACATCATGCTTGGTAGGATGGAGGGACTGCACAGAAGGGGAAAACCCTCTATGAGGTGGATTGATTCAGTGACTGGGGTAATCGGCATGGGTGTGTCAGAGACAATAAGATTGACACAGGATAGAGCAGAGTTTAGGGCTGTTGTACATAGGGTCACGATGAGTCTCAAGTGACTTGATGGCACATAACAACAACAGAAAGTTACCCAGGTATCACACTAGTGGTTGTCTTGAGATGATAGCACAGGGATGCTCCAGGTGGGTGGGGGCTTTTTATGATTTATTTATAAGGTTTCAAATAATTTCTAAAAAATACTGTTGCTGAAAGGTGCTATCAAATCAAGTGTGACAGATTTCAAAGGCAGTTCAGGAGGACAAAGCAAAGTATTATAATGCAATGTGCAGAGAGCTGAAACTGGAGAATAAAAAGAGTACTCGCTCTACATTTCTTAAGCTGAGAGAACTGAAAACAAATGTAAGCCTCGAGTTGCAATATTGAAAGATGTTATTGGCAGTATATTGATTGAATGACCCAGAAAACATCAAAGGAAGTTTGAAGGAATACACAGAGTTATGACGCCAGAAAAAACTGACATTGAAAAATTTCAGAAAGTATCATATGAATAGGAGCCAATAGTAATGAAGGAAGTGGAAGCTGCATTGAAGGCAATGGCAAAAAAATAAAGCCTCAGGAATAGATGGGATACCAGTTGACTTGTTTCAGTTAACAGATGAAGCCTTGACTATGCACACCAGTCAATGCCAGGAAATTTGGAGGACACCTGTCTGGCCAATGGCTTGGAAGAGGTCCATATTAGTTCCCATACTCAAGAAAGGTGATCCAACTGAATGTGGAAACTATCAAACAAAATAGTTAATACACATACAAGCAAAATACTGCTGAAGATCATTGAAAAATGGCTGGAAAGTGTATAGATAGGAAACTACCCGAAGGTCAGTCAGGATTTAGAAGAGGCTGTGGCACCAAGGACATCATTGCTGATGTCAGATGGATCCTGGCTGAAAGTATATATACCAGAAAAATGTCTATTTGTGCTAAAAAAATTTTAGAAGCATACATATCGGGGGAAAAGTGTTATGTGTTCTCGCTGGTGATAATACATGTGTATTATATAATTTTCTGTACTCTTCTGTATTCTAAATATTTCTCCACAGTATTAAAAAGAAACATAAAATTTTCATTAATAACCATTTGGTCAAGTTGAAATTCAAACTGCTGCTTAAAGGAATCTGAAAACACTAATTATATCTGTTGAAATTATCTGTATTGATTATGATTAAAACTTTGATGCTATTAGGAAATGAAGTTGTGCAAAATATGGTTGTTTCTTTGAAAAATATATAAAATGGGAGAGACTGGACAGCATTGTACTGAGTGAACTCAGTCTTACAAGGACAGGCCTGCATAAGACCATTATTGTAAAAATAGAAGGATAACTAGTAAGGTGTGTATGAAGGTCCAAAGGAGGAGAGGAAGAGAGGAGTGAAGATGAGCAGTGGGGAAATCACCAGGTCACACAATTTGGTCGATGGAGAACGGGTGAAGGAAATGGGAAAGATCGCGAGGGGATCTGAAAGGACGGGTAATAGTGGCCATAGACCAATGGTGATGAACTTTATAAAACACACTGTATGGCAGTGATCTTATGGGACACATGTGAATGAAGGAAGTATGAAAAGCATATGAATTTTGTATGCAAACCAATATAAAACAAAAGAATAAGAAAAAGAAGCAAGAAAAAAAATTGCTATTTTGTCAGTTGTTCCCACCAACCACTGGAATGAACCTATTGACCTTTTCAGTACCGTCTTTAAAATGTTTGATTTCATGGTTTCCTGAATTCACTTTAGTTTCCAGGACTATGATTTAGTGAAATAAAAATTATTATTCTTTTAGTTATTAATTTCATTATGAAAGAGGCAGATAAAATGTATAATTGCTTTTTTCTGTCTTTAGAAAAGAGTGAATAAGGAGGAAAAAAACCCCTCTTTATTCCACTGCTGATTGTTTTATTTAAGCCTCTTTATCAAGTGTAGCATGAATATATGTCACTTTTCCTGTGTTTAGTAAAGATTTCATATTAATGCTTCTCCCCCTTTTTAGAGATGTTTTTATGCTAAAATGAGATGAGACGGTATTGTGGAGAGTATAATTTGGTGGCCTGGTGGGTGGCGCTGCCACCCCAGTTCAAGTCCACCAGCTACTGGGGGAGAAGATGGTCAGTTTCTTTTCATGCAATGTTCAGCTTCTGAAAATGCACTGGGGTGTCAGCTGTGAATAAATTCCAACTTAATGGCATACAGCAACAACAATAACAACGACAATAGATGAACAATAGTTCAGTGGTTAAGGAGTTAAACTCCCCACCCAAAGGTGGTTGTACTGTTGAGTTGACAGTGATTCATATTGTCCTGAGGAACCTGAGCTAAATTCACTATCTCTGGCATGCGTGGCCCCATTGCCGTAGTCACTGTGTCTGTCCATCTTGTGGCAGTTCTTCCTCCCTTGTTCTGACCTTATACCTGTTCAAACATAATGCCCTTCTCCGACGTGGTTAGAATTCCCCAGCGGCCCTGTTCCAGAACAGTAGACTATCTCTCTTCTTTGTAGCCCTTGAAAATCTACTAGAGGGTCAGCTTTGAGTTGGTTCTGATTGGAAGGTAATGAGTTGTTTTATAGGTGTATTTGGTCTTGCTAATTATTGTTAACACATTTTGCTAACTGGAGACTTTGTATTCTCAATGCTTAAGGGACAGGAGGGAACACTGAAGGTAGTAGCTTTTGCTACTCTTACATACGGCGTCAAGTTAAACATCATAACTGTCATTTAGCCTCACATCTTCTATAAATTAGGGGCTAATAACTGCTACTTTAATATTTCTTATGGGAATGAAATTGAATTGCATATGTAAGCATCTGGCTGGATTATGGCTGATTCTCAGGAAATGGTTCTTTGTACTTTCAGCAAAGGAAATGGTTAAAAAGTACTTTAATTCAGAGTAAAAGATTGAAAATCGTATGCTATCAATTTAGGAGACACAGGTGATTTCTGAAGTTAAAAAGGTGAACTTTACTTTTAAGATTTCTTTCTTTCATAATATTTTTATTTTGAACATGTTATGGGGACTGTCAGAATCGACTCAGAGTTGACTCACCATGGAGCAGCTGGTAGATTTGAACTGCATGACTTTGGGTTGGCAGCTGAACTCCTTACCGTTAGGTGCCCAGAGGAGAAGAGACTGCCTGCGTATTTCTGCAGAGCTCCTTGTGGATTTGAACCACCAGAGACATGTAGCTTTTGAATTAGCAGTGCAGTTTGCTAAGGACTGCACCCCCAGAGATCTCTAATCCAGGTAAAGGCAAGCCAAATGATTGGTTAGGTTGTTTTACCTGTTTCCTGATGCAGCAGTAAGTTAATTATGTGGACACTCTTATACTTCTAGGTAGGATAATGGAGGCAAGAACCAGAGAAAGTAGATGTGGAAGGAAGTGGAGTCACAGACTGGCTGGCTATCTGATAACATGTTTCCTTTCTCTAAAGCCAGTAGCAAGGAGATGGTTATTTTTGTTTGTTTTGTCACAGCAAGGACAGATTCTATTTCACTTTGAAAAACCTAAATTTACAACAAAGGTCTTTGCTTTTATCTATATCTCTCTCATTGTTTTTTAAAAGAATTGATTTTGTTAAGTGTCCTCCAATCTGTACTCATTTAGTAAAATACCTTTATAGTCCTCTCAGGTCTAGGGTTATATAATTTCTAAATGCATTTGAAATAAAGAGTTAAAAACCCCAGAATATGTTCTGTCATAAAAGAAAGTTTTCAATATTCTGTATTTAAGTTAGAAAAAAATGACCTTTTAAGTTTAGTAAGATTATAACAATTACTGTTAAAAGTTAAATTGATCCTTTGTTAAGCAGAAAATGAAATTATTAAAATATCCAATAGACCCTTACTTTTGAGCAATTCAACTTTCTCTAATGTCTCTTTGTTTAAAATGTATCTTGTTTCTGTAACTTTCATAAAAGATTATCTGAAACTTTTCTCAGTTAGTAGGTTTTCTTTTCACCCTACTTGAAAAAGTTTTTGATGCACATGGCTATATCTGAAACTTCTGATGTTGTCTTGCTTCTTGATGAAAAAGATAAGTTTTTTTCTATATTGAACAGAAAATTGAGGTAGAGATTGGAAGAAAGCATATTTAGATAATTTTCTGCTGACGAAACAACACTGGCTTTCAGTAGAATTTATGCCTCAGTTCAAACACTTGTTCAATACAGCTTTATTTTAAACTGAGCACCATGAGAGTGTTCACTGTGGTCTAAATGAGATTCTTTATGTATGTCTCTTGTATTTTGTCTAAAGACACATGTATCATTTAATATTAGAATAATATTAAGCACCATGATGGATGGAGAAGAGATTGAGGTTGTTAACAATTACTACAACTTATTCTGCTCCATAATCTACACTCTTGGCACCAGCAGTTAGGAAATCAGAAGACTAATTGCATTGGAAAAAGCTGATGTCAGGGACCTCTCTAGAGTACTAAAAAGCAATGATGTCAGTCTAGAGACTAAGGTGCACATAACCCAGGCCATGTTCTTCACCGTTACTTGCTATGCATCAGAGACTGGACAACGACTAAAGATGACAGAAGATGAATTGTGGTGCGGGAGAAGAGTCTTTAACATACCATGGAATGCCAGGAAAACAAAGTGACTTGGAGAGGGTAAAACCAGCTTTCTCCTAGGAGGCTAGGATTTTGAAGCTCTATCTCACATATTTTGGGCATGTAGCCAGGAGGGACTGATCCTTGGAGAAGGACATCATGCTCAGAAGGGTGGAGGGACAGCACAGGAGAGGAAGAGCCCAGATGAGATGGATTGATACAGTAATTGAGAAAATGGGGTTAGGTGTGTCGGAATCAGTGTGATTGACACAGGACAGTGCAGACTTCAGAGCTACTGTACAGAGGGTTGCTGTGAGTTGCAGGTGATGCAACAACACTTAACAACAACAATTAATATTAAAGACACCTGTGAGCTCAAGCTTTAATGAATATCTGGTAATGGGTTTTTGCATCATTTAAAAAATATTTTAAAATTTTTTATTGTGTTTTGAGTAAAAACTTTTAGATTCATTTTCTATTTAGTCCTTCATACAGATTTTGTTTTATGACTTTGGAAACAGTCCCCATATTGAAACCACTCTCTGCCAACATCTTACTGGTGATTCTCCTTTCCCTTCACCCTATTCTAGCCTGTTACTTCTTGCTTCTAAGTTGTTTCCCTGGGTATACACATATCCTTTATATCTTGCCTGATTGATTGTTCTAAGGTGGGAGTGTGTCTCATGTTTGCTTTTGACTGAAAGTTGAACCACAGAGGTAACCCTTTAGAGTAGTGAGAGAAGATCTTCACCCTGAAACCCACAGCGTCCCTTGTCAGCAGGAAGTAGCTAAGAGAATACGCCATCCCCTTTTCCTTATGACTCAGGGTGAAGTCTCTCTCAGGGAGGAGTGATAGGGAAT
>NW_006399787.1:2163318-2170954 GCF_000299155.1 Elephantulus edwardii
AAAAAAGAATTTGAATACATTTGCGAAGTGAAGGGATTATTATTACTTGTAGTTTCAAATGATTAAAGTGGTATCTGAGGAGTTGCTTGCAAGGTAGGAAAAATAAAGAATGGAGAAGTGACTTATTTTTGCTGTTTTCAAGCCTATATGGATGTGTTGAAATTGCACACTGCCAAAGCAAATAATTAACCTTTAATTTCCATGCTTGTTATTAGTTCCTTGACCTTGACTTTGATTTACTTTTAAGGATTGTGTACATCAATGGCAGAATCCTCCAGTGATTCAGACTGCTTCCGCCATCAAGACCAGTTGAGTCGATGGTGTATAAGGCCAACTCACAGGGGAACGAGAAATCACTCCACAGCAGATGTAACCGAGAAGGTCAACACTATCACAAGTACTTTACAGGTTAGTTTAGCAATGATTGAATGCAACCAATTATATATAATTTAACTGAAGAACATTGCCAATCCATGTGTTCATTTTCTCATGCTACCAAGACCAAAGTTACAACAAATTTAGTGTTTGAAAGCAACACATGTTTATTAACTTATGGGACTGTTGGTCAGAAATCCCTCACAAATTTAACTGAACTATGGCCTCATATTTAAAAAGGCTTTTGGCCACCATTCTGGGCCTATTTCTAGGTTGGATTCTGAGAAGGTGTGTTTTCTGGTTTGGAGTTGAAACTAGGGTGTGGCTCTTGCCTGCCGCAGGGTGTGAACTGATTGGATTTGGCCTTGTATTTAAAAAGGCTTTTGGGTCCTCAGGCCTTGTTTTTGTGGATCTCCTGAATAAAACAAGCTGGGAAGCAGGAGTGGTGTCCACTTCCAAAACAGCTTGCCTGTGAACTATGGAACTCTATGAACTTGGAGAAAAGATGAAAGTTTGGTGGTCAAGACTTTCATTCATAGTGTCTCTATGCGTCGTCTATGATTCTATGGCACTTGACAACAGCAACACATATTAAAGCATTGGCAGGCTGCATTCTTTCCTGAAGGTTCTAGGAGATACTCTGCTGTCTTGGTTTTTTGGCTTCTGCAGACTGTCCAAATACCTCACCTGTCCTCACCTTCCAGCTTTAAAGAAACTATAGTAGATTGAGTACATCCTGCCAGTGTAACTTCTTTAGCATCTTCTCCTTTAAAGAACATCTGTGATTACATTGCCCATTTATAATCTAGGATAATCCAGGATAATCTCCTTAAATTTAATCACATCTTCAAACTCCATTCTGTGTAAGGTCAAGTATTTACAGGTTCCTTTAAATAAAGTAATAAGAACAATGTAACTCAACATACTTCCCTCTTAGAGGTTAAAATGAGATCCAAATTAAGAATTAAAAACCACAATAATTCTTCCAAGTACCCAAGACACTAGTACTCTCATTTTTTTTCTCTCCTGATTTTATTTTTAACTTCTTTATCTGTATCTTTTAAGATGCTGCATAACTCAAATGGAGTAAGAATGAAATTTAAAAGTATAATTAACATGAGCATTGTATTTATAACCATTCAAGTAATAAGAACAATGTATATTTCAGATTTATTCATGATCTATGCAATTTTATTTGAATTTTATTATTATGTTTCAGTGACCAGCTTTAAAAATGTACAGAGAGGTAGAAGGAAATGATAATAATTTTGAAAATAACCATATAAAATTTATTTATTTTTCCTTCAGAGTAGGGAATATCCCCAATGATGGGCTTGCATATTTTAAAAGGGTTAAACAGACTGAAAATTTACTTGATACACAGGGGACCACGCGGCAGTCAGACTTTTCTGTCATCGTTGTTATGTGCCACAACTCATAGTAACCCTGTGAACAACAGATCTGAACCTTGTTCTCTTCTGTACCGTCAGCCCGTTGTTACTGACACTGTCACTCTATCTTGTTGATGGTTTTCCTCTTTTTATATAATCCTCTACGTCTCCCATCATGATGTCTTTATCCAAGGATTGGCCTTGGCTGACCAAGTGTCTGAAGTATGTGAGACTTGTGTTGAAGGAACATCTTGGTTGCCCTTCCGCCAGGACAGACTTGTTGGTTCTTTTGGCAGTCTAAGGGATAGTAAGTACTCATCTCCAACATCTTTGGTACAAATTTATCATGGAGGCAAGGATTCTGAAGCTCCGTCTGACATACTTTGGACATGTTGCAAAGAGGGATCAGTC
Source organism: Elephantulus edwardii (assembly GCF_000299155.1). Lineage (NCBI taxonomy): Eukaryota > Metazoa > Chordata > Mammalia > Macroscelidea > Macroscelididae > Elephantulus > Elephantulus edwardii. The sequence continues at coordinate 2,165,496 of NW_006399787.1, forward strand.
CTTGGGGAGGGACGTGTTGCTTGGGAGGCTGGAGGGACAGACAGCACAGGAGAGGAAGACCCTCAATGAGATGGATTGATTCAGTGACTGGGGTGATTTGTGTGGGTGTGTCAGAGACAGTGAGATTGACACAGGACAGAACAGGGCTTAGGGCTAGTGTACGTAGGGTTATTATGAATCACAGGTGACTAGACGGTACATAACAACAAACAACACTTTATATCCTGGATTATTCCCTTTCTGCTGTCGAGCTCTTGAATTTCAGTAGACTCTAATCTGTTAAAACTGGTTGGCAGACCATTGAAAATTGTTCTTATTTTTAGATGTCATTGAGTCAACTACCATTCATGCGACCCTGTGAATAACAGATATGGACTTTGCCCTGTCCTATACCATCCTCATCATCTCTGATCTACTTGAGCCCACTGTTACAGTCACTGTGTCAGTCTGTTTTGTTGGAGCTCTTCCCATTTGCTGACCCCTCACTTTTCCCAACATGATATTTTTCTCCGAGAACTGTCTCCTCCTCATAACATGCCCAAGAGAGATGAGGTGAAGTTTCACCACTCTTGCCTTTATGGAGGACTCTGGATGCACTTCTTCTAAGACATACTTATTTGTTCTTTTCGCGGTCCATGGCATATTCAGTATCCTTCTCCCGCACCACAATTCAAAGGCATCGGTTCTTCTGCTAACTTTCTCCATTGTCCAACTTTGGGATGCATAGGAAGTGACAGAAAATACCATGGTTTGCAGCAAGTGCACCTACGTCTCTAATCTGACATCCTTGCTCATTAGCACTTTGGGAAGGACCTTAACACTTGAATCTACCAATGCAATAGGTCTTTTAATTTCTTGACTGATATTACTCTGGGTTTTGATTGTGAATTCAATTAAAATGTAATCATTGCCAACTCCAAGCTTTTCTCTATCTATCATAATGTTGACTATTGGTTCAGTGGTGAAGACTTTTGTTTTCTTGATGTTGAGGTGTAGGAGATATGCAAGACAATAGTCTTTTAATCTTCATCAGTGAATACTTCAAGTCCTCTTCACTTTTTTGTGAGTAGGATTGTTTCAAACTACTGGCTCGTTTTCATGACTGTATAGTGTATTAATTTTCTATGATTGCTGTAACAAGTTACTATAAACTGAGACATCTTGGAGTCAGGGAGCAAGTCTGCTGACCCAGAGGTTTAACCTCTCTGGAGTCTGAATCTCCCAGTGGCTCTGTGAGAAAAAGATGTGCACTTTACAGTCTCTGAAAAGCTGCTGGCGTGTCAGTTATGAGTTGGTTCCAACAATGAGAATTTTTATGAGTTTGAATTCTGTGTGTTAGAAGTATGATATCAGTGATGCTGACTAAAATAAAGATGCTGACAAGACCACATCTCCTTCGAAGGCTTTAGAGGGAAAACTATTTTACTTCTTTTTCCAGTTTCTAGAGGCTTCCACATTCTTTGTCTTATGGCCCCATTCCTTCATCTTCAAAGCCAGGGGAGATCGATAGAGTCCTTGTTGCATCTCATTGCTCTGGCTTTCTCTTTTGCCTTATTCTTCTGCTTTCAAGGACTTTTGAAACTACATTGGTCCACATGGATAATTCCAGGATAAACTCTCTATTTCCAGTCCTTCTTTTGGTGACCATATAAAAAAGTCTTTTTTTGCCATGTAAGTGACCTTCACAGATTGAACAGATGTATTTTGAGGCCATTATTTTGCACACTCTGCATTCAAATATCATAAATATTGTATAGGACCAGATGACATCTCACTCTTTTGTGTAATGTGTTGTGAGTTGAAGTTGTTCAATGGGTAACAGGTAACAATAACAGTGTCCTGCTTGCCATGCTCAGTAAAGACATTTAAAATATATGTTGGTTTGTGTGAGAGTGTTTGAGATAAAGTGTTACTTTCAAAGAAAGTACCATGGCAGTGAAACCAACAGGAAGTCACCATAGCTTAGCTTCTACTGAACATGCATGTTCAGTGAAGCCTTGAGTTGGTAGGTAGGCTCACCTTTTTAGTGTTCAGGTGTTCGAATGATGGCAGACTGCCATATCCTTTGTGCAGAAGGACACAGGAAAGGGAGGTCAGGGAAAGGGTGACAGGGTCACATTGAAAAAAAAGAAAATTTCAAAGTATTTCTCCCCCTTCTCATTAATCTTTCACTTTTTGCCTTATCCTAGATACATATGAGTTTTGACTTTTAATTGCTTTCTGTTAGGATACTTAGATAAGAAACAGCCCATTCAAACGGTGAAACCATAATTAGCTTGAAAAAAAAAATCAGAAGGCTTTCTCTTTTTAAACTTATTTAAGTAACAAAATGCTGGTTTTTAGAGTATACATCTTTGTATATGTCCATGAATGAGTCAGGTTAGGAAGTATATATGTTTTTGAAAAAGAAAAAAAAAAAGCCACCATTGATTTTTTTTTTTTTTAGTTTAAGCCCAGGATAAGTAAAATGTAATCAGAACCTTTTTTTCCTCTGTCTTGATTACAACTGAATTTATTATTGATAGATAAATGTTAAAGGCTGTTCTTTTTTTCTTTTTTGCTGTTCTAGTCAAATTCTGAGGTGAAGTAATAATTGAAATAACATCAGTCTTAGTGATTTGCTGCTCATACACAATTTGCAATTTACTGTTTCCAAAATCTCTTACTGTGAAGAGGATGCAAATTTGTTGAGGTGCATACATTTATAATGATTCTGTTCAGTGTATGATTTTGTTGCCCAGAGATTCTGACACTTTGGATAATTATTTAAATTAAGTGCTTTTGATTTCACACAAATAAATAGGAAATGGATTTCATTTGTTTGTTCAGTGTTGATAAAATGTAATAGTTGTTGAAGGACCTTGATATCTAACTCAACTGTGTTATAAATTGTGTTTTTTTATGAGCAGTTGACTTAGCTCCTTGACATGGTAAAAGATTAATTGAAAACATTGACTTTTTATCTTTAGGACACCAGCCGGAACCTGCGGCAAGTGGATCAGATGCTTGGACACTATCGAGAGTACAGTAATGAACAGGCGGGGGCTATAGAACATGTGAGAACATTTTTATATTTACATTTCCCCTTATATCTTTTTTTTCTGAAAGTGCAGGATTTGGGGAATGATAGATTTACTGAAGGAGATAACTCTTGCAAACATCTTCGGTTTTAATGTTGGTCTTATTTTGTAGTTTAAATTTAGATTACCTTTAGATGGTCAGAAGATGGGTTGCCTTGGGAAAATCTGCTCTTGGGACCTTCCCAAGGTTTTAAGAAGCAATGATGTCAGTTTAAAGACTGAAGTATAATCTTCTGGTCTTTTGGATCACTTTCTATGCATCTGTATCATTGTGTAATGAATAAATGACAGAAAAATCAGTGCTTTGAATTGTGGTGTTGGAGAAGAATATTGAATATCCTATGGACTGTCAAAAGAATAAACAGATATGTCTTGGAGAAGGTGTAGCCAGAGTCTTCCTTAGATCAAGGATGGTGAAACTTCATCTCACATATTTTGGGCATGTCGTTAGGAGGTGACAGTCTCTGGAGAAAGACATCATGCTGGGAAAAGTTGAGCGCTGGGAGTGGTGAATGAAAGAGTGAAAGACCATCAATGAAATGAATAACACAGTGACTGTAACAATGTATCAGAGATGGAAAAATGGCAGGGAGCTCTGGTGGCCTAGTGGCAAGAAGCTGTGCTGCAATCCTGAAGGCCTGTGGTTCAAATCCACCAGATAATTTGCTGGAGAAGGAGGGACAATCTCCCAGTCAGATTGGATTTGACAGTATACAACAAGAAAAAAAAAAAGAATGATCCTCTGTTATCCTCAGAGATGGTAAAGATGGCACAGGATAGGGCAAAATCAGATCTGTTCTTCATAGGGCTGTTGTGAGTGGTAGTCAACTAAATGACCCCTACCAAATAACACTTCTTGATGATATGCCAACTAGCTTAAGCATACTAGATTCTATTAAATTTAAGAGCGATACAGCAGAAGGGAAAGAATGCAGGATATGTATGCATTAAATTGAGCCATGCTAAATTTGTACCAGAGATAACCCTTGTGAAAGGAGCAGATGCAGTGTGAAGGTGGCTGAGTCTGATTTCTACCTGCTTCATAAAGGGAAAACTCTCTCCATCACTAATATCCATAGCAACAACCAGATAGCTGCTTGGTCAGACATGCTACCCCCACTCCCCATGCTCTTGCACCTCTTTCTACCAGTCATTTGGGTCTGGTATTTGTTATTGACTCACAGACTTGACTCACAGTTGTGGAGTTTATTAGGAAAATAAATTGAAGATTAGGGGTGCCAAAGACTATCACCCAGTGCAAGTCTAGGCTGAGTCTAGGAGTCCCAAGCCAGATTAACAAGTCACCTCTCTCCAGTTTGTGAAAGGATGTTCAGTTCAGCAGCACAAATGGAAGAAGCTTCCTCAGTCATCCAGCAAACAGTATCTCCGAGTAGTTATAAAACAGCTTTTCCTCTCATCCTCCAGCAAGCAAAACCTTTTAACTATGGTGTTTATCTCAGAGGAGTTACAAATCAGCTTTTCCTCTGGATACATCTTGCCACAATTTCCTCACAGCAGTGCCACAGTTTCTTCACCATCTCTTCACCACTGTCATTGCTAGAGTACTTCACAATGTGGAAAGCTCTCTCTTTCTCTCTTTTTTTAAAACTTTGATTGCTTTTTCTTTTTCTTTCTTTTTTTTCTTTTTTTTTTTTGAAGCTCTCTTATATTGGTCTCATCGCTGTTGATGATTTGCAGGACCATATTCTGTAGTTAAGGTAGCTGGAGACCATGGCCTTTCCAACAGGGGCTATTGCAGGGGCTAGAAAAGCCAGTTTTTGGGGTTTCTGACACCATATCCCTCATGAAAAGTTAAGGGTTTTAAAGGTTACTTATTTTACAAGTAATAAAATTTGTTTTTAGTTCTGCTCCAGAAGGGAATACTTTACATGTTGTCACAAATGACGGCAAATACGTTTCTAAGCACGGTTGTCAATTTAAAAAGTGTGCAGCAACGTGTTAAGTCTCTTAAGCAATAGTCTCTTCACAATATTCTCTATATATGTATAAGCACATGCGTAATTTTAAAACAAAGTACTAAGCAAAAATATTATTGTATAGGCTTTTAACTAAATAATGTCTTATATCACTTTGTATGTGACTTTTTTTAGTGCTTGTTTATATTTTTTAATAATTACACAGTATTCCATAGGTTGATTGTGTCCTTTGCTTTTATTTGTTAATTTTTTTTTTCTATTATACAAAAACAATCTTTGCAATGACCGTTTGCAGTCTTCCTGGATGATACCCTTGATATCCTCCCACAACTCACCTGGCCTTCGTTCATTAGTGTTCAGAGCCTCAAATCTGTTCCTGAGATGGTTCTGAAATTCAGGTGGAATAGACTCAAAGTCATATTTTGGTTGCCTTGGATTTGGT
>NW_006399787.1:2173723-2176553 GCF_000299155.1 Elephantulus edwardii
TAGGGTTCCTGGAAGAAAAATTTCTGGGTTAAACATGTACATTCAAAATAAACTAGATATTTTGAAATTGTTTTTTATAGAAGATACCAATTTACACTTAATGTACATGGCCATGTAAGAGGGAAAGCTTTTATAGAAATTCTGGAATTATATTACTATTTTGCCAATTTTATCTTTATATTTTTTCCTTCCCTTGGGATTTTGTAACTCATTTTTAGTAAGCTCTTGGAAAATAAACTTATTCCTTCATGTTTTCAGTGATGAATGTATTATACAGTAGAAAGATTAACATTTTATTTCTACTATAAAGATTATTTTACACATATTTGTGCTGTATTGAATTATTTAACTCCCAAATTGTAATTCATGAGTTATTTTATTTATACACAGGAAAACCCTAGTAATCAGTAATCATTTGTAATTGGAAGCTTATTGCTTTAGCAGAGAAACATATATTTCCCATAAGTTTTCAACTACTTTCATTTAAAAAATAAATTTGAGCATTCTTTCACCTAAAACATTTTTATAGTTTTTAATGCTTTTAACCAATGAAGCCATATATAGTCACATATATATGTGCGTAGCTCATGAAATATTTAGGTTTTATTACTTATTAATTAGGAGAATGAATTATTTGCTTTTTAATTTATTAGTGAAAAATTAAAACATTTTTGGAAATTGTATATTAGAGAAACTTCTGTGCAGATAAACATTTAAAACATGAAATCGTTTTATTGTGGCCTTCACCCTCTGAGGTAAGCCTAGATTTAAAGAATGTTGAACTCCTTTGGGAAATGGTTTTTTTTTTTTTGAAATGGTTTCTTTTTATGAGAGGTAACTTCAGTAATTATTTTGTTTCCATCTGAGTTTTAAGGCCATTTAATACAAAACTACCCCAAACAAAATCCAAACCTACTGTGATCCTGTTAGTTTTGACACAAACCTACCCACCAGTGAGTTTGTGGGGCTGTGTATCTTTTTGAGGAGAGATTTCCCTTTGTTCTTCAAGGCGGAACTGATGATTTTAAGTCAGCTCCACTGTATGACCACAGCTCCTTCTCTTTTGCTTCAGGCTATTCCATAGTCTGGACTAGAATCTCCATTTTAGTGTCACAGATTCTGCATCTCTTTAAACAATTGATTCACAGATGATTATGCCACTCATTGACTTTTTTTTACTCTTGACAAAGCTGTGATTTCCCCTTTGAAGTTCTCTGGGGAGCATCTGCCATCATCTATTGGAAGACCTGTAAATCAGAGTGTATCTCATGACAGGTGATTCTGATGCATCCTCTCTTAGTTTTAACATCTTTATTACTATGAAGTATGTCAATACCTAAAAAACCATGTATATGTGCATCATGATTTACCTGAATTTTTCTGTTTTTATCTTCAAGCCCTTGCAGTACTTGTAGGATTATCAATTTCAATTGTTCCCTCTTTTTCTTGATTAGTGTGAGTTCTATTTAGAGCAATACCCTATAGATGATTCTTCTTCCCTGACTCCCAGATTATCCTCCACTTCCCTCACATTTTCTTTCCATGGAGCATGTTGTTATTGTTTTAAAAAACAGATTTTAAAAGAAAAATCATTTTAACCAGTACTTAAATATGAAAAACATACTTCCGGTTAGAAAAATGTGTAGCTTAAGTTTGGAACTTTTGGCCTAGTGAATTTTGTGTTAAGATGCTAACTGAAAGATTAGCTGTTCAAATCCACCAGCTGCTTTCTGGGAGAAAGATTAAGCAGTCTGCTTCTCTTTAGTTTTTTAGCCTTGGAAAACAGATGGAAGGTTGTTGTGAATAGAAGTCGTCAGCAGTGGGTTTGCCTTTTTAATTTTATTTTTATTTTTGTTGAAATTAACATTTATCATTTAAAAATAAAGAAATTTCTAAGAAAATGAGATAAAATAGAAACTTTGGTTATTAACTTAAATTTCTTAATTTGTTTTGAAAGTTTAGTACATAAATATAAGTGATATGTATGCATTTTTTTTTAAATGTTCTAAAGAGCATGTTTAAAGACTAAGTTGCAAGAACATGGAAGCAGCCCAAATGTCTAACCACAAATGAATAGATTGAGAAATTATTCACACAGTGGAATACTATGCAGCACGCAGGAGCAATAACTTTATAAGTTATTACCCAACTTGTGAGGGACTGGAGAGCATTATGCTGAGTGAACTAACACAGTCCCACAAGGATACATCTTGTATAAAACCATTATTGTAGAATGAGTATAAGGATCCAGGAGAGGTGGGAGAAGCTGGAAGGAGAGGGATGTGGATGTGCAGGGGGAGGGAGTATTAATCATTGGATTGTACAATTTGATGGGGGGAGTAAGGGAAATGGAAAGAATTTGTTTGAATTTATATTCGAGTTTTGTAAATAAACTAGTGGAGAAAAAAAAAATAAAGCACACACACAAAAAAGGAACTTGACATTTAACACCTTAAAAAAAAAAGATAAAGACTAAGGTGCCCCTAATCTAGTTTGTGGTATTTTTAGTTGCTTCCTATGCATCTGAAATTTGAACAAAGAATAAGGAAGACTAATGAAGACTCATTGGCTTTCAATTGTGTTCCTGGTAAAGAGGAGTTCACACTCCATGGAGTGCCAAAAGAAGGAACAAATCTGTCTTGAAAGAAGTGTTCCCAGAGTGCCCTTCAGAGGCAAGCATAGTAAAATTTCTTACTTACTTTGAACACATTCTTTAGGAGGAACCAGATCTCAAGAGAGGGACATCATGGTGGGAAGCATAAAGGGTCAGTGAAAGAGAAATTTGCCACAAATGACAGAGGAGGAGGAGAAGGAGGGAGAGGGGAGAAGC
>NW_006399787.1:2176938-2178263 GCF_000299155.1 Elephantulus edwardii
GAGGTTGACTCAATGACATTTAACAAATCTGCATTTATGTAAGTATTTTATTGAGATTTGACTTTGGAGTATAGTTGACCATTGTGTTAAATGAAAAGTATGGAAAAAGCTATTGTTCTTGATTGCCTTCCAGTGTAGTGTGACTCATAATGGCCCTTTGAGGCCCGAAGCCCCTCTACAACTATCGACATCTATCAAAGTTCATAGGGTTTCTGGAGGCATGGCATGTTATTTAGGAAGTAGATGTCACCCCACCTTTCCAAATCTGTCATAGTATGTCATTGTTGTTATGTGCCATAGAGTCGCCTGTGACCTATAGTGACCCTATGTACAGCAGCTCTGAACCCTTCCCTGTCCTGAGTCAGTCTCACTAACACCAATACACCAATCCCCTTCAACTCAGTCACTGTATCAATCCATCTCATCCAGGGCCTCCCTCTCCTGCACTGTCCCTCCACCCTTCTGAGCATGATGTCCTTCTCCACCAACTGTGAGGCAGGGCTTCAAAATCCTAGCCTCCAAGGAGAGACTAAGTTTCATCCTCTCCAAGACAGATGTATTTGTTTTCTTGGCAGTCCATGGTGTGTTCAAGACTCTTGTCTAGCACCACAACTAGAGGAAACAGATATTAGGCATGCTATTTTCTTCCCGAGACAGTCTACTTTCCAATCAGGAACTGTGGGAATTATTTCTGTTGTTCTGCAAAAGCCTATATGGTCATGAGTCATGCTGAGTCTCTGACTACTTTTCCTTGAAACATGTAGTTTCAGTATTTTTCCTTTGAATTTTTTTTAAAGTGTGAAACAAGTAACAAAGTTTTATTAAGGCAATAAGACAGAGGCATAGCTACTATAGGATGGGCCGAGCAAAAGAGTAAAAGTGAAAAAGAAAAACAGAGGGACAAGGGGAAAGGCTCCCTGGAAAGACAGGGGTGAAACCAGACCTGAAAGCATGCTTGCTACCTGCAGAAAAGGGGAGAACAGAGAGCTCTGAATCGTGACACACCTCCAACCTTAAAGCTTAATATGAAAGCTGATGCGTGAGGATTTGAGTCATTTTATAGGCTCATTGAGAGGTTCATGGTGTCAGTAATTGAATCCAACCTTTATTTAATCTCTGTGGGATTTCTCCAAAAGCTTAGTATATCTTGAAATAGTCCAATGAAGTTGACACTGTCAGCAGTTTCAAGATAAAGAAGTCACTGAAGGCTTACTAAGCACCCACCCCACACCCCATGGTCAGGTTTGTCAGGGACGGAGCTCAAGATTGCATGTTAGTTAGCCTTAAAACACAGGAATCCAGAATTAAGGTTGCATAGTGGAGTG
>NW_006399787.1:2178501-2244472 GCF_000299155.1 Elephantulus edwardii
AAACCCACACAGTCTCAGGGCTTATGCACCACCCTGAATTGTGGCTGCCCGTATTTTGATGAGGCTGTGAATTTATAATTTCTGACAATTGAGACTATGGAATCAAAGTTTGTGATTTATACCAATTAGATTTTGGAAATGATCTTAATGATTACGAAACAGAGGCTCACTTGTCCTCAGATAGTTAATGTTAAAACTTAAGTACAGGGTTTAGAATGAGTGGTTTTTTTTTTAAAGGAAAGAAATAGAGAGAGAAATCTGGGGCTGAGCTGGAACTGGCCTTGGACTACTACCATTATTGACAATGCTAGTTGCCGCATGAGACAGTGTGTCCGATACGGCCGGTTGTCAACCTCGGCATCTATTTTTACCTTCTTCCTATGCGATATGTATGGCTTTTCCAGTAGTCTTTCTTACAGCTCTGCCAGCAAGTGAGCTGTGTTTAGTTGGGGAGTGGGTCAGGGTCTTTGGGCTCCATTAAATTCATGACCTTAAGAAAGTGTCAACTGTGTTATTTCTCATGCTATGAATTTCTTGGGGGGTGATCTGAAAACGTGAGTTGAAGAGGACATGTGGGGAAGGTTTTATTTTAATGTTTGCTGTGGAGAATTGGAACCAATTTTACTTCTGTGCTACGTAGTGTAATAAATGTGCTTAGTATTTTAGAATACTTCTAGAGCTGTGTGATTATCCATGAGAGAATAGGGTCCATGTTTTAATACTATAAAAACGGAATATCCTCAAGAAAGAATATTATGCATAAAAAGTTAATACCTTCTGTACTAGAAATTTGGGCTACAGCTGATGACGCTATAGTAGTTAATGTTGGGTATAAAAGAAAAATACAGTTCTCTTGATTAAAATAGCCAATTAATTAAGTTCATTTTCAAGGTAAAGATTGGCTAAAATATTATAATAACAAAATAGAGTTTAGAGAATTGTATTAATAAGTCAATTTCCCCTCCTACCCCCTAAACTAAGTGCTCTGATTAAAATTTCCCTTTAGAGAGACTTAGGAAAGTGCCATCTGGTATGGGAACTTTTGAAGAATTTCAATATTAAACTGGAAAGTCCTTGTTCCCCTCTTCTGTAGTGGGCCTAAGTTGTCAACTGTTCTTAGGAACACTCCACAAAGAAAACGTTAATGGATCAGAGTCAGACACAGGATAATTCTAATGTCCTAAAACTTAAACTATCCGCTCCTTTCTCAGTAACTGAGCTTCCCTCATTCTCCTGGTCAGAGAACTGTTCTATACATGTTCCTCTAAAATAGCTCTAATATTAAGCTATAAGAACTGTAGATTTAAAAAAAAATAGAGTCTGCTGAAATTTTCTTTTTTGGAGACATAAGAAAAATGTTTTTGGAGTTAAATTCTTAGCATTTCTAATTGAAAAGTTTGTTCTCAAGTCTGTGACAGAATTACTGGACACAGGAAAGTGTTGTTTACAGAATTTTACATTGAGGTAAATGGAAACAATGTAGGCTTTAGGGTTCAGATTTGAAAATGAATTTTCATCTTTCTACTAGAAATTACCTCATTGACTTCAGGCAAATTGTTTAATCTTTTTGAACCTGACTTTGACCGCTTGAAAAATGGACATGATCATGCCTTCATTATAGCTAGCATTCATTTAAGGACTCAAACAGATTTATGTACTTGGGGACTATTTTATTGTTACTTCAGTATTTCCTTTGATAATTGAAAGCATCTACTAATTCTTAATATCTGGTGCATTATAGGCACTCTATACATACTTCCTTCTTGGAATTCATTGAACTTGACATTGTGGGAGTTTATCTTAGTGACATAAATAAGAGAGTGTTGCACCGTTGAAAGTGAGTTGTGTGCCCAATTATTTTAACTTCAGTGTATCTCCCAAGTTAGATGGCACATACATTGCTCGCCATCCTCATGTTTCTTTGTGAATTTTGGCTACCCAAAATGCCATCATATGTTGCTGTTAAGAGCACTTGTCATTTCCTATGGAACTTATGTAATAGCATTGAAAATATATTTGGAAATATTTTAAAATCCTTTTAAAGTTGTGGTTTGAGTTTGTAGTGTATGGAGCTTTGAATACTGGAAATTTCATTTAAAATAGTTACACAAGTAAGAGCAGTATATAATTAAAAAAACTTTTCCAAATTTGAGAATGATTATTAAGGCTATATATAAACCAGCAGCATGTGAACAGAGTTTTAGACAAAGCAGCAGGAGTTGATGAGTTTTCAGTAAATTAAAAATGAAGTATCAACCATTGTAAAAATACATTTATTTCAGCAGCACATGGTTGAGCCAGAAAGGGAAGAAAATCATAAATGTGCACACACTTGATTTTACAAAGACTTTTCCTCTTTTTCTTGTTGTCTTTATTCTTTCATTTTCTCTCCTCCTCTTTCTATGATAACTGAAGGTAAAGAATCTGTACAGAAGCAAAATATTTTTCTTTCTGTGTTTTCCTTAGGTGCCACTGGCTTGGCTCTCACTTCAAACTTATGCATGACAGAATAATGCACCGCTTGATTTTGCACCGCTCACACAATCATTACTTTTCTCAAGACTGTGCCAGTCCATCTTGTTGAAGGTCTTCCTCTGTTTCACTGATTGTTTACCAAATGTGATGTCTTTATCCAGGTCTAGCTTCTCCTGACAGCATGTGCAAAGTATGTGAAATCAAGTCTTACCATCTTGCTTTAAGAAACACTCTGATTGCACCTCTGTAAAAGCAGATCTGCTTGTTCTTTTTGCAGTCCATGCTATATTCAATATTCTTTATCAACACTGTGCTTCAATGGCATCAATTATTTTTCTGTCTATTTATTGGCCAACTTTCAGATGCACATGAAGTTACTGAAAATACTGTGGCTTGAGATATGCACCTTGGTTCTCAAAGTGACGTCGTTGCTCTGCAGCACTTTATGTTTTTCTTCCTGGGTTTTATTTTTTTAAAATTGTGATTGTAATAAAAGCTTACAGAAAGGTTGGGTTATATTCATTCATTTTTGCACGTTTTCTTCGCTCATTCTCGCTCTCCCCTCCCCCAGTCCACTTTGTAACGCACCTCTTTTCCAGATTGTTAATTATGCATATAATGCCTTATCATAGATTCCTTTCATACAGTCCTTTCCCTTATCTGTTCCAGTGCAGTGTTCATTATCTATTTACTTTTTTCCTGTTCTCCCTCTCCCCCTCCTCCTCCAGTCCTATTTTAATAACAGTGGTTTTATGCAGTATTTGACCTTTTTTGACTGAGATATTTCACCAAGCATAATGTCTCCTGGACTCATCTGTGTTGTGTAGTTTTACAAGGTCTTGGTTTTTCAATGCTGCATAATATTCCAGTGTGTGAATGTACCTCAGTTTTTCTAGCCACTTAGTTGTTGATAAGCGATTGGGCTGTTTCCATCTCTTTTCTGTTGCCAGTAACACAGAATAAATATGCATGTGCACCTCTTTAGCACATTAAAGAATTCATCTGCGACAGATTTTCCCATTTCAATACCATATTTGGTTTTTGACTGCTGCTTCCATGGGTATTTGCTGTAGCTCCATGGAAAATGAAATTCTTTAAAACATCAAATTTTTCCCCCATTATGATTTTCTAAGTGGTGCAGTTGTGAAGATTTTTAATTTAATTTTTTTAATATGGAGGTTTAATCAAGAAGAAGTATGCAGTCTTGAAACTTGATCAGTAAGTATACCAAATCTTCATTTTTAACAAGCAAGCTATCTTTCAGCTGCATAACATGGGTTAGTGATTAGTCTTCCTCCAACCCTGATGCCACCTTCTACTTCATATAGTCTAGCTTCTAAAATTATTTGCTCAGCATACAGATTGAACCCTATGGAGGCAGTACAACCTTGACAAACAATTGTTGATTTTAACCCATGCAGTTCCCCTTACTCTGAATGACTGCTTCTTGGACTTTGTACATGTTTCTCATGAGCATAGGGAGGTCTGTTGGCTTAGTGCTAAGGAGTTGTGCTGCCAACTCAAAGGCACAAGGTTTGAGTCTACCAACTGTTCTAAGGGAGGTAGTCAGACAGTTACCTCCTGTGCTCCTTACACCCCCTGAAAACCTGCTGGAGGTTCAGCTATTGCGTCAGCTCTGACTTGACGGCACATAACAACAACAACTTAGGGACATAATTGAGTGTTTTAGGATTCCCATTCTTCTTGTTGTTATCCATAGTTTATTATCCACATAGTCCTGTACCTCTGCACAGTCAAGAAAATGGAGGTAAGTATATTTTTATATCCTCTGCTTCCAGCCACCCTCTATTTAGTTTTATCTTCTGAATCTAGCTTAAGTTCCTTGCACTTCTCTGTTGATACAGTGCTCCAGTTCCTTCTGAATTATCTTTAGCAGGATTTTACATGAATAGGATGTTAATGTTACTGTTTGATAATTTTATCACATAGCTAGCGCAACTTCCTTTGCAGTGGGCACATATTGTATGGATCTTTTCCAGTCAATTAACCAGGTAACTGTTCTTCAGATTTCTTGGCATAGACTAGTAAACATGTCCAGTGCTGCATTTGTTTGATGAAACATCTCAACTAAAAAAAAAAAGAAACATCTCAACTGTTGTTCTGTTACTTCCAGGGGCCTTGCTTCAGTGCAGCTCAGGAATGTTCCTTCAGTAACATTGATTCTTGCCGTCGAGTTGTAGGCGACTCATAGTGACTCTATGAATGAAAGACCTGAACATTTGTATCACTTTCATCCTTTCTCCAGGTTTGTAGGGTATCTGGAGGAGTGGCATCCACTTCTGAAAAAGCTTGCCTCTGATCCAGAAAGTATTAAAAGAAGATGGAAAGAGTATATAGAATCACTATACCAAAAGGAATTGGTGGACAAAGAAGAATTTTATGAAGCAACGTATGATCAAGAGCCTGTGGTGATGAAGGAAGAAGTTCAAGCTGCTCTGAAAGGACTGGCAAAAAACAAGGCCTCAGGAACTGATGACATACTAATTGACGTATTTCAATAAACAGATGCTTCCCTGGATGTGCTCACCAAGTTGATTGTGCTTATGCGAAACCTAACCTTGGACCAGGAGGCAGTCGTCAGAATAGAGCAAGGAAACGCTGCATGGTTCAAAATTGGGAAGGGCGTACGTTAAGGATGTGTCCTATCTCCATATCTTTTCAATCTATACGTGCAACAGATTATCTGGGAGGCTGGGCTCTATGAGGAGAAATGTGCCATAAGGATTGGAGGAAGATATTCATCAACAATCTGCATATGCAGATGACACAACCCTGCTTGCTGAAACTGAAGGGCTGAAACTGAGCACTTGCTGCAGAGGGTCAAGGACTGCAGCCCTTAATATGGACTAAAGTTCAACATCAAGAAAACAAGGATTCTCACTCACCATTGGGCCAATTGACAGCATTATGATAGATGGTGAAGAGCTTGAGTTTGTTGACAGCTTCAGTTAGCTTAGCTCTACAATCAACATTCTTGGTACCAGCAGCCAGGGAATTAAAAGATGAATTACGTTGGGAAAGTCAGCTGTCAGAAACCTTTCCAAAGTACTGAAGATCAACGATGTCAGTCTGGAGACTGTTTGGTGCGCCTGATACAGGCCATGGTCTTTGCAATCACTTACTATGCATCAGAAAACTGGACAATGACTAGGGATGATAGAAGGCGAATTTGATGCCTGTGAGCTGTAATGTTGGAGAAAAGTATTGAATATACCATGGACTTCTTGAGAAATAAACTCGTTCGTCTTGGCAAAGGTAAAGCCAGGCTGCTCTTTTGAGGCAAGGATTTTGAAGCTTCATCTGACATAGTTTGAATATGTTGCAAGGCGGGATCAATCCTTGGAGAGGGACATCATGCTTGGGAAGGTGGAGGGACAGTGCAGGAGAGGAAGACCCTCGATAAGATGGATTGACTCGGTGACTGGGGTAGTGGGGGTAGGTGTATCAGAGAGACAATAGGATTGGCACAGGATAGAGCAGGGTTTAGGGCTATTTTACATAGATTCACTGAGTCATAGGTGACTCGACAGCACATAACAACAACCACCACCACCACCACAACAACAACAGGTGCTCCTCGGGAGAAAAATGAGTAGTCTCCCGTAAAGAATAAGAACCTTAGAAACATGATAGAGACTCCCCTTTCCCCACCCCCCATCCGTCCCCCCCCCCCGCCTCCTCAGGGTCGGAACAGGCAGTGGGTTTAAAGGAGTTCTAGTGGCGTAGTGGTTAAGAGCTTAGTTTTTAACCAAAAAAAGTCACCCACCAGTTGCTCCGTGGGAGACATGTAACAGTAAACCCCTGTAAAGATTTATAGTCTTTGAAACCGCATGTAACAGTTCTCTGTCCTTCTCTGTGGTAGTTCTCTTGTTTTAAGGTTTTGCCCTGAGTCAGAATCTAGCAGTTGGCAGTTAGTTAATTGGGTAAATGAGTTACTCTTCTAGAATAGGCCTAGTTTTGCTGAGAAGTATGAGAGATATACTGGGTATTGGTGCTAAAGCAGTTGCTGATGGTGCGTGTGGACCATGGAATCTTCTATATGAGCTTCTTTGATAGTATCCATCTTGTCGTTTTGGAAGCCAGATTTTATTATTTGATTTATTTCTCAAGATATTCCTGCTTGAGGAATTCCTATTTTCTTTTCCATTTCTAGGTAAGGTGGGGTTAACCCATTCCTCACAATGCAACTTATTTGTTACTGTTGTGTGCCCTTGTGTTGAAACCGACTCATGGCTGACCCTCCAGTGGATTTTCAGAAGCAGTAAATTGCACAACAGGAGATAGGCCATCTGTCTCCCACAGAGCAGGTGAATTCGAACTGCATGTGTTTGGATTTGCAGCATGGCCTTTTACCAATGCATGGAGAAACTTTCTGAAAGCTCTGAAAGCAAATACAGCAAATGTTGCTGACTGAATTTCCATCACTACAGTTTATTCAAGTAGCATCAGTCCCCAAATGACACGATTCAGAGTTTAATTTTCATGGCTTATTAAGTGTGAGTAATTGCATAAAGTGCAGTGCAATTGCATAAATTGCAAAGTCATTAAACTTTGCTGCTGGCTCTTAACGTCCACACATCACTGTATTTGAGACGCCTCTCGTGGTCAGTGATCAGCCACATTATTTTGTTCAAAGTCCTTTGGTGATTGGTCATACGTTGCAGTGCGTGTAGTTTTTTTATTCTTTTATTACTTCTTTGTCTCCCAATGATAAACAAACACACTATTTTACAAAAGTGAATAATTAAAAAAGAGAATTGGCCAACAGATGAAATGACAGTTAAACAAAGTGACTATGCTGAATTCAGATTTAGATAGCATTTAAATGGATTTATAGAAGAAATAACTGCCGAAAGTTGATCCTGCTGTAGTTGGAGTACCTTCAATTAGACAGCAAGAAAAAGTTAGGTCAATTTGGAGTATGGTAACATCATTTAAAGAGTGTTTCCATGTTAGAACAGAATATCCCTCGGGCTGCCTCATGCTCTCTCTTCATGGATCTGGTGTGCATCATGGGAGATAGAGTCTTTTGAGTTACACATTCATTTTTCCAGTTCTTTATGTATGACATAGATTTTGTCTCCACTCAGAGTTTTCGATATAGAGACATTCTGGGGCTTTCAGAGATATTTGAAAATCTTAAAAGTTACTGCTTTTGTTTTTAGTGGTAATCTGAAAACCAAAACAAAACCTCCGAAATAATTGCCATTGCATTGATTCTGACTCCCAGTGACCCTGGCAGGCAAAGCAGAATTGCCAGTTAGGGTTCCCGAGGCTATATGTTTTTATGGAAGCAGATTTGTAAAACTTTCTTCTGTAGAGTGGCTGGTGAGCTTGAACAGCCAGTCTTTCATTTAGCGGCTAATTACAAGGACTTCTTCAATCTAAAGGCATATGTCTTCTCCCCCCGTTTCATTTATTCTACTAGCTTCAGAAAGAATGAGTCAGTCCCCTGACATCTGCCAGTAGTTGTCATTGATTTTTGTATCCTTTGAATACATTTATGCAGAGCAAGGTATTTAGTTAATTGAGATTATGCTTTTTCATTGATGTTCAGACTCTTTAATCTTTGATCAGAGGGAGACTGTGCAACTTAACTCCTAAATCTGAAGACAATCTTTTATGGCTTGGGTAAACTAAAGTCTATATTTAGTGACCCTTCTGGCATTTGAGGTAGGCGACATTATGATAGATAGAGAAAAGTTTGAAATTATCAGTTATTTCTTCTTTCTTGGACCCACAACCAACACCCTTTGTAACAGCAGTCAGGAGATCAGGACATATACATTGGGCAAGTCTGCTTTCTGGGACCTCTCCAAATTACTGAGGAGCAATGATGTTAGTTTGAAGACTAAGACATTCCTGATTCAGGCCACATTCTTTCTGTTCACTTGCTGTGCCTCTGAGAGTTAGACAGTGAATCAGCAAGACAGAAGAAGAATTGATGCCTTTGAACTGTGGTGTTGGAAAAGAGCCCTGAATATCCCGTGGACTGATGAACGAACAGTGTCTTAGAAAAGTTCATCCATTATGCTCCTTGGAAGCAAGGGTGGCGAAGCTGTGTCTCACATGCGTTGGCCGTGTTGTGAGGAGAGGCTATTCCTTGGAAAGCGTTAGCATGCTTGGAAAGGTGGAGGAATCAGTGACGGAGGGAAAGACCCTCAGTGAGATGGATTGACAGACACAGTGACTACAACAGTGAGTCTGCAGCAATGGGTCAGCACAGTGACTTGCATCTCAGGTGTGTCAGAGATTGTGAGGATGGCACAGGATAGGACAGGGATCAGATCTGTTGATAGGGTCACTACAAAGTGGGCCCAGCTTGATGGAACTTAACAACATATGTCGTGAGCCTAGTTTGGTTTCTTTGAGAAGAAGAACTAAATCCCTTCTGAAGCAACATAGCATCACTAGGCTTTCAAGTTATTTCATATGTGTTGTCTAGTAAAGTAAGAAAAATCTTACGGGCTTTTGAGTCAGAACCAACTCATACCTGGCCCTTGAGTGGGTTTTCAGAGTCTGTAAATTGCATGGGAGAAGGTTGCCCATTTTCTTCCTGTGGAGAACATGGCAGATTCGAACTGCCTGCCTCTGGATTGGCATTGCACCTCATTACCCATTAGGCCACCAGGGCTTTCCTATTAAGGAAAATACTCCGGTGTAATCTGTTAATTACTGTTCTCAAGTTTTACTTGTAATCATACAGGTGCATAATAGTTATCCTTTAATTATTTTAATCAAATATCAAAAGAACAGAGGTAAGAAGCATAAATGTAATAGACACTTTATAAACTTATATCATGTTGTGGAAAAAGCATTATGCTTTATGATGCTAGTTCAAGAGTGTTTTAGGTAGAGAAAGTCTTTAGAAAATGCAGCCATCACTTGGTAAGTGTTAAGTTAGTCATGGTAGACTCAAAAGAATCTTTAAATCTTTCTTGTGCATTGGAATGGTTTTAACAAAGTAGTTTTATACATTTTAGAAAGGAAGAGTAAGTTAATATTAGATTGCATTGTATTGGTATTGTTTTTATTTCATTTTGAGCTTGGTTTTACAATTCCCTTAAGTCCCTGGATTACAAAGTCTGATTAATAGGTAACTCATATTTGCCCTTTAATATTAGGTAAATTTTCTCTCATTTGAAACTATTGAGCCAATTTGTTTTAACAAAATATTCATCAAAATAACTTTCACATGTTGCTCCAGTAACTTTTAAATTGATGATAATGCTTTAAGCCATTTCTTGTACTTAAAGTAAGACAAAATCAGGACCATGCATACTTGCTCAAACTTAATTGCGAATTTGACTTAAAGATACACTTAGGAAGCGATCCACTTTGTAAATCAGGTCAGCTTGTACTTAAGAGTTACGATCCTTACGTTTTTTAAAATAATTTTTAAGATTTTACATTTTTCAAAAGTCTCATTTTTTTCAGAGTTCTCAAATTGATTTTAGATGTCATGATTACATTTTCTGCAATGTGTACTGTGTTAAACACAAAGCTAAATCTGTCACGGAATTAAAATCTATAAAGTGGGAGGGCCTGTTTTGCTGTGCTGCCTGTTGTAGTGATAATGAAAAAAATGATATCTAACTCATTTTTACATTTTATCTTTTGGCTCTTTGTCTCTCAGTTACTCATCCTCAGTGGCTTAGGACATATCTTCATACTTTTTAAATGCCATTGCCAAGTGCTTTTCTATAATATTTCTGAATGATTAATTTTCCAACATCTGTCATTCCCTTGCATTTTGGGATGATGTTTCATTTCACTCGTTATGTACTATTTCTCCCATATGTTCCAGGGTGACTTCTGGCAGTAGGAAATGTGTGTGTCAAAATTCGTTTTATTCATCAGCTTTTATTTACACCTTGGGGTTTGTTAGCAAATAAGCTCACATAAAAAGAATACTGCCATTTTCTGCTTCTGGAAATGGTGAATGTTTTTTTAAAATAACTCTCCTACCAGGAACAACTGGACAGGTGAACAGAATGTCATCGAATCCCCCAGAAAACTGTTCTCTTTTGAGGGTTACCATGAATCCACAGATTATGACAAAGACAGATGTCCAGAGTGCTGAGTATTACTATGTGGATTATTTTTTCCCCTTGAGGTGACAGCTGATTCAAAAAGAGCTATTTTTGAGTTTAGAAGCTTAGATAAGAGTTGCTTATCGACTCCCAAGGTTAGGGAGACTAAAAGTGGTGTTTAGGGATCTTCTGGCTTTTGATTTAACCCTGAAGGGGTATAACTGAGATGGATACATGGTGGATTAAAAATAGGGGAAGTAGTAGAGTAGAAACAACCCAGTCTTTATAAGGACAAAAAAACATAGCTTTGTGCCATGTCAGTTTCTAACTAAAGTAATTTGTGATTTCTAATGACCACAGATGTGGCCCGAGTGAAATATGAACCCATGACTTTGGTGGCCTAGTGGTAAGAAGATGTGCTGCAATCTCAAAGACACACAGTTCAAATCCACCAGCAGCTCCACGGTAGAAGGAAAGGCAGTTTACTGCCTCTGAAATCCCACTACAGGGTCACTTCAGAGTCGGCTCCAATACAACAAGGTGACAACAGCAGGAACCATAATTTTCATCTGAACCGGCCCTGAATTTCTATGTCTTCCCTGTCATAATAACATTCTAGCCATTTTTTAATAATCTTAAGCAAGATTTTACTTGTATGTGACATTATTGTTTGCTAATTACCACACTATGTAGGATCACCTTGTTTGGGACTGGAAACAAATATGCACCTATTTCAGTTAGTTGGCAAATTAGCTGTCTTCTGAATTTCTTGGCTTAGGTTAGTAAGTACATCCAGGGCTGCCATCTGCTTGTTGAAATATCCCAGTTGGTATTCCATCTATTCCTGGGACCTTGTTTTTCAGTGAAGATATTGACAAAGAAGAATTCATTCCTTCATTTCTGTTGGCTCTTGATCATATGCCAAACAAATTCTTTTTGCTACAATGACTGTGTATTCCTTTAAACATCTTTTGATATTTCTTGCATCATTCAATATTTTGCCTGTAGTATCCATTAGTATTGTAACTGAAAGCTTGTATTTGTTCTTCAGTTCTTACACCTTGAGAAATGCCAGACGTGTTTTCCCCACTGTTTGCAGTTTATAATACTTTGCTTTGTCTTCTTGAGATGCCCTTTGAATTCTCCTTTTCAGCTTTCTAACTTCAGCATTTCTTCCCTTCAATTTGGCTTCTTTACATTCTAACAAGAGTTTCAGAGTCTCTTCTGGCATCACTTTAGTCTTTTCTTTCTTCATTGTTCTTGTAACAATTATTTTTCTTTAACTCTCTTCAGCGATGTCCTTGATCTTATTCCACATCTTATCTGATATACTTCAGTCATTCAATGCGCAGTGCATCACATCTGTTTTTTTTTTTTTTTTAAATCCAGGTGGGAGAGAATCATGGTCATATTTTGGTTCTTATGGACCTGTTTTCATTTTCTTCAGCTTTAGTGTGAAGTTATATGTGCATGGTCAGTCCCAGGACTGGTTTTGACTGTTGGTACTGAGCTTCTCTATTGACTTCTCCCACAGGTATAATCAATCTAGTCCTGTGTAGTTCATCAGGTAAGGTCCATATGTATTTAATCATAATTTATGGGTTTCTCCCCCCAAAAAAAGATATTTACAGTGAATAATTACAAGTGTATTTACGCCAGAAATGACAACTTGAAGAGGAATGATGCTGCGTTGATTGTGAACTAGAACATTTTGAGATGCATCACTCACAGTGATGTGAATGATAGGATACTATCTGTACATACACAAGGAAGACCTCTTAATACAACTATTATTCGGTTATATGCAGCAACCACTGAAAAGTAAAGGTGATGAATTTGAGGATTCTTTCCACAGATGTCCATCTGAATCCTGTGTAGTTCTTTAGACAGGCCCATGTGTGTACTTGTATGTGTATTTTAAGAAAGCTATTTGCAATCATTGATTATACATATTGTGCTTTGTGATCTTTGGCCTCATTTCTGTTACCAAGGTCACATTTTTCAACTCCTTGTCCTCCTTTGTTTTTAACTTTTAGATGGCAGTCACCCATTATTTCTAATGCATCCTGACAGCATGTTTTCTGGAGCTAGTTCCTCAGAGGGAAAGCCCCTCAAGGTTTGTGTTTTCAGGCAGACTGAGAAACTGACCCCGAGACAAACTGAAACACCTTAGTTAAGTGGGACAGGACACTTCCTGACCAGGTGGAAAATGTAACGATGCATGAATTCTGATGACAGCGGGCTGGAGAATTACCACTGGGCGGGCGAGGGTGGATAAACAGCTAACTACTTTATATCCTTAGACAAACAACTGCCCGTATGCAGTAAAGTTAAGAATTATCCAGGTTGATGGGAAGTGCTCTTAGTCTGCAAGCTTTATTTAAGGGGGGAAAAAGCCTTCACCACCTGCTTGAGGTACATCTAGTTCTGCAAGCCTGGCTAAACACAATAGTAAGGAAAGGTCAGTTTGCCCTCATTCTGGGAAGAAACTAGAAAAACAAATCTACTGAAAAAAAAAACCCAAAAAAACAAACACACACCAAAAACCCAAACCACACCAAGACTCCTAAGAGAAAAAGAGGCCTAAGAAAACTCAGCTAGCTTTGCTCCTGTATAGCCATTTGGGGACCTTATAGCCTCTCCCGTACAATGTTGGGTCAATTTCATATGACAGAAGTTCCTAGAAATCTTCAGTTTCTTCATCTTTGTCTTTAGTGGTTGATGCATATATTTAAAGAATAGTTGTATTAATAAACCTCCCTTGTATGCGTGTAGTGTGTTATTTCAGATGTGGCTGGCCTGTCCACCCTGGGTAACCTGCTAGCATGTCAAGGACTGGTAGCCACACAGCAACACGCAGGCCACCACAGTGTGGCAAACTGACAGAGATGAGTGAGTCGTGGGTATTCTGACTCCCCATGAGTCAGGCTATTTCAGAAATAATTTTTAAAACCTCTACTCTGACTTGTATGTGGAATTTGTTTAAAGAAAATAAAACTCCACTCCTTTCTCCTTTAATTTAGTTAAAAGAAAGTTTGGAACAATCAATTGGCCAACTGCGGAGCCAACGTTTATTAAGAAACCCAGGAGGGAGAAGCATTTCTGTTACAAGTTTGAGTACAAGTGACCTCGATGGTGGCCCTGCCTCAGGTAAACGCTTACCTGTTCTCAAAGTGTTCTTTTTAAGAATATTTCCGACATACATATTGAACACATTTAATCATTGGAATCATAAAATTCCTACATAAAATAGTGCAGACGAGGTTTGCAGATGCACTTGCAAAGGACTGTAGTGCATTGTGGTTAAATACGTGAAGTGAGACTTTGTCACCCTATCTCTATTCCTCTGCTTTCTTACACTCCACTGACTGACCGTGTAGTTTTACTTAACCCAAATTTGGGGTTAAAAATGGATTGCAAAGAATCCAAATGAACATATAGACAAAACAAAACATACTGTTGGGGTATATTTTCTGGGCATAGCGGATTGATGGTTTTCAAATGTCTGATTATGAAATATGACATTTGTTAACTACAGGTCCATTTTAAACTTGATTGGTGTGAACGTGACAGTGCTTAGCTTGTAATTCACCTTACACTTGGCTGTTACTCCAGGCTTTAGAGTTGACTAGAAATTTTTTTTTAATCTGCAGCAAAGAGAGGTGATTTGGAGAGATCGTCAGTAGCTCCAATCATTAACGTTCCTTATGATCATTATAACTGTGATTAAAATTTGGACCCCGACACCTTTTCTTCCTCTATTTTTTTATAGTTAGTTGGTTTTTACTGATTTTTAAGTACCATGTAGATTTCAATTTAATGAATTTCTTATTTGAAAAGTCTTTTTTTTAACCAGTTTTAAGTTACGCGTTAGAAAGTTATAAAAGTTAATTTCAGTTAACAATTACTTTTTTAAATGAGGTGAACAGGATCATATTGCTTCTTTGGAAAGCACAGAAAATTGGGACTTTGGAAATGTTCTGTTTTTGCTCAGGAGCTCCCATGTGCAGTTGTTAAAATAATTGGCTGCTAAGAGAAAGGTTGGCACTTGATGCCCACCAGCTCCTCTGTTGGAGACAGATTCTTAAGCCTGTTTCTGTAAAGTTTTACAGCTTTGGAAACCTTCTTAGGAACTCCCTATGTGGCCACTATGAGTCAAGATTGACTTGGTAGCAGTGGGTTTAGGATTTGGGGTTTTTGGATTTCCAGGTTATTGTTATTTTCAATTTTATCTACAAAGATAAAGAAGAGCAAAATTAATATCATGTTTGTGGAACTTTATTTGTGGCCACATCTACTGATTTATTCTTGGGAATAAATGCATTGGGAAAGGATGAATGTATGTAATTATACTGAATGTAAGAATGTGTATACTGTGTAAAATTTTAGCTTGCTTCTTTTCATGAAGGGTTTTTTTTTAATCTTCTGTCCTTCTCACCCTCGTAAAGAGAGCCGCCGCTTTCTACCTACCTCACCTCTCAAAGACTATGGGGATCCTCAAGTTAGTAAACCAGGGAGGCCCAGACCATCCGGTGTGCGGTTTGTTGGGGAGACTGAGGATGTGAACCAGGTACTCATGACTATTCTGTAATCTGTATGCAAATACTTATTTATGTTTCTATATACATAACAAACATTTGAACTTTATGGCCAAGACTTAACCACAGAAATGACTTTCTTTTTCACGTGCTAATCTTTGTCATACATTTTATTTTGGATGTTGTTGTGGAGGACTGTGTTTTGTAGAACTTTTTTGAAGTGGCCTGAGTGAGATGTGGCTGGCTCTTCTGTGAGTCTTGTTAAGCCAGCTGCTTTTTGTTTTGTAGGAACCTAACAACCACAAAAACATGAGAAAGGTAGTCTTTGTGTAGTGGACCTGTTGATTCCCCCAGCATTAATGGTTTTCTGAGTGTTGAATTTTTAATAGAGTCACTTTCTGTCAACTAAGAACTTCCATATTTTCAGTGTACCCACTGAACATTTTCGGGGGTGATAGTGCTCTAGACATACTTATTTTCTTACCTCTTTAAATAGAGTGAACATTTTTCTTAAGTAATTAATTAGGAAAGGGATAAGGGAATGTTGTCTTTAACATTCCTGTTTTGGAAGTTTTACAGTTAATGATCTCAAAATTGATCATGGGATACTTATCTTTAACTGTTAAGATTTTATCTAGCATAAAAAAAATAAGAAAATGCAGTACAAACTGCTTTGGAGAATCTTTTCTTGATTTTTGTTTTTTGGATGGGCACCACTATATTTAGTAGACTATATGATTAAATATAGGACAGTAACCAATTTCTTAAACTTACTTTTTAGTCTTTTACTGTATTCATATTGTGCCTTTTTCTGGGCACAGTGATCATGCTTGGAAACTGATGAGCAGAAGTAGTAGAAATGGCCAAGTCTCTTCATGGAATTTATAACTAACAGAAAGAGTAGATAGCAATCAAATAAGTCTCTAAATTTATGAACTGGGATATATGTTAGAGTGAAAAGGGTGTAGGGAAATGGAAGTATGGAATAAAGGAGCCTTCTTCTGTCAGGGAGTGCTTGACTGAAGAATGGACAATTGAGTTGAGTTCTAACAGATCAGCAAGACTCATTCCATTGGTAGAAACTCCACGAATAATGTGACAGGAAGGAAGATAGCATCTTAGAGCAATTGAAAGAGACCATTTAGCTAAAGAAGAAAGTCTAAGATCTTGCAGAGCCTTGTAAGGAGGTGACAGAATTGTTTATGTGAGATCGTTGCAGCTCTAGTGTAGAGAATGGAGTTTATGTGCACAGACTGATGAGGAGAACAGTCATGTGCTCTGACCTTGGGATGATCCGCACTTGATTTAGAATGGTGACATGGAGTTGGAGAGATGAATGGATTTAGGAGCGATACAGGATAAAAAGGAAAGGTCTTGAAGTTCAGTTGTCTGAGTGGAGAGAGTGGGGTGAATGGAAATGGTGACGTCAGGAGTGAGCCCTAAGATGCTTGTTTTCAGAACTGGAAATTTTTAATGGTTAAACTCACATGGATGATCTGCTATTGATTTAGTTACTTCATTTGTTTCTTTTAAATTGTTCTTCCTTATTTTCAATCCATTAGCTTAAGATAACCTTTAACTTAATGTGTCTGTGTACTCTTTCTGTCCTGAGATCAGAAGTTGTGGTTAACTCTTTCCTTATCTTGCTCAGTGTAGGCCCTGAGCCACAGTTTTTTGACAGTATAGAGACAAGCTTGCACTGATGATAAAATGCCTTGTGGGAACTTTCCTTGCATTTTGTTTTTTAGAAAGGAGCAATTTTGCTACATGGACTAGCTTATTAAATCTAGAACGGGGTGAGCTTTTATTGAATCAGTGTAGGTTTTATTTATTTTTGAAAGTCTGAATAACTAAAAAAAATGACTGTGAAATAAGGACAGTAATAAGAATGAAGACGATGTAACTACCATTTTTGAGCCTATTTTGTATTCCTCGTCTCTCCTGAGGATAGCTATTATTTTGAATTTTATATTAATTATTCTTTATTTAAAAAATACTGGTTTACTTGCTTATATTGCTTATTGTAGCCTACCTTTAAACTTTAGATAAATGAGATAATTCTGTATGTGTTTTACTGTAACTTGCTCGTATCATTCAGTGATGTGTTTTTTTGATTCATCCTTAGTAATGGTCAAACATGACTCATAGTGATCCTATGAACAAAAGACCCGAAGCCTTTCTATAACTATCATTGTTTCTCAAAGTTCATAGGGTTTCCATAGGCCTGTGGTTTAAGAAGTGGATGTCACTCCTGTTTCTAAATCTGTCTTAAACTGGGAGCTTCACTAAACACTGTCCTCCTTGGGCAACTGTTGTGGCATTTGACACCCCAGTGGCACAAGGTTCAGCATCACAGCAAACCCAAATTACCTCAATTTGTGACTCTTCATTTATTTTATAATTTAGGAAAATGCTTAGAGAAAAGTTTCCTATATGATGTACTCTAAGTATGAACTCAGATTCCAATATATATAGGAATCTCAATACCTAAATAAAAATCTATCCCCAATAATAATTATTAGGAATAATGTTTATCAAACCTTTTTCGATTTGATGATTTTGCTTTTATGATTTTTTTTCACTTTTATGATTGTGCCCCTTCTGTGTAGTCTAAAGCAGCTTCCCTGGAACAATGGAGAGTGTATAACACTGGGAGGATTTATCTCTCAAATTTATAAGAATTTCAACTCCACACAGACTCTTGCTTCCATTTTTACGAAGGCATGGCATTTGGTTGGCAGAAGATACTGTAATTTAGTTATCTGCATTCTAATCTTGATGAGTGATTGATTGGCTTCCAGTATTCTTTTATGAACAGTGCTACTCAGGTCATTTTTGTACATGATTCTTAGTGCACATGAGCAGAAATTTCTCTAGGGTAGAGAAATGGTAATGTCCATGTGAGTTGGTAGGATAAAGTTTTATTAGAACATATCCATGTTCATTTTTTATGACTGCTTCTGTGCTACAGAAGTAAGTTCTATAGATGTAACAGAAGCCATGAAGCCAGCAAGCTTGAACTATCTGCAATCTGGCCTCTTACACAAAAGCTTGCTGTTACCTTCTTTGAGAGTAGAGTTGATATACTGTAAAAGATCTACTAATTAATAGAACTATTGCTGACAAATGGACGCTCTCTTCCTGTGTGATGTGTAGCCTCCGAGAACCTGTTGGAGGTCAGCTCTGAGTTGGTTCCGACTTGATGGAAATGAGTTGTTTTTTTAAAAATTTTAAAATTAATGTAAAGATAGTATATATTTTTTTAAAATAATTTTAATGAGAATCTACAGAGATCTTGGATTTCCATTCCTTCATTGTCACACTTCCCTCACCGCCCATCCCTCCACCCCCACCCCCCAGTTCGCTCCTCTCTTTCAAAAGTAAAAGAAACACTCCTTCCCTGGTACACAATCCCCCTGCACCCCTCCCACCGCCCCAAGTACATTCCACCACACAACCCCAATTGTGTGAGTTTGTTTTTTAATTCATAGCTGTTAGGTCACCAGATTTCCCTGATATATAGCTTTAAATAAAATGGTTTTACTTTGAAAAAAATAGGTATTTTTGAATAAATGCTTATTTTATTTTTGAGATAATAGCCATTTTCAAATTCAGGCATGTAGCAGAAAACAAGTGCTTATTATCGTCAGTGAAGCATCATGGGTAAATTCAACAGCATTTTTCATGAATCACTGTGTTTGCCTTCATCAGCTTCATGCTTTGCATCAGTCCCTTCGCGACCTCAGCAGTGAGCAAGTTCGTCTCGGAGATGATCTCAACAGGGAGTTTTCAAGAAGAAGCCGGTAAAAGCAGAATATGGTTTTCACTGGAAATTATTAGTGAAATGAAATATTCTAATTATTAGTGTGATGAAATAGATTCTAATTTAAATGAAATAATTGATGTGTTTAAATAATGTAATTGACATGCTTACATGATTTAAAAAGCAGAAACTAATAATATCATGTTTTAATATCAGTGTTTTAAATTTTTTAAAACAGAATAGTTCAAAACTCCTTGAATTTCGAGTGCATCATGACTTAACATTATTCCAGAAAAACCCAAGAAAGAAAAATCACTGTCCTTGAATAGATTATGATTCATAGTAACCCGTCAATGGGTTTCTCAGGCTTTTCCTTCTCTGTTTTTATATGAGAAAGAAAATGTAATCAAGAATTGTTGTTATGTGCCATCAAGTTGCCTGCAGCTTATAACAACTCTGTAGATAATAGCTTTGAAGCCTACCCTATTCTGAGCCAGCCTCACTGTCTCCAACACACGCGCGTCCATTACCACAGTTACTGTGTCAATCCATCTCATCGAGGGTCTTCTTCTCCTGTGCTGTCCCTTCACCCGTCCAAACATGATGTCCTTCTCCAAGGACTAGTCCCTTTTGGCCACAAGCCCAAAGTATGTGAGACAGAGCTTCAAAATCCTTACCTCCAAGGAGAAGCCTGGTTTCACCCTCTCTAGGACGGACCTGTTTGTTCTCTTGGCAATACTACTATTAGCTAATATTAAGGACTTATTTAATGTCTTATAGCTATAAGTGTCCCTCTGCAGTAGTAGCCCTGTGAAAATAGTGATTATTATGATTTATGTTTTATGGATGAAGAAATGGGCATGGAGTAGTGGAGTAACTCACTTTGCAGTAAATCACAAAGAATGGGTGTGGTGACATCAGAATTCTCATCAAATCAATTAAGTTCTGCAGTTTCTGTTCTTTACCATTTCTAGTAGACTGTGTCTCAAGATAATTTTCACAAATAGTTGATAGGAATAAACATTTAATTGTGAACTGCATTGTTAAACCATGTGATAAATCTTTTAAACTGGTATTGCTTAGTTAATAATTAGATAATTCTTTATGTCAAGCCAATGCCATTAATAAAGTGGTAGTTACCATTCTAATGATGGAGAAAGTTGGAAAATACCCTCCTATGCAATTTACAGCCTCTGAAATATATCCTCCTATGCAATTTACAGCCTCTGAAAACTTGCTGGAGGGTCAATGATGAGTTGATTCTGACTCCATAGTGATTGCTTTGCATTTTAATAGTGTTCTAATATAGTGTGTTCTTAGTTTGGAAAATTATATGTTATATAGCTTTTAGATCTCTGAAAGGAGAGGATAATATGAATAGTGGGAGCGTGAGTTTCAAGAAATAGTCTTCCCCTGAGAAGGAACAGGGCAGATACAGAGGGAATCAGAGAGATGCTTCAGGTCATTAGTGTATAATGGAGACTGAAGCTCTGAGCCTAGTTCTATCTGATAATAACAGATGTGGCCCAGAAGGATATAGGAGGCAAGGCGACTTTATTTAATATGAAAATAGTAGTCATGTTTCTAATGAAACTTGGAAGCTTAACTTTGTGGATACAGTTAATTCTAGAATCCAGTTCTGCTTATACCACATATTCTTAATTCATGTTTAGAATAATGCTGAGTAGTCAGTTACTAGACTTAGGGTTCTAATTGGTTCAGGGATGGAAAAAAGTTATTAACAAATTCTAGCATTTACTTCCCAAAGCATATAAGCAAGTCTTTAGAAGGGATTAGGTCAAGTTTAATTCAGCATGTCTTCACAGAATTCACCTGGCGTATTCTTAAAATGAGCTTCTGATAGCCTAGTGGGTAAGGAGATGTGCTGCTGACCCCAAAGCAGGAGATTTAACTCCAGCAGCCACTCCATGGGAAAAAGATGAGCGTTCTCCTCTCCTGTGATTTACACCCACTGGAGGGTCAGCTGCAGGTCAGGTCTGGCTCGATGGCAATGAGTTGAGGTGTTGAGTTTTTGTTACTACTATAGAAATAAAACCGCATGTGAAAGTGTGTTAATTTATGCATATATATAAAATAGTCTTAAAAAACACAAGGTTTCTAATGATTGCCTCATTCCATAGAGCAGCATAAAGAAAATATGAATCAGGTCAGAGGCTTAATCAGAGATAAGCTGATGAAACAGAATCATGTCAGGAGTTAGACTCCAAACAAAAGAAGATAAATTGACAATGAAACCATCATTTTAGGATGAATCAAGGACTAAGGAACAATAAGGAATAGCACTGCTCACACTGACATGTTGTTGTTGTTGTTATGTGCCGTCGAGTCGCCTGCGACTCATAGCGACCCTATGTACAACAGCCCTAAACTCCGCTCTGTCCTGTGCCAGTCGCACTGTCTCTGACACTCCCATCCCAATTATCCCAGTCACTGAATCAATCCACTTCATAGAGGGCCTTCCTCTCCTGCGCCGTCCCTCCACCCTCCCAAGCATGATGTCCCTTTCTAAGGACCGGTCTCTCCTCACAACATGTCCAAAGTAAGTTAGACGGAGCCTCAGAATCCTTGCCTCCAAGGAGCCACCCGGTTTAACCCTCTCCAGGACAAATCTGTTTGTTTTCCTAGCATTCCATGGTATTCTCAATACTCTTCTCCAGCACCACAGCTCAAAGGCATCAATTCTCCTTCTATCCTCCTTGGTCATTGTCCAACTCTCTGATGCATAACAGGTGATTGCGAAGACTATAGCCTGTATCAGACGCACCTTAGTCTCCAGAGAGACACTACTGCTCTTCAGCACTTTGGAGAGGTCCCTAACAGCAGACTTTCCCATGGCAATGCGCCTTTTAATTTCCTGGCTGCTGGTGCCAAGACTATTGATTATGGAGCCAAGCAAACTAAAGCTGTGTACAATCTCAATCTCTTCACCATCCATCCTGATGCTTCCAATTGGTCCAGTGGTGAGAATCTTTGTCTTCTTGACATTGAGCCTCAATCCATATTGTAGGCTGCAGTCCTTGACACTCTGCAGCAGGTGCTTCAGGTCCTCCTCAGTTTCAGCAAGCAGGGTTGTGTCATCCGCATAACGCAGATTGTTGATAATTCATCCACCAATCTTGACCCCACATTTCTCCTCATAGAGCCCAGCCTCCCGGATAATCTGTTCTGCATATAGGTTGAAAAGGTATGGAGATAGGATGCATCCCTGGCGTATACCCTTCCCAATTTTGAACCATGCAGTGTTCCCTTGCTTTGTTCTGACGACTGCCTCCTGGTCCAAGTATAAGTTTCGCATTAGAACGATCAAGTGGTCTGGGATTCCCATTCTTCTCAGAGTCAGCCACAGTTTGTTATGATCTACACAGTCAAATGCCTTTGCATAGTCAATGTAACACAAATAGACATTCCTCTGGTATTCCCTGCTTTCAGCCAAGATCCATCTAACATCAGCTACAATATCTCTAGAACCACGACCCCTTCTAAAACCAGCCTGGACTTCTGGTAGTTCTCTGTTGATGTGCTGTTCCAGTCGTTTTTGGATAATCTTCAGTAAAATTTTGCTTGCATATGAAATCAGTGAAATTGTTCTGTAGTTTCCACATTCTGTTGGGTCGCCTTTCTTTGGGATAGGAACAAATATCGATCTCTTCCAGTCAGTTGGCCAAGTGGTTGTTCTCCAAATTTCTTGGCACAACTTGGTGAGCACGTCCAGGGCAGCATCTGTTAACTGAAATATGTCAATTGGTATACCATCCATTCCTGGAGCCTTATTTTTTGCCAGCTCTGAAAATTGCACTGGAGCGCAGAGAAGCCAAAGCACAGGGAAGAATTCAAGATACTAAAGAGTTGAATAGAAGATTTCAAAAGGCAGCACGGGATGACAAAGCAAAATATTACAATGAAATGTGCAAGGAGTTGGAGTCGGAAAATCAAAAGGGCCGAACGCGCTCAGCATATCTTAAGCTCAAGGAACTGAAGAACAAATTCAAACCTCGAGTTGCTATAATCAAGGATGCTTTCGGCAGAACGTTAAATGATCCCGGAAGTATTAAAAGAAGATGGAAGGAATATATTGAGTCACTGTATCGAAAAGAATTGGAAGACACAGAAGAATTTCATGAAACAACATATGAGCAAGAGCCTATGGTGATGAAAGAAGAAGTTCATGCTGCTTGAAGTTCAGGCTGCTTTGAAGGACATGGCCAAAAATAAGGCTCCAGGAATAGATGGTATACCAATTGACACACTGACATAGACTATAGAAATGCCATAGACTGATGGTAAACTAATATAAAATGGAAAAAATTAATTTTCATGTGAAAATGTAAAAAAATTAAGCAATTAGAGAAAAATGAAAAGATAATCGAACCAAAGGCACATCAACAAAAACAGTATATAGTTAGTGTTTTAGCAATAAGAAACTGAACAAACAGAAGTGATCATTCATGAAATAGAATTTGAGATTTGCAAATATGTACAGATATACCCAGGCAGCTTGTAAAGGACACAAATAGATGTTTACTCTGGAACTCACAAGAAAAGGCTTAGAGCTCTGCACTGAAGGGCTGTTAGTATATAGAACTAGTGTTTGAAAGCATGGGCCTGGAGAATCTCTAGGTTAGGACTGATGCCAGGAGTTCCAATATTAATAGTCTGTAAAGTACCTGGTGGGCTGCTGTGGGGAAGATTCCTGCCTAGGAAGCCCATTAGAGCTGTTCTGGGTTACACTCTGCTCCAGGGCATATAGTCAAAACACACCAAAGGTACAGCCCCTGGATTAATGCATTCAACAGCTGCACACATGATTAATGCATTCAGTCGCTCACCCTAGGTAGGTGGTTGGAGTATGCCCAGTGGTACCTTGGAAGAAAGGGCTGGCTGTTTACTTCTGGAAAGTCATCCCTTGCAAACCCTGTGGACCGCAGCTCTGCTCTGTAACATAGAGTGGAATCCCCTGGAATGCATCTGTTTTGGTTTGGATTCTCTATAAGGAAGAGAAGCTGGCCTGAGAGCAATCGTTACTGAGAAGTGGGAAGTCCAGGAACTGATATAACCACAAAAGGTAGACAAGGAGTAAAAATGAAGACACTTTCAGGTAGTTAAAGACTCAGAGCATCTGCTTTTTAGAATGATTTCTGTCAGATAAAATGACCTAAGGGCATTTGTAACCAGAGAAGAGGAAGACGTAAGTTTAAAAAAGAAAAAAAAGTAAAAGCATTCCAGGGATTCACTGAAAATGAGCTTCAGAGTGACAGCTCATACCCGCACGAGTTAGCTTTCATTATAACATAGAGCAGAAAGTAATAATTAAGTGGCCTTCGAGAATTCCACACTAAATAAGAATGGAATGGATTCTTTTTGAAAGATGATTCCGAAGGAAGCAGGAGGAAGGTATTGATGTGATAAATAAGGACCTTACAAGGCCAGAGGAGGGGCTCCAGTGTCACAGTGGGTTAAGTGCTGGACTGTTGGCTGAGCCCACCAGCCTGCCAAGGGAGAAGGATGGCATGGTTTGTTCCATTTACATTTACAACTTCAGAAAACCATTGGGCAGTTGCACTTAGTCCTTCAGGGCCATTGTGGGTCAGAACCAACTCAGTGACTTTGGATGGCCCGAGAAACTAGAAAAAAATCCAAAGCACAGGATAGCTATTACCTTTATTCTAAGTTGTCTGAATGTGCATTAGAATGTAAACAAAAACTGTTTGACTACAGTTGCCAAACTCAAGATTGTACACTCACAGCGCCAAGTGGAAGCACTCAGCTGCAGACTAATGAGTGACCTTGAGAGTCAACCAGCAGCTCCCTGGTCTGGTCTGTTCCCTTTGACCACTCACAGCCTTGGGGACCCCGAGAGCAGTCCTGTAGAGTAGCTGTGGGTCAGAGGTGACTTAATGGCAAGGGACTTCATATGTAACATTGCACACATAGGCAATAGAGGGGCTAAAAAAGAGTAATTCGTTTATTTAAAACTCCTGAGCAGCGTGAGTGAGCTAAGCAGGGTGACTAGCTATGTGCAAAGTTGAGAACAACTGAGATAATCAGCCAAGTGATAAGATGGAAATGATTGAGCCAAGTTGCCTGTGAGGAGTGTAATAAAAAGTTGGGAACTGTAAGAGAGAAAGGCATGTGCTAGGATTCTTTGTATAGTATTGATTATCAAATAATTAGATGGAGAAAAGCAGGAAGAGATAAGTTGTTAGGGCAGCGTTCGCAGAGCACACTGTGCTGTGATTGGGCAATAACTTGCTACAGAGAAGATGAGGGATCAAGGGCTTGGCTCTCCCCTTCATCCATTTTTCCTCTAAGGTGGAAGCTACTATTGCATGTTTGTCTTCTGAGGGTGGTGGTGTAGTAATGCATTGGTTCTCAAAAGCAGTCCTCAGCATAGCAATACCAGAGCCGAAGCAACACCAAGGGATTTGTAGGAATACACGCTCTTGGACCCCATCCAGTATCTGAAATTTTGCAGGTGGGGCTTAGGCCATCCGTGTTTTACCAAGCCCGCCAGGTGTTGCACATGTTTGCCTCCATAGAGAATATTTATGCGGCTGAGGATTATGTAAAACCTATTTAAAATGCCATGGATTTTACTAACTCTACATGTTGTACCAAATATCCAATTTAAAATATTTTCTGGTTTGTCTAGGTCGGATGCTGAAACAAAAAGGGCTTTGGAAGAACTGACTGAAAGACTCAATTTCCAGAGACAAGAAGTGGTAGGAATTCTTCATTTACGAAAAGTTTTCTTTGCTGTGCAGGCCGTGGAGAGGGTGGCCGGGCTGGCCTCAGTCACAGTGACGTTGGGCGAGCTTTGCCTTTCTGAGCGGTGCAGGCTACCTCGTCTACAACACTATTCCTACTCCTCTTATATTTTAGATCATTAAAACTTGTAGATTCTTAAGATTGAAATATCACATTGGTGGCATATTAGAGATAGAATTCCCACTTGTTTTAATTTTTGAAGTTTATTTTAAAATGACTGTTTGAAAGGTTTAAAATGATTTTTTCCAAATGATTGTTACTACTTCACTGCTTCAGTGATTCTCCTGCTATAGTTTTGTTAAATGATGTTTGAAAACAGCCTGTTTCTGTAGTGGTTGTTCCACTCCCCACTGAGTATTGCCACGTCATCTCACCTGAGTGTATAATCATAATTGCTGCCAGGATCTCCTTCCGACTTTAACTTTACGTGGCAGGATACTATTTGAAAATATCCCAGAATGCCACATTTTATTTTTTCAAATTTCAGTTCCTTGATTCATTATTCAGTTATCTTTACTTTTTTTTTTTTTTTTTAAATTGTATCTTTACCCCTGAAAGAAGTGAAGGAGCACTGGCGGCGTAGTGGATCAAGTACTGTTGTTGCTAATTGAAAAGTCATTGGTTCAAATCTACTAACTATTTCAAGGGAGAAAGAGAGTTGGCTCTGATCTAGAGCCTTGGGGACCTGATGGAGGGTTGTTTTGAAGGCAAAAGTGACTCAAAAGCAGTGGGTTTGGTTTTGGTGATGAGGGTAAGGTGAAAAATAAAGTGGATTTGTGTCACTTTAATTGGCATCATCAAATTACCAACAAAAAGTGTCACTAAACTGTTGCACATTTGCCAAGTTCAGGAGCAGTGAGTATTCACTCATTTTCTATACTGGCTTTTATTTTCTAAAGGAAAAGAAAGTTAGCAGAATTTTTTTTCTTAACATATTCTGTTCATCTTGAGATTTTTCTAGTGAGAGCACATCATTTTTCCCCAGTTGCCGTGTTTACATTTCCTTACACAGGTATATAGAAATCGCATTAGAGCTTGAATTTAGTGACCACATATGCTAGGAGATGGATTGGGTCTAATTTCAAAGCTATCAACTTTTTGCAATAAAATGTTCCAATTTCCAACATGAATAAGGACCTGATTACATAGAAACACTTCTCGTGTTTTGTCACTGATTACCTTGTGAAAAACCTCCGAGAAGGAAAGCGTAGATATACTGCCAGTCTTACGATAAAGTAGAAAAGAGAACAGAGCAAGGGAACACTACATGGTTTAAAATTAACAAAGGCTTGTGTCAGCGATGTATCCTTTCTCCATATCTATTCAATATGTATGCTGAGTAAATTATTCGAAAAGCCAGACTCTAAGAAGAAGAATGTACCATCAGGACTGGCGGCGGACTCATCTATAATCTTCAGCATGCAGATGACACAACCTTGCTTGCTGAAAGTAAGAGGGCTTGAAACACTTGCCACAGAAAACCAAAGACTGCAACCTTCAATATTGCATCTTGGTGTTGAGAAAGCAAAAAGTCTCACCACTGGACTGATGGTACCATCATGATAGATGGAGAAAAGATTGAAACTGTCGGTGACTTCCATCTTGCTTGGATCCACAGTCAACACACTTGGTACCAGCAGCGGGGAAATCAAAAGGCAAATTGCATTGGAAAAATCTGCTCTCTGGGACATCTCCAGAGTACTGAAGAGCAAAATACCAGTCCAGAGACTAAGGTGTACCTGATTCAGGCCACAGTCTTTGTAATTACTTGCTATGTATAAAAGAACTGGACAATGACTAAGGATGATAGAAGAAGAATTGGTGTCTTTGAGTTGCGTGTTGGAAAGGAGTCTTGGACATACCATGGACTTATAAGAGAACAAATAGGTCTTTCTTGGAGAGGGTGAAACTAGGATACTCTTTGGAGGCAAGGATTTTGAAGCTCCCTTTCACATACTTTGGGCATCTTGCCAGGAGGTATTAGTCTTTGGAGAAGGACATCATGTGTGGAAGGGAGAAGGGACAGCACAAGAGAGGAAGATCCTGGATGAGATGGGTAGACTCAGTGAGTGGAATAATGGAGGTAGGTGTGTCAGAACAGTGAAATTGGCTCAAGATAGAACAGGGTGCAGAGCGTTCATACATAGGGTCACTATGAGTCACAAGTGACTCCAGGCCACATGAGACAGCAACATACATACAACAAGAAATCACTGCCACTGTGTGATTTACATACTATAAATAGCAACTGAACACACGTTTTAAAATTGGAGCTTTGAGGTCCTTTATAATGAACTACATGATGTTCTAGTTCTCTTAAAAAATTTTAAGAGTATCACTTGTCGTTGATGTGAGACCCTGCTGAAAGTTTTTATTATTTTGAAGACATTAGCTGTAAAGTACACTAAAAAATTCATAATGTCTGTGGATAGCTCAATGAATTACCATGAGGTGAATGTAGCAGGGTAACTATCACCAAGGTCTGGAAATAGACACTGTCAGCACCCAAGGTGCCTCCTCTTTTATCACTAACTCCTTTCTTGTCTGGCAGCAAAACTGTTTCCACTAAGCCATCTAACGTATCCTAACGCTTCTTTTTAAGAGTAACCATGTTTTTGACTTTTAACTTTATTGATGAATTCTGCCTGTTTTGAGCTTTTTGTATAAAAAGAAGTATATTGCATGTGCTCTTTTAAAAAAAAAATCTATATAGATTTACATATAAAAGTCATATACACTATGTTTCATTTATAAACATTGTGTTTCATGCATTCCTCCATTGACACTAGGTTTCACAGTATCATTCCCATACGTTGTGTTTTATGAAATTAATCACCATTGATCCATGCCCATCATTACCCCACCTCTTCAGGTCCCCACTGGATCTTTCCTAATTCCTTCACTCTCTTGATCTGAGGGGGGGAAAACTTTAAGTTGCAGAGTTTGCCTTTGTTCTTTTGTACTTGACCTTGGCCAGTCAATATGATCGTGATATTTATGGGTGCTATTCAAGCCTCAAGTTGCAATACTTAAGGATGCTTTGGGCAGAATATTAAATGATCCAGGAAGCATTAGAAGAAGATGAAAAGAGTATACAGAGTCATTGTACATAAAGAATTGGTAGACACAGAAGAATTTCTTGAAACAACATATGAGCGAGAGCCTGTGGTGATGATGTGATATTTAAGCTGCTCTTAAAGAATTGGTAAAAAACAAGCCCCCAGGAATTGATGGTATACCAATTGATGTATTTCAGCAAACATATGCTGCACTTGATGTGCTCAACAAGTTGTGCCAAGAAATTTGGAGGACAACTACCTGGCAGACTGATTGAAAGAGATCTGTATTTCTTCCCTTTCTAGAGAAAGGTGATTCAACAGAGTGTGGAAACTTATCAAACAATATTACTGATATCACATGCAAGCAAGATTCTGCTGAAGATTATCCAAAAACAACTGGAACAGCACATCAACAGAGAAATGCCAGAAGTGCAGGTTGGGTTTAGAAGAGGCCGTGGTACTAGGGATATTCTAGCTAATGTTACCTGGATCTTGGCTGAAAGTAGGGAGCACCAGAGTAATGTCTATCTGTGTTTCATTGACTATACAAAAATGTTTGTGTGACCACAACGAACTGTGACTGACTCTAAGAAGAATGGGACTCCAACGACACTTGATTGTGTTTATACAAAACCTATACTTGGACCAGGAGGCAGTCGTCAGAACAGAACAAGGAAACACTGCATTGGGAAAGAGTGTATGCCAGGGATGTGTTCTATCTCCATACCTTTCAATCTATATGCAGAACAGATTATCTGGGAGGCTGGACTCTATGAAGAGAAATTTGGCATCAGGATTGGAGGAAGACTCATCACCAATCTGTGTTATGCAGATGACACAACCCTGCTTGCTGAAACTGAGGAAGACCTGAAGCACTTGCTGCAGAAGGTCAAGGATTGTAGCCTTCAATAAGGATTGAAACTCAACATCAAGAAAACAAAGATTCTTATGACTAGGCCGAATGGCAGCATCGTGATAGATGGTGAAGAGACTGAGATTGTAAATAGTTTTAGTTTGCTTGGCTCTCCAATCAACACTCTTGGCACCATCAGCCAGGAAATGAAAAGACAATTTGTGTTGGGAAAGTCTGCTGTCAGAGACCTCTCCAAAATACTGAAGAGCAATGATGTCAGTCTGGAAACTAAGATGCTCCTGATCTAGGCCATTGTCTCTGCTATATGTCAGAGAGCTGGACAATGACTAGGGATGATAGGAGAATTGATGCCTTTGAACTGTGGTGTTTGAGAAGAGTATTGAATATACCATGGACTGTTAAGAGTATGAACAGGTTTGTCCTGGAGAGGGTTAAACCAGGCTGCTCCTTGGAGGCAAGGATTCTGAAGCTTCGTCTGACGTACTTTGGACATGTTGCAGGGAGGGACCAATCCTTGGAGAGGGACATGATGCTTGGGAAGGTGGAGGGACAGTGTAGGAAGATCCTCGATGAGATGGATTGATTCTGTGACTGGGGTAATGCAGGTAGGTGTGTCGGAGACAATAAGATTGGCACAGGATAGAGCAGGGTTTAAGGCCGTTGTACATAGGGTTGCTATGAGTTGCAGGTGACTCGACAGCACACAACAACAACAACAACAACATGCTGTGAGTCTCACAGCAATTAGATCATCAGTTTGAGACCTAATGTGTTCTGATTCAAGCTGTGAGATTTCTTTCTTATCACTTGCTATGCATCTGAAAGCTGCACAATGAATAAGGATGATAGAAAAAGAATTTATGCCTTTGAGCTGTGGTGTTGGAGAAGAGCACTGAACATTCCATGGACGGCCAAGAGAGCAAACAAATATGTATTAAAGAGGGTGCAGCTGGAGTGCTCTTTGGAGGCAAAAACGATGGGGCTTCGGTTGACTTAGCTCAGCCATGTTGCTAGGAGGGGCTATTCCTTGGAGAAGGACATGATACTTGCAAAGGTGGAGGGTCCTTGGAGGAGAGGAAGATCCTCGGCCAGGTAGACTGACGCAATCACTGCTGCAATGGGCTCTGGTGTGGCAGGAATTGTGAAGATGGCACAGGATAGGACAGGGCTCAGATTCGCTATTCATAGAATCATTATGAGTCATACTCAACTCGATGGCACCTGACAACAACAATGACAACATGCTGTGAGTGGTCTAGTGGTAAGAAGGTGCATTGTAATCACAAAGGCATGCATTTCAAATCTTCCAGATGCTTCATGGAGGAAGGATGGGCATTCTCTGCCCGTGTGATTACTTGCTTTTGAAAACCTTCTAAAGGGTCAGCTTTGGGATGGTTCCCATCCAGTGGCACCTAGCAATAACAACAACAACAACTTGCTGTGAATAGTCTAGTGATAAGAACCGGCACTGCAGTCCTGAAGGCACACAGTTCAAATCCACCAGATACTTCATGGGAGAAAGAGGGGCAGTCTTCTGTGCGATTAATTGCCTTTGAAAGCCTGCTAGAGGGTCAGCTCTGGAGCGGTTCCCACTCGATGGCAAACATCACCAAGAACATGCTGTGGGTCTGTAGTTTACTAGTTTTTA
The DNA here is from genome assembly GCF_000299155.1 of Elephantulus edwardii. NCBI lineage: Eukaryota > Metazoa > Chordata > Mammalia > Macroscelidea > Macroscelididae > Elephantulus > Elephantulus edwardii. The sequence continues at coordinate 2,209,699 of NW_006399787.1, forward strand.
CAGCTCTTTTGTGCTGCCAGCCTGTAGGCAAGTGGTTTAAATCTACCAGCTGCTCCATGGGAGAAGGATGGTCCGTCTCTTCTGCGATTTACAGCCTCTGAAAACCCACTGGGGATCAGCTCCAAGTTGGTTCTGACTCGACAGTGATTGAGTTTTGGTATCTCATTGTATGATATACTAAAATATATTTTGAGGGATATAGAACATAAAATATTACACAATCATGAATCATGCCACTGTGAGCATTGTCTCCCAGTATTTTAACACTCTGCATTTCTGTTGGTGCACATCATAGAGTGCTTATGCTAAGTGCTTTCAAATCTAATAGATATAGATACCTGTTGTCCCTACCACATTGAAATTTTTAGGTACTTAAAGTGGTTTGGGGTTTGAAAATAAGTTGCGTGGTGCACATTGCTTTTTTTAAAGTTGTGATTTTGAGTATAAGTTTATAAAGCAAATAGGTTTTCCATCCAACTGTTTCAACATTTTTTGTTTTGTAACTTTACTTGCAGTTCTCAAAATGTAACCATATCCTCCCACTTCCTCCCTGGGAATCTCATTTCCTTTAACCATTCTATCCTGTCTCTACCCACCTTCTGGACTTTATCCTGGAACAAATTCTGCCCTTTGGACCTTATATGGTTGGTCTGTCTAAGGGTGGTATGTTTTCTCTTGCGTTATTGTTAATCTTATAGGCCAGTCGTTTGGTTGAAAGGTGAGCCCTGAGGATGTGCTTTAAGTTTGAAAACTAACTAGTCTTGGGGTTTCACTGCCCTTTATTGGGCCAGTGAGTCTAGCCGCTTTTATGTTATTTAGTTTTGTTCCACATTTTACCCCACTCTGTCCAGTACTTTCTCCTGTGACTGCTTTTAGAGTGGTCAGTGAGGGTAGCTACTCTCCATCAAGTTCTCTTCTCAAGGTCGTGGAAGTTGAAGTTCAGGTTTCTGTTGGCTTTTCTTGCTTTTTCTTTGTTCTGGACCCTGAGACACTAATAGCTGCTCCTTAGATGGCTGCTCATAGCTTTGAAGACCCTGGTTGCTACTCATCAAAGCAGGATGTACGCCATTGACTCTGTGGGCTGTCTTCTGCCAGTGAACCCTGAAGGTCCTTAAAACTATGGTCCCAAAGCTCAGGACCAAGTAACTCATTCCCTCAGGATATCTGGTCCTGGTTGGGAAGTTTGTGTGCTTTTTCTCCCCCTCGTGGCTCTGCTATAGGCAGGGATAGAATTCTGTTCCTCTTGTGTACCCTCCAGTCAGAAGTGACTCCTAGCTGACCCTCTAGCAGGTTTTTAGAGGCAGGAAATCCTACAGGTGACTGCCTTGGATATATTTATGGTTATTACTAATATGAATGTAGACATCTCTTCCAAACCTAAGTGTGATCTTTAAATTGTTAAGTTTTACCTTTCACTGTGTTCTGAGAGAACCTATAATAATGAAAAGAGTTGTTATATCATTTGTACTTTCTTCAGTATATGTTGTTGTTGTAGTTACATGCTGTCGAGTTGCTTGCAATTCATCACGACTCTGTGTACATCTCTGAACCCTACTCTATCTCGAGCCAACCTTATTGTCTCTGATACACCTACCCCCACTATCCCAGTCACGGAATAAATCCGTCTCAGCCAGAGTCTTCCTCTCCTGTGCTGTCCCTCCACCCTCCCAAGCATGATGTCCCTCTCCAAGGACTGGTTCCTCCTGGCAACATGCCCAAACTATGTGAGATGGAGCTTCAGAATCCTTGTCTCCAGTTAGCATCCTGGTTTCACCCTCTCCAGAATGAATCCATTTGTTTTCCTAGCTGTCCATTGTATATTCAATACTCTTTTTCCAGCACCACAGCTCAGAGGCATCAATTCTCCTTGTATCATCCCTTGTCATTGCCCAGCATTCTGATGCATAGCAAGTAATTGTGGAGACTGTGCTTGGATCAGATTTACCTTAGTCTCTAGACTGATGTCATTGCTCTTCAGTACTCTGGAGATGTCCCTGACAGCCGACTTTGCCAATGCAATCAACTTTTGATTTCCTGGCTGCTGGTACCAAGAGTGTTGATTGTGGAGCTAAGCAAACTGAAGCTGTTAACAGTCTCAATCTCTTCTTTGTCTATCATGATACTGCCAGTAGGCCCAGTTGTGAGAATCTTTTCTTGATGTTTTAATTTCTTGTTGCTTTAATTCATATTGAAGGCTGCAGTCCTTGACCTTCTACAGCAAGTCAATACAATTGATAATTGAGCTCAAGTCAATACAATTAACAAGTGTTATGTATATATGTTCTAGAGTTTTACGGTGATCTTAAGTTCTAACCCCTGAGTGAAAATATAGCCGCTACATTCAAAGAGTAAGTTTTCAAATTTTCATTGCCATTCATCCAGGAATATACTACATTCCATAAACCTCTGATTGTATAACTGGTAGTCCATACCTCCCTGGTGATCATTGATCCATCTAACTTCTTCACTGTCCTGTGTGCCCATCTCATAAGAAAGCCTTGTGTATTGTACAAGTCCAGAAAATTGCTGGTGGCCAAATTGTGTTCTTTGTTGTATTATCTATATTTGCTGGTTCTTCACACCAATTTAAGTTGTTATAGTTTGTTTGATGATTTCTATAATTTGCTCTCAAAGTAAGGTTGTCTCATAAATTACCCAGAGGACATCTCACGTGGGTGTATGTGCTCATGATTAACAGTCAGCTAATACCACATTTAAAAATTATGTTGCTGAATTTTAGGAGGTCTTCTGAAAGCCACATGGTGTTTGCTTCCAATTTGTTTGAGGCTTAATATAGATTTTGTGACTCACTTAATCCAATTGAAGTCAACATTTACATTTTATAACTGTTTGACATATTGTGTTGTATTTGTGAATTCATGATAGCATGCTGTCAGAGAGATGCAGTTTTGTTATTTGAGTGTTAAACTTCTCAAAGCCTGCAGCTGTTTGCCCTTCTCCAGATTTAAGTTTAAAATAAAATAACCAAAGTTATGCATGTTTACTGTGGAGTATTTTTAAATGTGGTACAAATAGATAAAGCTCATTCTAGTTCTTCTTATATCAGAGTAATGGAGTTTGAGGTTCATATACTTTATATGTAATATAAGCTTTAATAAATGTCAACTTTGTAATATCACTCCTGATGAAGACTGCAAGATAGGTAAAGGTTCCGACACGTTGTTTATACAGTTGCAGTGGATCATAGTAGACTCCGACACGTTGTTTATACAGTTGCAGTGGATCATAGTAGACTCAATGGCGTGGATAGTCTAATTGTAAGAAACTGCACTGCAATCCCAAAGGTATGTGGTTCAAATCCACAAGCTGTTCTACAGGAAAAAGGTTGAACACTCTGGTCCCAGGCAATTAACGACCTCTGAAAACCCTCTGAAGAGTCAGCTGTGGATCAGTTCTGACTTGAAGGAGCACAACAACAACAACAGTAACAATGTAACCTAACAACAACAATTTGACTACATGTTTGTTTGCTTACTAAAACTCAACAGTTGAAGACTAGCCACTCTGCAGGAGAAACATAGGCAGATCTCTTTCCCATAAAGATTTATAGACTCAGAGGCAGATCTCTTCCCACAAAGATTGATAGTCTCATTGACCTCATGAGGCTCCCCATGAGTCAGAATTGACTCAACAGCAGTTGTTGTTGTAATTGTTAGGTGCTATTAGGTTGAGCAGGACCCTATGAACAGCCAACCTGGACCCTGCCTTCTCTTGTGCCAGCTTCATCATCCCATTGCTGAAGTCATCATGTCCATCTCGTTGGAAGTCTTCTTCTTCTCCTTTGCGAACCCTCCATCTTTCCCAGCAAGGTGCCCCCTCCACAAAACAGCCTTGCCAAGCTACTTGTTCAAAGTGTGAAAGATGAAGCTCTGCCATTTTTGCCTCCGAGGTGCGTTCTGGCTGCATTTTCTCCAAGACGTATCTGCTTGTTCTTTTGGCAGCCCATGCGATATTTAGTCCTCTCTCCATCACCATCACTCAAAGGCATCATTCTTCTTCTGTCATCCTTATTCATTGTCCTGTGCTCCTGTACGTCGCAGGTGACTGAAAAGACCATGATTTGAGTTGGGTGCACCGTGGTCTTCAAGTTGACATCTTTGCTCTTCACCATTTTGGAGAGGTCCCTGACAACAAACTTTCCTAATGCAGTATGTCTCCTGATTTTCTGACAGATGGTACCACAGGTTTAAAAATATATATATAGTGTAATGAAAACAGTGGTCTATTCCACCAATTTCCCTTTCCACTGGTAACCACTATTAATAACATTCTTTGTGTATTGTTCTGAGATTAAACTTTTTTACCATACTTTTTACCAGTAACTAAAATGTATCTTAAAGGTTTATATAATCTATTTTAGAATTCCATATAAGATTAAAAAAAATAAGAATTGATAATGCAAATATAAGGGCACTCTGGTGGTTTAGTTCTAAGGAATTTTACTACCAACTCAAAGGTGTGCTGTTCAAATCCACCAGCTTCTCTGTGGGAGAAAGATGGGCAGTCTCCTCCCTTGCATTTTACTGTCTTTGAAAACTGCTGGATGGTCAGCTATAGGTTAGTTCAAACACAATGGTACACAGTGACAACAACAACAATTATATATGCCAAGATCTGACTTGTTAATCTTTTGTTTGCTTGTTTTCAGACTGCCTGGAATAGTTACCAAAGATGTTAACAATTATCACTTAACTGTGGTAATAATCAATATTACACAGTCCTTATACCCCATGGTAAATTTCAGGTTAATATGAGGAGGACATACTAAGTTTGCTTACTTATGGCGAAATAAGTCAATTTTATTTTCATTTAATTCACTATTTAAATTAAACTCAACTCTCCTCTCCTCTCCTCTCCTCTCCTCTCCTCTCCTCTCCTCCCCTCCCCTCCCCTCCCCTCCCCGCGCTCTCTACACACACACACACACACGTCTGTGTAATATATATAAGCATCTTTTTTTTGAGACTTGGTCATTAATAGAACCCTGAGGATCTTGTCAACATAATATTTGGAATAGCTTGGTTATTGAATAGATTAGAACAGTATGGTGTATAATGTGGTTGTTATGTGCTGTTGAGTCGCTCACTTATGACTCACAGTGGCCCTGTGTACAACAGCTCTGAACCCTGCTCTATCCTGTGCCAACCTTATTGTGTCTGACACACCTACCCCCATTACCTCAATGACTGAATTGATCCATCTCATCAAGGTTCTGCCTCTCTTCCACTGTCCCTCCACCCTCGTAAGCATGATGTTCCTCTGTAAGCACTGGTGCCTCCTTGCAGCATGCCCAAAGTACATCAGATGAATCTTCAGGATCCTTGCATCCAAGGAGCAGCCTGATCTCATCCTCTCTAGGACGAATCCGTTTGCTCTCCTAGCAGTCCATGTATATTCAATACTCCTCTCTAGCACCACAGCTCAAAGGCATCAATTCTACTTCTGTCATCCCTAGTCATTGTCCAGCTTTCTGATGCATAGCAAATTATTGTGAACACTATGGCCTAGATCAGGTGTAACTTAGTCTCCAGACTGATACTCTTCAGTACTCTAGAAATGTCTCCAATACAGACTTTGCCAATGCAATTCATCTTTTAATTTCCTGGCTACTGGTACCAAAAGTGTTGATTGTGGAGTTAAGGAAACTAAAGCTGTTAACAATCGCAGTCTGTTCTCTATCATGATGCTGTCAATCGACCCAGTGTTGAGAATCTTTTGTTTTCTTGATGTTGAGCTTCAATCAATATTGAAGGCTGCAGTCCTTGATCTTCTCAAGGACAGTTCAAGTCCTCTTTAGTTTCAGCAAGCAAGGTTGTGTCATGTTGATGAGTCTTCCTTCAATTCAGATGCCGCATTCCTCCTCATAGAGCCCAGCCTCTTGAATAATCTGTGCTGCATATAGATTGAAAAGGTATGGAGACAGGGCACATCTCTGCTGTATACCCTTCCTGGTTTTAAACCATGCAGTGTTTCCTTCTTCTGTTCTGATGACTGCTTCCTGGTCCAAGTATAAGTTTCACATAACTGCAGTCAAATGTTTTGGGATTCCCATTCTCAGAATTAGCCACAGTTTGCTGTTATCCTCACGGTCAAATACCTTTGCATAGTCAATATTATAATAAATATTTAATTTAAACCAGCAAGTATTGTGAAAGAGCTGAGGAATCATCATATTGGAAAACTGTAATATAATCCCTAGACTGTGCCGAATGCTTTTGCTTTTATTTAGCCTTCTTCCTTTAAATGCTAATATTAAAATAATTTTAACACTTATTCTTGTTAATTTGCATTTTTATTACTGACAATCAGATAGTTAACATGCTATTTCAGTAGTAGATTTAATTGATTAATAAGAGCTCTTCGTAGAAGTAAATTTTTTAGTGTTGATGACAATTGTTGATATTTATTTTTTTGTAGATCTCAGGAGAAAAGTAAGGAAGCATTAAATAACTAATTCTTTAAAGTAACTTTGAAGTAACTGGGTCACAACCCATCATTCTTTTTTGCTGAATCCTTGTGCTGTTCTGTCTGCTTCTGTCTCCTCGTGCTGCCTAAGCCAGGATCACCTCATCTCTGGTTTCCTGCAGTGACTTCTGTTGTACTTGGCCTCTGTGCTTCCATACTTGCCCCTGCTTCTCAAAGTTGTTGCTGGTGCCGTTAAGCTGACTATGCCTCATGGTGGCCCTGGAACCAACAGAGCCGAACCTTCCCCTGTCCTGCACTCACTCTCTCTGTCATGCTCATGCCCGTTGTAGTTTCAGTCTGTCTCGTTGAGTCTCTCTTTTGCCAACCTTCTACCTTTCCCAGCATGATACCTCTAAGTTCTGATTTCTCTTGAAAATATGCCCAATGTATATATGGTCCAAGTAAGTGAGCCGAAGTTTCAGCGTCCTGACCTCTAAGGAGCTCTCTGGTAGTACTTCCTTCAGGACAAGTGTGGTTGGTTTTTTGGCAGTCCATGGGGTATTCACTACTCTTCATTTAGTATAGGCATTGAGTAAGGATTCATTTTTTGTTCACCTTTCAGATGCATAGGAAGCCAATCAAATACCATGACTTGAATCAGCACACTTTACTCTTTAAATTCTTGCTCCTCACAGGACTTGAAGTTATTTTCAAAAATTGGCATTATATCACGATCCTCCTCTCCTTTTCAAAACTCCTTTGAAGTATCTTGGATTACTTCTGCTCAGAATTTCCTCCCATGGCCTGCAGTGGTTGCTGTATGTGACATCGAGTCAGGAGGGGCAGATGTGGGTTGGTTCGACCTGATAGCAATGAGTTGAATTGAATTGTTAAACATTACAATGTATATTCAGGTGGCCAACATCATTCTAACTGGCCCCAAGGTGCATTCAAACCATTTTCTTCTTTTTTTCAGTATTAGATCCACATTTCACTCCCTACCCTATCTCCCTCACCCCTTTACCTTCCTCCACCTAGTTACGTGGTTAATGAGGTAGAGATGACATTTCTCAGCATCCATGTAGGTAAGACTGTGTGGTTAAATGAATATATGGATGTGGACAACTTTTTAGTTATGTCTTTAAAGACAAGACCACTTCTCCAGGACTTGTCCTCTCTGCCATTATCTAGTTCGATGTGGTGATGGAGTCTGATCTAGCTTCATCCATACTACTGAAGGTAACAACATGTAAGGGATGTTAGAGCAACTGATGAAAGGAACAGGGAGCAGAGTCTGCAGGCAGATGGTCCTGCTGTCTTCTGGAGTGCTATAGGAAAGAAAAAGAACCTTTTATTTAAGTTACTGTATATAAAGATTTTTTTGAAAGAAACTAGGTAGTACCCTGAGTAATCCACAACTTTTGGTACCAGTAACCAGGAAGTTAAAAGACCACTCACACTGGGAAAATCAGCTGTTGGAGACCTTTCCAAAGTACTGAAGAACAATGAAGTTAGTTGGAGACTAAAGTCCTCTTGATCCAGGCCATAGTCTTTGCAATCACTTGTTATGCATCAGAGAGCTGAACAATGACTAGTGATGACAGAAGGAGAATTGATGCCTTTGAGCTGTGGTGCTGGAGGAGAGTATTGAATATACCATGGACATCTAGGAGAACAAACAGATTCATCATAGAGAGGGTTAAACCAGGCTTCTCCTTGGAGTCAAGGATTCTGAAGCTTCATTTGACATATTTTGGACATGTTTCAAGGAGGGAGCAGTCCTTGGAGAGGGACATCATGTTTGGGAGAGTGGAGCGACGGCGCAGGAGAGGAAGACCCTCCATGAGGTGGATTGATTCAGTCATTGGGGTAATGGGGATAGTTGTGTCAGAGATGATAAGATTGACACAGGATAGAGCAGGAGTTAGGGCTGTTGTACATAGGTTCCTTGTAAGTCGCAAGTGACTCAAGGGCACATAACAATAACAACAACAATCTATGTCTCTATCTCTCCATCTCTCTATCTCTATCTATTTCTAGCATCATTACAAAGAGAAAGGAGAACTAAAAACCGACATAGATGTCAGAAGAAAGTCTGAAAATGTCACTATAGCATCGAGAAGCTAAAACAAGGGGGGGGGTGGGTGTTGTTAGGTGCCATTGAGTGGAGTATGACTCATAGCTACAAAAGATCTGAACCCTCTTCTAGACTATGCCATTCTCTCATTTTCTGACAGACAAGGGCTCATTGTAGCTGTTACTGTTTCATTCCACCTGTTTGATGGTCTTCCTCTCCTTTGCTGACATTCCACCCTTCCCAGCATTTTGTCCTTCTCCAAGGAATAGCCCCTTCTAGTAACATGTCCGAAGTATCTGAGGCAAAGCCTTATCTTTCTTGCCTCCAAAGAGCATTCTGGATGCAGCCTCTCCAAGACATAGCTGTTTGTTTTCTTGGCACTCCGAGCGATGTTCGGTGCTCTTCTCCAACACCACAGCTCAAAGGTGTCAATTTTTTTCTGTCACCCTTATTCATTGTCCAGCTCTCAGATGCATAGAAGTAATCAGAAAGATCATGGCCTTGATCATACACACCCTAGTCCTCAAACCGACATCATTACTCCTCAATAATCTGGAGATGTCCCTAATTGCAGATTTTCCCAGTAGAGTGCATCTTCTTATTTCCTGACTGCTCTACCTAGAGTGTTAAGTGTGGATCCACACAAGTACATTTGTGGAAGAAATCACTGGAGAAGCTTAATATAAGCAGTCAAAACTAGGCTAAGGGCGGGCTGGGGTTTAGATCATCAATTTCTCATAAGCCAGTTAAAATTGAGGACACAGAAAATGAAAATAGTCCACAGGAACCAAGATATGATATTGAATCAATTCCATCGGAATTACAAGATCATTTTAAAGAACAGGTGTGAGTCGTTGAACACCAGTGATCGAAGACCAGATGAGTTGTGGGATGATAACAAGAATATCCATAACTAAAATAAAAGATCATTACACAAATGGAGGAGAAAGAAAACTCCAAAATGGATGTCCGGAGAGACTCCAAAGATTTCACTGGAGCGTCAAGAAGCCAAAACAAAAGGAACACATGTCGAAGTAAGAGAACTGAACAGAGATTTCAAAGGGCAGCTTGGGAGGACAAAGCAAACTATTATATTGGAATGTGCAGAGAGCTGGAAGTGGAGAATAAAAAGGGAAGAACTCACTCTGCACTTAAGAAGCTGAAAAGAACTGAAAAACAACTTTAAGCCTCATGCCACATTATTGAAAGATGCTTTGGACATATTGCTAGGAGGTGTTTCTTTGAGAGGAATATGATGTTGGGAAGGGTGGAGGATTGGCGAAGGTGAGGAAGACCCTTAACCAGGTGGATTGATACAGTGACGGCTGCAGTGGGCTCTTATGTGTCAAGAAATATGAGGTTGGCGCAGGGTTCACATCTTTTGTTCATAGAGTCGCTATGAGTCATAGTTGACTTGACAGCACCTAACAACATAACAACATGTGCAATATGTTGAATAATCCAGGAAGCACTGAAAGAAGATTGAAGGAGTACACAGAGTTACTGTACCAAAAAAATTGGCTGACATAGAATACTTTCAAGAAACAACATGTGATCAAGAGACACTGGTGTTGAAGGAGGAATTTCAAGCTGCTCTGAAGGAATTGGCAAAAAACAAGGTCCCAGGAATGGATAGAATACCAACTGATATATTTCAACAAACAGATGCTGCCCTGGATGTATTCACCAGGTTTTGTCAAGAATTCTGGAGGACACCTGACTGGCCAACTGACTGGAAGAGATCCATATTTATTCCCATTCCAAAAAAGGTGATCTGACAGAGTGTGGAAATTATTAAGCAACATCACTAAGATCGTACACAAGCAAAATGCTGCTGAAGATTATCCCAAAACAGTTGAACATTAACATAGAACTGCCAGAAGTGGAAGCTGGATTTAGAAGAGACCGTAGCACTGGAAACATTATCACCAATATCAGATGGATCTTGGCTGAAAGCAGAGTAATATCAGATGGATCTTGGCTGAAAGCAGAGTATCAGAGGAATGTCTATTTGTGTTTAATTGATCATGAAAAGGCATTTGACTGCATAGATCACAACAAAATTTGGCTAACTTTGAGAAGAATGGTAATCCCAGAATACTTGATTGTGCTAATGTGAAACCTATACTTGGACCATGAGGCAATCCTCACAACAGAGCAAGGAAATATCTCATATTTCAAAATTAGGAAAGGAGAGCATAAGAGATAGGTTCTGTCTCTGTACCTTTTCAATCTGTATGTGGGCTTTATGAAGAGGAATGTGGCACCGGGCTTGGTGGAAGGCTCATCAACAACCTGCATTATGCAGGTGATACAGTCTTGTTCGTCAAAACTGAGGAGGACCTGAAATGCTTGCTGCAGAAGGTCAAGGACTTTAATCTTCAATATTTATTGAAGCTCATCATCAAGAAGACAAAGATTCTCACCACTGGACCCAATAGGCAGTACCATGACAGATGGAAAAGAGATTGAAGTTATTAAGGATTTCAGCTTGCTTGGCTCCATAGTCAACACTCTTGGCACAAGCAGTCAGGAAATAAATGACAGATTGCGTTGAGAAGTCTGCTGTCAGGGACCGCCCATTGCTGAAGAGCAGTGATGTCAGTCTAGAGATTAAAGTGACCCTGATCCAGGCCGTGATCTTCACAATTACTTACTATGCATCAGAAAGCTAGACAATGACTAACGAAGAAGAATTGATACATTTGAGCTGTGCTAACAACACAACTTCTTTTATTCAACATACTGTAGACCATCAGGAGAACAAATAAGTCTTTCCAAGTTTCTCCTTGGAAGCAAGGATTTTGAAGCTCCATCTCACACACATGGCCAGGAGGCATCAGTCCTTGGAGAGGGACATTGTTCTCAGAATGGTGAAGGGAAAGCCTAAGAGAGGAAGACTTCACATGAGGTGGATTGACATGGTAACTAGGGCAGTTAGATTAGGTCTGTTGGAGTCAGTGAGACTGGCTCAGGATAGGGCAGGGTTCAGAGCTGTTGTACATAGGCTTTCTATGAATTGCAACTTACTGGATGGCATATAATAACAAGAACATCAACCATATGAGCACAAGCCAACAGTGATTAAGGAGGAAGATGTAGGTGCACTGAAGGCATTGGCAAAACAGTAGGGCCCTGGAATCGATGGGATACCCATTGGCTTGTTTCAGTTAGATGAAACCCTGGGTGTACTTAGCAGGGTGAGTGTTTCACTATGCTAGGAAATTAGCAGGACAGCTCTTTGGCCAACGAATTCAAAGTGGTCCATATTTTTTCCCAATTCCAAGAAAGGTTATCCAACAGAATGTGGAAAGTATTGAACAATATCATTAAAATCACATGCAAGCAAAATTCTGCTGCTGCTGCTGTTGTTGTTATGTGCCGTCAAGTTGCTTGTGACTCATAGCGACCCTATGTACAACAGTCCTAAACTCTGCTCTGTTCTATGCCAATCGCACCGTCTCTGACACTTTCATCCCGATTACCCCAGTCACTGAATCAATCTACCTCATAGAGGGCCTTCCTCTCTTGCACTGTCCCTCCACCCTCCCAAGCATGATGTCTTTCTCCAAGGACCAGTCTCTCCTCACAACATGTCCAAAGTATGTTGGACAGAGCCTCAGAATCCTTGCCTCCAAGGAGCCACCCAGTTTAACCCTTTCCAGGATGAATCTGTTTGTTTTCCTAGCAGTCCATGGTACTTTCAATACTCTTCTCCAGCACCACAACTCAAAGGCATCAATTCTCCTTCTATCCTCCTTGGTCATTGTCCAACTTTCTGATACATAACAAGTGATTACGAAGACCATGGCCTGTATCAGATGCACCTTAGTTTCCAGAGAGACACCATTGCTCTTCAGTACTTTGGAGAGGTCCCTAACAGCAGACTTTCCCAAGGCAATGCGCCTTTTAACTTCCTGGCTGCTGGTGCCAAGAGATCATTAAAAACCAGTAGAACATTTCATAGATGGTGAAGTTGAAGCAGGATTTAGAAGAGGCCATGGCACCAGGAATATCATTGCTGATGTCAGATGAATCTTGGCTCAAAGCAGAGAAGATAAAAAGAATGTCTGTTTATGCTTTATTGACTATGCAAAGGCATTTGACTATATGGATCATAAGTTATGGCTACCATTGAGAAAAACAGGAATCCTAGACACTTAATTGTGCTCATGTGAAACCTATACCTAGATCAAGAAGCTGTTGTGCAGACAGAGCAATGGAACACTACATGGTTTAATATTAAGAAGGGAGTGCGTTGGGGTTGTATTCTCTCTCCATACTTATTCAGTTAGTTTGCTGAGGAAATTATTAGAAAAGCTGGAATCTATGAAGAAGAATGTAGTAAAAGATCTAAGGAAAACTTACCAGTAACTTATGATAAACTGATGACACCACCGTGATTGCAAAAAGTGAGAAGGATTTGTAGTATTTGTTGCAGAAGAACAAAGATTACATCCTGCAACATGAATTGCATCTCAATGACAATAAAACAAAAAATTCTTACCACTAAGCTGATGGGCAACATCATGATAGAGGGGAAAAACTTGAAACTGTCAACAGTTTCATTTTACTTGAACATACAATCATCACCTTTGTTATCAACAGTCAGGAAATCAGGAGATGTAGTGCACTGAAAACTCTTCAGTCAGGCCTCTTCAAGTTATTGAGCAATGATATAACTGTGAGGACTACGGTGCATCTTGATTCAGGCCATGATCCTTTCAATCTCTTGCTATGCATTTGAGAGCTGGATAGTGATGACTAAAGATGACAGAAAAAGCATTGATACCTTTGAGCTGTTACAGTAGAGTGCTGAACCTCCCATGGAATGCCAAAAGAACAAACAGATAAATCTTGAAGAGCGTGCAGCCAAAGTGCTTCTTGGAGGTAAAGATGATTAAGCTTCATCTCATTTACTTTGAACATGTTGTTGGGAAAGGCTGTTCCTTGGAGAGGAGCATCATGCTTAGATAGGCAGAGGGTGGGTGAAGGAGAGGAAGACTCTTCTTAATTAGATGCTGTGTCTGCCCCAAGGACACTATATTATGTCAGGAAGTGTGAGGATGGCACAGGATTCAGATCTGTTTACTCATAGGGTCACTGTGGGTTATACTCGACTCGATAGCACCTAACAACAGCAGCAACTGCAACGACATAACAGAGGAAAAGTGTAAATTTATTAAAATGTATTTGGTTGTATGTGACTTAGAGTTGTGCGATGGTGTATTCAGAGTAGAAAATGAAATATGTGGAGTGTGTCGAGTATTTGTGTAATTAGGTCTATAAAATATACTGGGGTATCCTTACTGGATTGTTGTTATTGTTTGTGCCGTCGAGTCGCTTGCGACTCATAGTGACCATATGTACAACAGCCATAAACTCTGCTCTGTCCTGTGCCAATCTGTCTCTGACACTCCCATCCCGATTACCCCGGTCACTGAACTAATCCACCTCATAGAGGGTCTTCCTCTCCTGCGCTGTCCCTCCACCCTCCCAAGCATGACATCCCTCTCCAATGACCAGTCCCTCCTTACAACCTGTCCAAAGTATGTTAGACGGACCCTCAGAATCCTTGCCTCCAGGGAGCCTTCAGGTTTACTGTAATTTTACCATTGCAAAAGCAAATGAACTTTTAATCAGTTCTAGTCCTGGTAGTATATATATATATGTTTTCTAGGTTTGTATTTTTTTAAATTTTATTATTTTTGTGTGCGTGTACCGTCAAATCAGATCTGACTGGTACAGGAGGAGATTGTCCCTCCTTCCCCGGCAGAGCATCTGGTGGATTCGAACCGTTTGCCTCTGGGATTGTAGTTGCAGCTCCTTGCCACTAGGCCACCAGAGCTCCCCTTGTTTTCTACTTTTGAACATTAGCTATCTGTTCACTTACAACTTTCTTTAGACTTGACTTAAAGCAGGCATGTTAGTTCTCATGTTTTGATGTCTGTCTAAGGCAGTTTTGCAGTTCATTGAGTTCCTGTCTCTATCAATTAAGATTCATTTCAACTGTGAGTGGAAAAAAAATCCTAAATATGAGTGGTTTAAAAAATGAAAAATTATTTCTCTTGTGGAAGAGTATAAGTAGGGAGTCCAGGCTCCCATGCCGCTCTCCACGCAGTGATCCGTACCATGCCTTCACTTTTTCTTCATGGCCTTCCTGTCTTCCGGTTGTTTCTGTTTTTGTGGCTTCAGCTTTGTGGTGGTCTACAGTGGCAGTATGCAAGGCAATGGGATGGAGGAAGAGATGAATAAGAGAGAAATAGGTGTTGCCTCTCATGCCTATTTTGTAATAATTTATAGCCTTTTGTCAGATTTAGTCACTTGACTAAAGCTGGGAAGCCAGAAAACATACGGTTTTGACAGTCTCCTGTCTGCCCTTACTGTGGAAGAAATGTTCAGTAAAGAAGAAAATCCTTGGTGAGATGGATTGACGCAGTGACTTCAGCAGAGGACCCGAGTGTGAGGATGCAGCAGCCGGCAGCAAGGTTTCCGTCTGCTGCTTTAAGTTGGAACTAACTTGTCAGCACCTAACAAGGACATGAAAGGTGTGAATGTGTGTGTCTGTCAGATGTTGGGAGGTAGCTCTCAGTTTCTGCCCCATCATCCGTATTTGTTATCCCACTGGTCCTGTACCTTGCGATGCGTACTGCTCTGTTCCTTTGTCATCCTGTGGTGTCTTGTGTGACTCAGTGGTGTTGGAAGCCAAGCCACTGTCATTGCACATACCAGCAGGATCGCCAGGGAGCAGGTTTTTAGTAGGACTTCCAGATTAAGACAGATTAAGAAACAAGATTATTGATTCACTTGTGTAATAGTTGACCTGTGAAGAAGCATCAGAACATTGATATAGAAAATTGGCCCTTTAGGTCATAAGACACTAAAAATACCACTGGGAATGAGCTTCCTTCTCCAAGTATAAGCCAAGCTTATAGGACCTTCATTTGCCAGTGGTGTATAGGAAAGCCGCAGGGATTGAGGGAATGCCAACTGAAATGTCTAAGCAAATCACTGGAATACTGCATGTGCTCACTTATCTGTGCCAAGAAATTTGGGAGTTAGCTACTGCCTTGCTAATGACCGAAAGAGTCATTAATATTTTTGTTCATGGAAAAAAAATGATTCAAGAGAATGAGAGATTATTGAAAAATGCCATTAATAACACACACAGATATGTAATCAAAGAATGATTATAACAGTTCATCAGCATGGAACTACCAGAAGTTCAAGCTGCATTTAAAGAGGCCATTCACTAGATGCTCTGCTGGAGAAGGAGGGGCAATCTCCTCCTGTACCAGTCAAATCTCATTTGACAGTACACACAAAAAAATTATAAAAATAATATAAAGAGGCCATGGAACAAAGGATGTCATCATTGATGACATCAGGTGGAATTTGGCTGAGAACAGAGAATATTAGAAAGATGTTTACTTGTGTGTCTTATTGACTATGCAAATACATTCAACTATGTGGATCACAATAAATTATGGGTAGCATTGAGAATAATGAGAATTACTTGTGCAGAGCCTGAACCATAAAGAAGTAGTTTGAACGGAACAAGAGAATAGTGCATGGTTGAAAATCAGGAAAGTTGATGATAAAGGTTGTGTCCTTTCACCATGCCTAGTTAATTTTTATGCTAAACACTTGATCTGAGAAACTGTACTGTATGAAGAAGAATGGCATCTGAATTAGAGGAAGACTCATCTGCAGTCTGCACTGTGCAGATGGCACAACCTTGCTTCTAGCAAGTGAAGAAACTTGAAGAACTTTCAGAAAAAACTTAAAGACGACAACCTTCAGTATGTATTACGTCTCATCATCAAGAAAACAAAGTCTTCACAGCTGGACCAGTTGATAGCATTGTGCTAAGTAGAAGAAAGATTGAAGTTGACAACTATTTCATTTTATGGGGATCTATAATCAACATCTGTGGAAACAGCACTCAGGATAGAAAAGGATATGCTGGGTCGGGCAGATCTGCTGTCCTCGTTAAAATGCCAAGAAGCAAGGACGTCATGTAAAGGCTAACTCAAACTCCCCGCCATCTTTTTGTAACTTACTCATCGTTGACCCTTCACCTGGTTTTCAGACTATACATCATGTAAGAGGAGAATGTTTTATCTCCCTCCCTCAGAGGCACTGGTGACTTTGGACCTCCAGAGAGGTGCTTTGGGTCAGCAATACAACCTCCTATGGACTATGCCACTGACCCATGTCATAGTATGTGCCATTCCTTCATATGCATATGAACGTTTGACGGTGAATAAGGAAGACCAGAGAAAAGTTGATGCTTTTGAATTGTGATGCTGGTAAAAAATACTGAGTATACTTTGTACTTTCTCAGAAGAACCAGCAATCATTGTTGCAAGGAGTGCCAAGTAGAGAGTGCTCCTTAGAAGCAGAAATTTTCAGACTTTGTCTCAAAGTGGGAATGTCGTCAGAAGGGGCTAGTCCTTAGAGTGAATGTCTTGCTTGGGAAGGTGGAGGGTTGGGGAGAGAGAGGAAAACCCTTGAGAAGGAGTTTACACTGATGACAGCAGTAGGTGTATTCACAGTGAAGATTGTGAGGATGCATATGTTTGGGTCACATTTTCGTCTCTTATGTATAAGATTGATATGAGTAGGGAATTGTAGTGGTCTACTTCAAAGAAGTGCTGCAATCCTGAAGGCACACAACACAGTTGGAATCTTGCAGCTTACTTAGGGAGGATGGGCAGTCTCCTCTTGTGTGGTGTTGACTCAAAGTTATCTCAAAATAACAACATCAACAAAAAGAAATTGGATGTTCAAACATGATCATCTTTTGTGATTATGAATTGCTATTTATTTAATTCAGTATTTGTTTTGTAGTTTTTATTCGTTCATTGTTGTACATTTTCTTCCCTCCCCCTACCCACCTCTTCCCCTAGTCCACTTTGCAATGCACATCTTATTCCACATTGTTTTCATGCCTGTGATACCTAATTAAACATTCTTCCCCTAACCTGTTCCATGCAATGTACATTATTTAACCACTCTTTTTCTTTTCTCCCCCTAGTTTCCCATGTCAGTCCTATTTGATAACAGTGGTGTTATGTGGTATTTGTCATTTTGTGACTGAGATATCTCACTCAGTATAATTTTCTCCAGTTGTTATGTGCCGTCGAATCACCTGCAACTCATAGAGATCCTATGTACAACAGCCCTAAACCCTGCTCTATCCTGTGCCAATTTCGCTGTCTCAGACACACCTGCTCTCATTACACCAGTCACTGAATCAATCCATCTCATTGAGGATCTTCCTCTCCTGCACTGTCCCTCCACCCTCTCAAGCATGATGTCCCTCTCCAAGGAAAGGTCTCTTCATACAGCGTGTCCAAAGTATGTCAGATGAAGCTTCAGAATTATTGCCTCCAAGGAGCAGCCTAGTTTCATCCTCTCCAGGACAAACCTGTTTGTTCTCCTAGCCATCAATGGGATATTCAACATTCTTTTTCAACACCTCAGGTGAAAGGCATCAATTCTCCTTCTTTCATCCCTAGTTATTGTTCCGCTCTCTGATACATAGCAAGTGACTGCAAAGACCATGGCCTTTATCATGTGCACCTTAGTCTCCAGACTGACATCATTGCTCTTCAGTACTTTGGAGAGGTCTCTGACAGCAGACTTTCCCAATGCAATACATCTTTTAATTTTCTGGCTGATGGTGGCAAGAGTGTTGATTGTGGAGCCATGCAAACTAAAGCTGCTTATAATCAGTCTCTATCTGTCATTATGCTGCTAGTTGACCCAGTGGTGAGAATCTTTTGTTTCTTGATACTGAGATTCAATCCTTATTGAAGGCTGCAGTCCTTGACCTTCTGCAGCAAACACATCAAGTCCTCCTCAATTTTTGCAAGCAGGGTTGTGTCATCTGCATAACGCAAATTGCTGATGAGTCTTCCTCCAATCTTGATGCCACATTTCTCCTCATAGAGTTCAGCCTTCTGGATAAGCTGTTCTGCGTAAAGATTGAAAAGGTATGGAGATAGGACACATCCCTGGTGTACACTCATCCCAATTTTGGATCATGCAGTGTTGCCTTGCTCCATTCTGATGACTGCCTCCTGGTCAAAGTCTAGGTTTTGCATAAACACAATCAAGTGTATCGGGACTTCGATTCTTCTCAGAGTTAGGCACAGTTTGTTATGATCCACACAGTCAAACGCCTTTGCATAATCAATGAAACACAGACATTCCTCTGGTATTCCTTGCTTTCAGCCAAGATCCATCTAACATTAGCTACAATATCCCTAGTTTCATGGCCTTTTCTAAACCCAGCCTGCACTTCGGGCAGTTCTCTGTTCATGGTCTGTTCCAGTCAGTTTTTATAATCTTCAGCAGAATCTTGCTTGCATGTGATATTAATGATATTGTTCAATAATTTCTGCACTGTTGGATCACCTTTCTTTAAATGGAAACAAATATAGATATCTTTCAGTGAATTGACCAGGTGGTTGTGCCCCAGATTTCTTGGCACAGCTTGGTGAGCACTTCAAGGGCAGCATCCGTTTGTGGAAATATATCAGTTAGTATACTGTCAATTCCTGGGGCCTTGATTTTTTGCCAATTCTTTAAGAACAGCTTGACTTTTTCCTTAATCACCACAGGCTAACCCATACTGTGTGATATTTTATGAGTTTATTGTTTGGAAGGCAGTCTGGTACTTTCTGAAAAAGTTGAAAATAGAAATACCATTTGACCCAGCAATTCTACTGCTGGGAATACACCCTAAAGAAACCAAAGCCGTGACTGTAACAGAAGTCTGCACACCCATATTGTTTGCTGCATTATTCACAGTAGCAAAAAGATGAAGTAATGAAGGGCCCATCAACAAATAAATGGATAGAAAAACAATGACACATTCACACAATGGAATATTTTACAACATTGAAAATAATTCAGTGATTTTTATCTAGCCTTTCCTTTTCAATCTGTGTGCAGAACAGATTTTTTGAGAAGCTGGACTTTATTAGGAGGAATGTGACATCAGGATTGGAGGAAGACTCATCAACTACCTGCATTATGCACATGACACAACTTTAATTGTTACAATTTACAACCTTATTTGCTGAAACTGAGGAGGGCCTGAAGCATTTACTGAAGAAGGTCAAGGAGTATAATTTACAATATGCGCTGCAATATGTTGAGTTCAACATCAAGAAAATGAGAATTCTCACCGCTGGGTCAATTGACAGCATCATGATGGTTGGAGAAGAGATTGAGGTTGTTAACTATTTCAACTTGCTCGGTTCCACAGTCAACCCTTTTGGTACACACAGTCAGGAAATCAGCTGAATTGGGTTAGGAAAATGTGCAGTCAAGGACCTCTCCAAAGTGCTGGATAGCAAGGATGCCAGTCTAGAGACTAAGGTGCACTTGCTCCAGGCCATGATCTTTGCAATTATTTGCCATGTATCAGCTGGCCAAGGACCAAGGATGACAGAATTGATATGTTTGAGTTGAGATGCTGGGGGAGAGTATTGAACATACCTTGGACTGCCAGGAGAACTAACAAGTCTGTCCTAGAGACTGTGAATCCAGGCTACTCCTTGGAGGCAAGCATTTTGAGACTCCATCTCATATACTTTGGGCATGTAGCCAGGAGGGGGGGTGGGGGTGGAAGGTAGGGGTGTGTGTGTGTGTGTGTGTGTGTGTGTGTGTTTGCAGTTTTAGAGAAGGATATTGTGCTTGGAAGAGTTAAAAGAAGAGTCAAAGGACAGTGTAGGAGAGGAAGAATCTGGATGAGATAACTAGGGTAATGAGAGTAGGTGTGTCAAAGATGTAATGATTAGCTCAGGATAGAGCAGGGTGCATAGCTCAAGGCACAGAACAACATCATAGTCCAGCCTTTTTTGACTACATAAAGATTTAAAAATCAGTACATTTTAAACAAACACAACTTTTGATTTTCACTTTACTATACAATGCAAATGGTTTAATTCTTTTTAATGGCTTTATGAGTTTTGTAATCATTGTGATAATAATCCAGTTTTGGAGCATTTCGAGCACCGCAGTGTGACCTTTTGTAGTTTGGACCTGCCTTGATTCTATAGCAAAGATAGAATTGGTGAGAAAATACTTATTGTAGTTATAGTTTTATATGTTAAATATAAATTATAGAGAACGTAAATATATTTTGTCTTAAAAAGGAAGACCAAATATAATCTATGTGCTGTGTGCTCTTACTCCCCAAGCACGCACATCAAATAGGATAATCTTTATTGATTTATTGTAAATGACGTACATGAAATATGTTTTTATTTGCACAATTTTTGTAGGTGAAGTTTGCATCAGAGATAAAAAAATTATTTTCCAGTTAAACGCTTTTTAGTTTGATTTGATTTTTTTTTGTCTTTTACACTTGGTTTATTTTTAGCAGATTGTAAGTAGAAAAGATTGACAAGCTAATGAAAATCCTTTTTACTTATTCACGGAATATAAACATCAAAACTTTTTCAGGAAGATGATTTTCATGGATAATTAAATAGGGTAATTAATTAAAATAAAGAAAGAAAGAAAAATAGATGGACAGTTTTCTCATTCGGTATTAAATGTAGTTGGCAAAATGGATGTTTTCCCTTTACTTCACCAGAGGGCGCTCTTTTCCATTGAATTTCTTTATCTCTGACCTAATTTCTTACTCTGAACAATCTGAGAGTGTTACTGCAATCCAGATTTTGGTTGTCTGGAGACTGTTGCCTTCTTTTGTAACTTTCCATATTTTTTTCGTGTCAACTGTGCTAGAATAGTGTCATCAAAAAGGGCTCTAAAAGTTAAACACTTCATAAACAGTAATGTATGTAGAGAAAAATACGTCCTGAGTTTAGTTTTGTTTAATAGCCTAACGCCACTGTTTCTGTTCATTCATGTTAAGGTTTCAGATCGAGTAGAGCGGCGGCTTCAGGAAATAGAAAGAGAGATGCGCATAGAAAGAGAGTTGGTGGAAAAACGTCAGGACCAACTGGGGCTTATGTCCTTGCAGCTACAAGAGGTTTGTGGGGAAATAAAAACTCTCAGACTGTATTTCATGAGTTTGTATAGTTACTTGGCTATTGACGGTATAACTTAACATGATTGTTGTTGTTGTTGTTATGTGCCATCGAGTCACCTGCTACTCATAGCGACCCTATGCACAACAACCCTAAACCCTCCTCTATCCTGTGCCAATCTTACTGTCTCTAACACACCTACCCCCATTTCCCCAGTCACTGAGCCAGTCCCTCTCATCAATGGTCTTCCTCTCCTGCACTGTCCCTCTCCAAGGACTAGTCCCTCCTTGCGGCATGAGAGGTATAGCATATCGTTGTTAGGTGCCATCGAGTTGACTACTACTTATACCAACACTGTGAACAGCAGATCTGAACCTTGTCCTATGCTGTGCTATCCTCCTCATCTCTGATCTGTTTGGGCCTGTTGATACAGTCACTGTGTCAATCCATGTTGATGAAGGTCTTCCTCTCCTTCACTGACCCTTGACCTTTCCAAGCTTGGTGACTTTTTTCCAAGGACTGGCCTGTCCTAATAAAATTCCCCAAGTTGTTTCTCATTAAATGTATTGAATCAGACCTATGTGTCTTCAAACCCGTAATACTGATTGGTTGCTATATGACCTTGGGTAAGTGCCTTTAGTTCTTTAAGCTCCAATTACCTGACTTTAGAAATACAAGTAATATTAGCATCTAACTCCTCCAACCAATCTGATGATAAATGGTTTAATGCTAATGAAACACTTAGCATAGTGTCTGAAATGTATTGATGAGCTAGTGACTGTTTAATTTTCCTTGGAGTGCCCTAGATCACGGGTCAGCACACTGTAGTCCAACGGCCAAAACTTGCCACTACCTATTTTTTTTAAATAAAGCTTTATTGGAACAAAGCCACACTCAGTCATTCATATATTGTTTACGGCTGTTGTCATGCTCCTCGAACACCACAGCTTAATAACTATTAAAGAGGCCATGTGGTCCATAAAGCCTCAATGATCTAATCTTGCCCTTTGTAGAGAGAGTTCACCAACTTCTCTGCTAGACAGCCATCAGGAGGATTTAAAGTAGTGGGTGGCTACCATTAGCTAATCATATAATAGTTTTTATTTTTAAAAATTTCAATTAAATTTAGAAAAAGGAGCTTCTGTACATGATTTACCTCGATTCCCCCAATGCCTACATTTTGCAATACTTTATCATTTTTCCATATTTACATTATGTAATTTTGTTTTCTCATATGACTTAAGTGGAACACATGATTATTTAAACTTTTCTACTTCCAGATAATTTAGCATTTCCTGACATTCCCTCCAAAATCGTATTACAATTTCCAAGTTCAGTCAGTTAACCTAAGTATAATGATAAGCTTTGATCTATTTATTTTATTCAAATTTTGTAACCCAAATTCTTTTGTGGTCTAGGAAATAATATTGGATCATGCATAGAATTTAGTTGTCATACTTCCTTGTTGTTGTTGTGAGGTGTCTTTGAATTGTCTCGAACTCATAGCCATCCTCTGTAGATGAGCACTGAACTCGACCCCATCCTGCATCCTCTTCAGAGTCTCTGTTGTGCTCTTCTGCTGGTCGTTGTGACTCATGGAGACCCTCCCTCAGCTTTATGGGCCTGGATGTCATTATGGATGAGACTGCTCATCTTTCTCCTGTAGAGCAGCTGCTGGATTCAAACTGTTGACCTGTTGATCTTTGTTGTATTAGGTGCTGTCAAGTTGGATATGACTCACAGCGCTCCTGTGAACAAGTGACCTGAACCCTGTCCTATCCGGCCCCATCCCCATCATCTCTGACACACTTGAGCCCATTGCTATGGGCACTATGTCGACCCATCTCATTGGGTGGTCTGCCTCTCTTCCCCTGACTCTCTCTCTTTCCAAGGAATAGCTTCTCCTAGCAACATGCTCCAAGAATGAGAGGTGAAAATTCATCTTTTTTGCCTCCAAGGAGCACCCTCGCTGCATTTTTTCCAAGACATATCTTTGTTTTTTTGACAATCCAAGTGATGCTCAGTATTCTTCTCTAGCACCATGTCTTAACAGCATCTATTCTTCTTGTGTTATCCTTATTCATTCTCCAGCTTTCAGGTGTGTAGCAAGTGATTGAAAAGACTATGTCCTGGATCAGGGGTATGTACCTTAGTCTTCAAACTGACATCATTGCTCCTCTGTATTTTGGAAAGGTTCCTGACAGCAGTGTTTCGTTTTTTTTTTTTTCTCCCAATTCAATACGTCCCCTGATAACCCTGACTGCTGGTGCTACGGGTGTTGATTATGGATCTGTTGTTGTTGTTATGTGCCATTGAGTTGCTTGCAACTCATAGCAACTCTCTGTACAATATCCCTGAAACCTGCTTTATCCTATGCCAACCTTCCTGTCTTTGATACACCTAACTTTATTACTCCAGTCACTGAATCAATCCATCTCATTGATGATCTTCTTTTCTTTCTCTGTCCCTCCACCTTTCCAAACATGATGTCACTCTCCAAGGACTGGTCCCTTCTTGCAACATGCCCAAGGTATATCAAACAAAGCCTTAGAATCCTTGCCTCCAAGAAGCAGCCTGGTTTCACCCTCTCTAGGATGAACCCATTTGTTCTCCTGATAGTCCATTGTATATTCGGTACGCTTCTCCAGCTCCACAGCTCAAAGGCATCAATTCTCTATCACCCCTAGTCAATTGTCCAGCTCTCTGAAGCATAACAAGCAACTGTGAAGACTATGGCTTGGATCAGACACACCTTAGTCTCCAGACTGACATTGCCGTTCTTCAGTACTCTGAAGAGGTTTCTCATACAATTTGTCTTTTGATTTCCTGGCAAATTGTGGCTCTAGCAGGATGAAATATTCATTGTCATTTCATGACTTTAACTGCTTTTGAGAGTACCTGTCAGGGTCCTTTCACTATATGATTTTGGGGGGCTTGGACAGTCATTATGTTTAATATTAAGCTATGGATTTATGGCAAGAAACCCAGAGAATTGCTATAGTCTTTCCAACTGGAATATGAAATTGTTTTGTTTTCATAGGACTGAAAATATTGCCGACTTGGTAGAAGTAGGGCCTGCTAGGTCTGTCCAATGGAGAGTTCCCATCGTTCCTCATTCCTTTTTAAGTCTGAAAGGGGGAGATTCATTGAGATTTGAAAACACTCTATTTCTCATTGTACTTTCATCCCCTGCTTTTAGTATATATTGTCAATTCTTGTCTGAAATACTTCCTGATACTTGGGTAACTAAGTCGTGGTTTTTATAATTCCATCATTCCTTCTACTCTGGAACATTTATTATTTGGAATTCTTTGAGAATGCATTTTCACTTTACTCCCATTTATTCCTCTCCTTATCTGTCTGTATTGATAACAAGGAGCCCTGGTGGCACAGTGTGTTTTGTGTTAGCTTTAGAGCTGACCAATTTACAGTTGTATGTAAAGGTAGACAGTCTCTGGGACCCAGTGGTGGCTCGCCGGGAGTTGGCATTGGCTTGACGGCAGCGGTTCTGGTTTGCATTTTGTGATACGGGATCCCTGGTAACACAGCAGGTCAGCGTTTGGTTGCTGACTCAAGCTTTGCTGTTCAACTCAGCCATTCTTCAAGAAGAAGGAAGGGCAACTGGGTTCTGTAAAGACATGCAGTCCTGGTGGTCCAATAGGGCAGCTGTTCTCTGTCACGTAAGATCGCTGTGAGTTAAAATTGTCTCAGAGGCAATGAGATGTTGATGTAGACCTCCTGGGTTATTATTACATAAAGTATAGAAATTATGAAAAACGGAAAAAAAAGATTTTTAAAAAGGAGATCTACGAATGCATCTTGATTGCTGTTTCCTGTTTCTGTATGTGGCGTCCACTTCCGAAATGGCTTGCCTCTGGGAACTCTATGAACAGTGCTCAGGCCTTTCGTTCATAGGGTCGCGGTGAGTTATCTACAGCTCGACGTCATTTAACAAGAACAATTTCTGTATGTATCTGTGTCACTATACATGCATACGATGTTCGGTACCTTCAAGCGGACACCTTGTCGCAACCCTATGAGCAACAGATCTGAATCCTTGCCTGTCCTGAAGATCGTCATCGTGCTCAGGCCCGGTGTTACAGTCACCGTGACAATCCACCTTCTTTTCCCCAGCCCTCCGTCCTTCCCAGCATGGTGCCTTTTCCCTGAGGGCTTATCTCTCCTGACTACGTGTCAGAGTGTGTGCGTTGAAGTTTCATCATTCTTGTATGCTTCACTGTGGTTGGACTTCCTCCGAGACAGATTTGTTTGTTCTTTTAGCAGTCCTTGAAATAGTTAACACTCTTCTCCAACACTGCATTTCAAAGGCCGTGGTCCTTCTTCAAGTCTTCTTTTTCATTGTCCAACTTTCAGATGCATGAAGAGGGTGAATTGTTGTAATGTGCTGTTGAGTCCAGTAGCAATATAATTAACTGGATAAAGTTTATGAATTGATTTTCTCTAAAACATGCTATATTTAAGTACTTAACACATGCTTGCAGTTCATTTTATTCTTTATGAATTTACAGGGACATTTTAATTTTTAACAGTTACCACCAATTGAAAATTAGAAGCAAAAATTGTAGCAGTGAAAATACAGTGAGAATGGATAGAAAAATCAGCACTTGCTTTCTAAAATGCCGTTTTCTTGCATTTTACAGAAGGACGCATACCCTTGTTAGTTGGTAATTAACTTAGAAGAGGATACTTGGTTGAATAATTAGATACAGCATGTGGGTAGCCTATCCACCCCCTTTAAACCTTGAGTTTTATACATTTGTTCTCAAAGCAAATTGCATTTGGTGAGCATAAGAATAGTACTGAAGAGACAATTGTTCTTTTTTGCAAGAGAAAATTAGAGACATTTTCCATACTTATTTTCTTCTCTCTTTGCAGAATGCACGAAATTATAAAGAAAGAGGGAGAGAAAGATTGCTTCCCACTTCTGTTTTTCAGAACCCAGAGCCTGAGTGTGTGTATTGTAATTGTCAATTTGGCTAAAAGCTTGAGCTAGGATTTGGAATTTAATCTCCGACAATGCAGTCAAGTATCACTATTGAGAAAAAAATGCTTAATTTCATATTTTGTCACTTTAAGTGGTGGCCTATATACTTTTAAAAAGTGTTTTTGGATTAAACAGTGCAGTGGGAACCAGAAAGGATTAATTCAACCTTACTTATTTTTTTTTTTTACTCTCAAGTTAAGTGGTTTAGAGTTCTTGCAAAGATCGTGTTTAAGGAGAGAAAACTCTTTACTTCCTTTTTGATATTAAAAATACTTAAGAAAACATCTATCCAATATAACGTTAATAATTGATGAGTTTTATTTCTTGTTATGGCAAGAAATTGAATGTATCGGGGAGTAACTATAAATGCACTCTGGATCTTATTTCTTTTAACCACCATGCTGCCTTCTTACTTGTACAGATGACTGCTAATAGAAAATGTCAGCATTTGAAAGTTGTTAAGAGGTTATGAGTACTCACTGGAAATTCCAGGATGGCTGAGATTTCCAGATATTATGCCATTGTTGTTGCTGTTAGAGGCCACAGCATCAGCTACGAGTCTGAACTACAGATTTGAACTCTCTGTCCTGCACCATGCATACAGTCTCTGCCATGTTTTGTCTCTTGTTAGCAGTCACTGTGTCAATTCATTTCCCTGAGGTTCTTCCTCAAGATGTCTTTTTTTCCCAATGACTGAGTCCGGTTGACACGTGCTCAAAGCATGTGAGATGAAATCGTACCACCCTTGCCTCTAGGGGGCGCTCTGCTGCCACCTTCTCCAAGCTGATGGATTTTGTCCTGGCAGCCCCTGAGCCGTGAGGTACTTACTCAGCCCTAACAGCACACTTCAAAGGCCTCCATTCTTCTGTCATCCTTACTCATTACCCAATTTATATATATATATATATTTCTTTTATTTTAAATTGATTTTCGTGAAAGTTTACAGAGACTTCGGATTTCCGTTCATTCATTGTTGCACTTTTCTCCCAATTTTAAGGTACGTAGGAAGCAATTGAAAATACCATAGCTTGGATCAGGCCCTTTGTCCTTTGAACTGATATCCTTGTTTTGTGGCATTTTAAAGAAGTCCTTGGTAGCAGATTTTTTTCCCCCCTGAGCTGCATGTCTTTGAGGTTCTTGATTGCTACTACCATGGGTGGTGCTTGTGGATCTGAATAAAGTGGAATAGTTAACAACGTCTATCTTCCCCCCCCCCCCCCCCATATAATAGTGTTGCCTGGTAGACCCAGTGGTGAGGATCTTTTTTGTTTTCTTGATGTTCAGGTGTAGTCCATACTGAAGGCACAGCCACCATCACCCCAGAGCCACAGTTTTGCTGTCTTTTCATTTGTACAGATCAAGGTAGAGAAAATTCTGCAGTTTCAGTGTTTATAAGAAAGTATAAGAATTTATTAAAAATTCTAGGATGCCAACAATTTCTAGATATTTTCTTGTAACAGAGAAGAATTCTGTAGTTTTGTAGTTTTGTTTAAGCCAGCTTCTTTTTGGTGATATAATAAGGGTCTGAAATTCATAGCATTCAATTGCCAAGTAGTGAAAAACTCTGTATTTTTCTTGGAAATATGGCTGAGGAAAAGCTTTTCTCCTATTTACAGGTTGGTTTGTTGAATTGTTTTCTTTTTTAAAAAAAAATCAGAAAAGTGATTTCTTTGTAAAGAAGACTTAGCAGGAGAAGAGGAGGGAAGGGAAGAGTTGAAATTGGCACAGATGAGTACTGGGCTAGGGTCTGACGACTGGACACTTTTTAAAACTGGTTGACAGTTTTTAAGGAATTGTTTACCCTTTCTTTTTTCCCTCCTGATCTAAGAAAAAGGACCATGGATACTCTGGGATCTATTTCAGTCTTTGAACCCCAGTTACTCATAAGTCCTGTGAATGTCAGGTTCTCTAAAACTTGGTACAGACTTTGCACTTCCTGTTACATTTTCAACGATTCGAATTTTGCTATCTTGGTAGAGGTTTGTTCATTAGGAGAGATGAGTAGGGGCTCCACTGCACTGGGTTTGTACTAAACGAGCTCAAATCTTCGTGAACCTGTTAGCCAACAGGAGCCCTGTGTTTTTGAACGATTATACAAATATCCAAGTGCTTGTTTATCATTGGACTACCTTTGATAAACTCCTTTTTTTCCACACTTCATAAAAGAATTTTATCTTCATGTCATGCTGTCTTTGACATCTGTACCTGTGTCATCCCCACTGACATTTTGTGTCACTTATCTCTGTCAGATTCCATCACTTTTTATTTCTGCTTCAGTCATTTGAAACAAAGATCTGTGGAGCACCTCGTACCTATATTAGAAATTCTGTCAGCCCACAAATATTAATTCACTAGTTTCTTCATTCTTCCTCTAATGTTAGAGTTAAGCTGTTTTTGTTATGTGTCCTCTAGTCGGCAACGACTCATGTGACCCAGTGAACACAGATCAGATCCTGTCCTATCCTGTGTCATTTGATGGTGTTGCCTATTGGTCCAGTCCTAAGGATCCCTGTTTTCTTGATGTTGAGATGCAAATCATATTGAAGGCCATAGTTTTTTAACTTCTTCAATAAATCCTTCAAGTCTTCTTTACTTTCTACAAGCAAGGTTGTGGGTCATCAGCCTATCACAGGTTTTGGTAAACTCCTTTTGAGTTAGAGTCATTTGATAAGCAATGCCCTTTGACTCAAAGTCATTGCTCTTCAGTAGAAACTGATTCACAGCTGACCTTGTGGTGGGTTTTCAGAGGCTGGAAGTCGCAGGAGGAGATTGCCTATCTTTCTCCTCCAGAGCAGCTAGTGAATTCAAACCACCTGCCATTGTATTGACAACATGACTCCCTACCCAGTAGGTCACCAGAGTGCCTTTGTTTTCATTAGACAGTTGATAATAATCTGATTATGATCAGTTAAATGTAGTGACGTGCCAATGGGCATGAGTGCCCCTGGGGTCAGAGCCCAGCTAAGAACTGTGCTTTGCAGTTCCCCAAATCACATAGATTCCTAGATAACATTTCTAACTCTTTTAAACAGTTTTTTAAAACTGTTTAAAAGAGATATATAACTAGGTATTTCTGTCATTACAGGAGTCTAGAGCGATGGCTATATGGTGGAGTGGACCTGGGGGAGGGTTTGTAAAACAATGAAAGAATCTTTTCTTTTACTTTTCCATAATTTTTGACTCATGTACTTATAACTTGTTAGTCAAATTTGTGTCTTCTAGGTTGCAACACCCCCATGATACATCTTCAAGGATATGAACATGTACGGCCAAGCACAATCAATAAGAGTGCATCTAAATTCCAAAATCAATCTCCATAATAGTCTATGTGTTTCCTACTGCCAAAGGGGCCCTTTAGAGTAGTGAGAGAAGATCTTCACCCTGAAACCCACAGCGTCCCTTTTCAGCAGGAAGTAGCTAAGAGAATACACCATCCCCTTTTCCTTATGACTCAGGGTGACGTCTCTCTCAGGGAGGAGTGATAGGGAATGGCAAAGGACACACTGACAAAGAAGATTAATCAGAACTGGCTTTGACAAGCACTGTGGCATTTGGACAAGAACAAACTGGGAGGAGGGTAGAGAGAATAGTGCAACAATGAATGAATGGAAACCCAAAATCTCTGTAAATGTTTATGAAAATTAATAAAATATAATCATAGAAAAAAAAGAAAAAAACCACATTTCTAACTCTTGACTGTTGTATCCTAGGAATTCCACTTTTACCTTTTACTCGTTCTACAAATGCCATATGTATATTTACATATTTGCATTTTTCAGAGCATTCCCTAGCGTGGTAAGATGCTAGTCTTCTCCTGCTCCATTAATACTATTTTGTGCTTGCATATTACCTAGAGTGATTGTGGTGTTTGAAGGTTTCAGGATGCGGGATGGGAAATGTGTGAGGCAGGGAGGTCTTGGAATAGGAAGAAGCTCAAGCGGGGAATTAAGAGTTTACGTTATTAGGAGTTCAGCTCGATGGTTTTCCGTCTCTACTCCCGTGCAAACCAGGTTATGTGAACCTCTTCCATAAAATAGAACCATAGGAATATTTTGGTGATTTATAGAAAAATTGAAAGTAATTGCTAGATTATTTTTTTTTTTACCAGTTTTGGAAAACCCAATAAAGAAGTGGCTATTCATCCCTGCCTTGCAGTGTAACTGCAGTTCCAAAGATGCCAAGGAATATGGCTGTTTTAAAAGAAAAGCCTGTGAATGAATGGATTTCGTTTGGACTCATTAAGGGGAAAAGCTTCCATGGAAGTCATTAATGTTTTTCTAATGGCTTTGTAATATGTTTAACATCTCCCTGGAGAATTCTGTGTCCAAGCAGAGGAGATGCTCGTGTGGCAAATGCTCTCTCCTGGCTCTGCTGGCCTCCTCTGCAGTGTCCCTTGGAGAAAGGGGGGCATTTCTAAGACTTTAGTAGATTTTGGCTTCGTTTTTCTTACCTTTTGTAGGGTGAATCGTAGGACTTTTGGTTGGTCATTCACCACAAAAGGAAACACTGGCATATTTTATCATCGACATGCGCTTTTCTGTGTTTGAGCCCACTGTGGCTGCTGAGCCCAATTAATCTCATTAAGGATGTCCCTTTCCTTTGGTGACCCTCTTTACCAAGTATGTTATCCTTCTGTAGAGACGAGAACTGTTGGGTCCGAAGCCCAGAGGCAGCAGCCTTGGCATCCTTGTTTTGCAGGAGCACTCTGGCTGCACATGTTCCAAGATAGATTTGTGTCCGTCTGATACAAGTGCATGATAAATTCAACAGTTTTTTACCAACAGTGTAATACAAATGCATCAGTCCTTCTATTTTCCTTATTCATTAGCCAACTTTCACCTTCTTAGAAGAAAACGAAAAATTCTTTGCCTTGTATCAGCCCATCTTACCCCTCACAGTGACAGCTTTACTTTTTACCACCTCAACGAGATCTTTTACAGCAGATTAGCATGAGGCGATGTATTTTCTGATTTCCCGACTGCTGCTTACGTGGGTGCAGACTGGAGGTCCACGTAAAACACAATCCTTGACCACCTCAGTTTCTCATGATGTTTCTCTTGATCCAGCTGATTCCATAGCTGGAACGATGGTCAGTGTTTGTGGTAATCACCAACATTTTCATATGCATTTATTTCATTTTACAAACTTCTCCTTCCCCGTTGATGTTATAAAATGCATTTCATATAAATAGCCATTAAGTAATCTTCACATTGACCATCCATACAACCTCCATGAGAAAGACTACAAAATATGAGAAAATAGACTTTATATGTGAATAAGAATTTAAAAAGAAAGCATGAGTTTTGTGAGGAGCATGTGGAAAGCTCAAAGCATGCCCTTTTTTCCTTTACCTTTTGCAGATGAGCCTGAGAATCCCCTTCTGTATTAGGCGCTCGTCACCCCAGTCGAGTGTGTAGACAGTGAGAAGTCCAATGCACTGCTGTTGAGCCTCTTCTTTCTCCTACTGATCCTGTCGGACAGAGTGGAACTGCCCCTTAGGGTTTCAGAGGCGCAGCTAGAGTGCCAACAGGCGAGATGACCAGCCCTTCAGGTCACTCAGGGACCCAGAGCACTGTGTGTTAGAACAGGACGGTGCCACCCACGTTCCACTCTGTGGGAAGATCTTTTTAGCAAGCAGACACGCTGACACTCCTGCTCTCGTGTTATGTTCATCACAGCAAGAGCTGCATGTTCAGGCTGTAACGGGGACTTGTTTTGAGCTACACGACTTAATTTTTTATAAGCTATAAAGCCACTTGCTATTTTTCCTTCTTTTTTTCCCCCCAAATAATTTTTTTCTTCATTGTCTACTTTATGGTGATGTAAATTCTATGAGATGTTTTTAAAATTTTTGCTAGTACCTTATTACTGCTAATTGGAGATTGTTAAGGAAGAAATGGAACATATAAATATTAACATAGTAGAAGAATGGGAATACCAGAACACTTGATTGTGCTAATGAGAAACCTATACTTTGAGCAAGAGGCAGTCATCAGATCAGAGCAAGGAAATACTGCATAGTTCAAAATTGGGAAGCGCGTACACCAGGGATATGTCCTGTCTCCATACCTTTTCAACCTGTATGCAGAACAGATTATCCGGGAGGCTGGGCTCTATGAGGAGAAATGTGGGGTCAAGATTGGTGGAAGACCTATCAGCAATCTATGTTATGCAGATGCTTGCTGAAACTGAGGAGGACCTGAAGCGTTTGCTGCAGAGGGTCAAGGACTGCAGCCTACAATATGGATTGAGGCTCAATGTCAAGAAGACAAAGATTCTCACCACTGGACCAATTGGCAGCATCAGGATGGATGGTGAAGAGATTGAGATTGTTCATAGCTTCAGTTTGCTTGGCTCCACAGTCAACACTCTCGGCACCAGTATCCAAGAAATTAGAAGATGTATTGCCATGGGAAAGTCTGCTGTTAGGAACCTCTCCAAAATACTGAAGAGCAAAGGTGTCTCTTTGGAGACCAAGGTGCGTCTGATACAGGCCATGGTCTTTGCTATCACTTGTTATGCATGAGAGTTGGACAATGACTAAGGAGGGCAGGAGAACTGATGCCTTTGAGCTTTGGTGCTGGAGAAGAGTATTGAGAATACCATGGACTGCTAGGAAAACAAACAGATTCATACTGGAAAGGGTCAAACTGGGTAGCTCCTTGGAAGCAAGGATTCTGAGGCTTCGTCTAACATAATTTGGGCATGTTGCAAGGAGGGACAGGTCCTTGGAGAGGGACAGCGCAGGAGGGGAAGGCCCTGTGTGAGGTGGATTGATTCAGTAACTGAGGTAATCAGGATGGGTCTGCCAGAGACGGTGCGATTGGCACAGGACAGAGCAGAGTTTAGGGCTGTTGTACATAGGGTTGCTATGAGTTGCAAGCTACTCGACAGCACATAACAACAACAACAACAACAGGCATTGGTAAAATGAAATGGATTGGCATAGGACATTTTGAATCATACAGTCATGGAAATGAAAAGGTGCAGAAAAATGAGATTGCATTCATAGTTCAAAAGACCATTTCTAGATCCATCTTGAAATATAGTGTTGTGAGTGACAGGATAGTATCCATACGCCTACAAGGAAAACCTGTCAATACCACTTCCATTCAAATACATGCACCAACCAGAGCCAATGAGGAAGATTTAGATGAATTCCACCAAATGATGTGGTAGAAATCGTTTGGAACCTGCAACGAAGATACCTTAGTAACAATGGGTGACCGGAATACATAAGTTTGAAACAGGGAAGAAGGACCAGAAGTCGGGAAACATAGACTTGGTGACAGAAATGAGGCTGGAGACAGAATGACAGAATTCTGTACAATCAATGACCTATTCGTTGCAAATATTCATTATAAGAAACACAAGTGGTAACGTAAACATGGGCTTTACCTGATGGCCTAACCCAGGAATCAAATTGATTATTATATCTATGGAAAAAAAATATCGGAGAAGCCCAGTATCAGTTGTGAAAACTAGACCAGGTGCAGATTGTGGATCAGATCATCAACTAATATGTAAGTTCAAACTGAAACGAAAGAAAATCAGGTCCAGTCCACAAAAAGCAATGTTTGACCTTGAGTCTATCTCTCCTGAATTTAAAAACCATCTCGGGATCAGGTTTGAAGCATTGAACATTAATGAGCGAGGGCCAGAGGAACTGTTGGAGGATGTCAAGTATATCATACAGGAAGAATGTAAAAGGTCATTGCAAAGACAGAGGAGGAAGAAAAGACCAAGATGGATGTCAGAAGAGACTCAGTATTGCACTAGAGGACCGAGAAGCCAAAAGCAAAGGGAAGAAATCAAGATGTTAAGGAGCTGAATAGAAGATTTCAAAGGGCAGCATGAACAGACAAAGTAAAGTGAAATGTGTGACGAGTTGGACATCAAAAGGGCTGAACTCGCTCAGTGTTTCTTAAGTTGAAGGACCTGAAGAACAAATTCAAACCTCGAGTTGCAATACTTAAGCATGCTGTGGCAGAATTGAATGATTTAGGAAGCATTAAAAGAAGATGGCAACAGAGCCATTGTACTAAAAAGAATTAGCTGACATAAAAAATTTCATGAAACAACATATGGTCAAGAGGCAATGGTGATGAAGGAGGAAGTTCAAGCTGAACTGAAGGATTGTTTAAAAACCAGGCCCCACGAATTGATGGCATACCAAATGACATATTTCAACAAACAGATGCTGCCCTGGGCACACTCACCAGATTGTGCTAAGGAATCTGGAGGACAGCTACC